>NC_136411.1:115440515-115853015 GCF_051521515.1 Lactuca serriola
ATTCAAATATATTTGTACATAAAAATAATTCAAATATATTTGTACATAAAATTCTAGTGGAACAATTGGATTTTTTTGATGTGTTTCGTCGTCTCGTCAGACCACGTAAGCCATCCATTTGACGCCGTTGTCGGCAACTCAACCGTCGACCTTTTTTTTATGTATCCTAAACCCTTTTTTGTCGGCAACCCCAATAATTATTGTTTCATTATATCAAATTCTAAATCGCAATCGCAATAAACTAATATATAGAACTCTCAACTCTTAATATATTTGTTTTGAAAATGATAAGCATATCTTATTTGATTTATAAAGATTTTGTTTATTTAAATGAATGCATAATTTTCTCTTAACTCCGAGTCATCTACATAAATCACATCGACAATTCTTTAATATGTTTATCAAAATCTAAATATGAAGTTTAAGCAAAAACCACTAATTAATACGAAGAAACGAAAAAAAGAGCACAGGATAATGGGTTCCTACTTTTTTTTTTTAACATTTTTTTTTTTAACTTTATGGGTTCCTACTTTTTTTTATTAACATTTGACTTTTATTACTCTTAATTAATGATAATAACTTCTTGGAAATCTAATTTTGACTATCTCTAAGAAAATATGGGCCCAATTAGTAGGACCCACTCTTCTTCAATTAACCAATTTACAAATTCATAATTTCCCTATCAATTGTGTCGACGTCCTGAAGTCAATTTGTCAAACATGTAACAGCTGGCGACAACTGACAACATATGGAGATGAAGACAAAAAAGAAATCTTCCACATACGAGTTTTTGACCGAATAGGTGTATTTTAAAAAAAATATTTAGCAAATAGGTGTAGTTTCAAACATATTTATCAAAATAGTATAGTAACTAAAATATTTACCTTTAGTAAAAGGCAAAAGAATAGTTCGCTTTGTGCTTACCACAAGAGTTCTCCCTTTCGACTACCTTAGGGTTCCGGTGGGAGCCAATATGGATCTCATAAGAAATTGGAAGCCCATAATTAAGAAATTCCACTCCAAACTTTCTCTCTGGAAGGCCAAAACCCTCTCGTTTGGTGGTAGATTAACGTTAATAAAGTCAGTTCTTGGTAATTTGCCCACCTACTACTTATCATTATTTAAGGCCCCGAAAGGTGTAATAGACGAGATGGAGACAATTAGAAGAACTTTCTTATGGGGTGGCTGTGATGATAGGAAGAAGATACATTGGGTGGCTTGGGATAAAGTCATGGCAGATAAAAGTGATGGTGGTTTGGGGGTAGGATCGATACAATCTTTAAACCATGGGCTACTCGTGAAATGGTGGTAGCGGTTAAAAAACGAGAAGAACTCTCTATGGGACCGGATCATCCATGGGATTCACAATCTGTCGAATAAGCCCTTCGAATACTTATCTCGACAGAATGGCAGTGGGGTATGGATCAACATAGGGCGTATTAAAGAGGACCTGTTAAAGTACGGATTGAGAGTTCATGATTTGTTCAAACAGGTGGTAAAGGGCGGAAAGGAAACTCTATTCTAGTACAACTCATGGGCAGGTTCTGGGAACTTAAAAGCCAAATATCCTCACCTGTTTGAGCTTGAAACTAGAAAAAAGTGTTATGTTGCTGACAGAATTTCAGAAGCAACCATCTCTTGGAATTGGAAGTATCACCCCCTGATTTTGGATTAGGACTAGATGTGCAAGCACTAACCAATGACATCTCTGGTACTCGTTTAACTCCGGGAGATGATCATTGTAGATTTAAGTTAACGGGTGATGGTTCGTACACAGTAAGTTTAGTTAAGAAGGTTATTGACAAACTTACTACCTCTATTACGGGCACAACAACAATATAGTGGTATAAGTTGGTCCCAATAAAGGTGTTATATTTCATATGGAGAGCTATACAAGGTAGAATACCCGCAACCACTGCTTTGGAGATGAGGGGTATTAAGGTGAATTCACTATGGTGCAATGTGTGTATTGGACAACAGGAAAGTGTAGACCATGTTCTCTTCGACTGCCCGTTTGCGTCTAGAATTAGAAGCAATATCATGAGTTGTTGTGTGGTGTAACAATGGATCATAGTTTAATAAGGAATACTGAAGATCTTCTTCACGTTATATCAGCATGGGGATGTTGTCCGAAGAGAAGGAAATGGCTAGCTATCATATGTTATGGAATGTAATGGAATCTATGGCGGTTCCGGAACAAACGATTATTTCAGAAGGAAGGTATCTCACTGATGCAAGGGACTGAATGTATTAAGATAATGGTTTTTTATTGGCTTAAACATAGGGGTAAAAAGGTAATATGTAATTGGGATGATTGGTTAGTGTCCCCTTTTATTGGCTTGTAATCATCTAACTCTTTTGTACGTTGCTTTGGGTCCTCTTCTAGTTACTTGGTAGTTGAGGTTTCTCTCCTTTAATATATTTGTCGTTTCAAAAAAAAAAAAAAAAAAAAAAAAAAAACTAAAATATTTACCAAAACAATGTTTTTAACATTTTTAAAATTTCCAACTATTATTTTAATTTTTACTGATTTTTAATATAATATTTGACCTTTCTTTAACTCTTTTGCTATTAACTTTTATGAAAGAAAATTACAAATAATATATCTCATTTCTTTGTCACAATCTCAGCGTTCTACTGCCTTTTGGATATTAAATACCTTCTTCACAATCGTTTGTTCTTCAACCAAAAAGAGCCCTAATTATCATATAAATACAACAATCACAACACTTGAACAAACAATCAATCAATCAATTGAATAATTATTATTAAAGAATACATAGTTTTTTGGATAATCTTGATCTCTTGTATTCAACAATTGAGTAAACAATCCATGGATCAATTGTTCAAACTGTCAATTGATAATAGCTGCTTCATTTATAAAATAGTTAGAAGACATCAAAACGGGTAAATCGTTTTGGTATAATGAATTCATAAAATTAATTCTAAACATAAGAAAGGATTTTCAAAGAAGGGATGGAAAAATCAGTAAAGAAGGTAAGGAAGAAAATTGTTGCTTCCCTCCTTCAAAACACGATCCCAGGTGTGTGTGTGTGTCTTTAAAAAAGAAAAAAAAAACCACACTTTGTCCTGATTTGCATTAGAGTCGATAACTTACAAGAATCTAGAAATTGGCTGCTATGATGTTGTAGAAAATCAGCCGGCGTGTGCTCTGGAGGAGAGGATCGGTCGGCATCGGCTGTGACGGAGGCGGACTCGCCGACGCCGGAATCGAAGAAGACAATGTCGCCAAGAATCGTAGAAGACAATGAGGTGGAGGCGGGCTCGCTTGAGGAAGATAGTAGCGACGTCGGGGTGTATTATGTTTTTGAGTTCTAATTTTGACTCTGTATACTTTAACCCTTAATTGGTAAATATTTTCAAAACTACACCAATATGGTAAATATGTTTTTAAAAAACACCATTATGGTAAAAAAACTCTCCAAAATACCCATATCTCTCTCTCTCTCTCTCTCTCACACACACACCAATACACACACTAAATAAACACACAAAAACACTTGCGGATATAAATAACAATCAATCAAGCAACGAAACTTGCATCTATTTCCTTTATCGACAAATTTGATCGAGTACATAAAACAAACTTCTCAAAATTCATTATTTCTTACAAATAAGATCACATACATCATATCAACTTATAATTGATCATTTCTTTTTATTCAAGGCACACACTATAACTTTCATACCAAATAAGATTAAAAAAAAAATAAGACAAGTTGCAAGAAATAGCAACATGTGTTACTTTTTATTTTTTTTACCCATAACAACGTACTTACTACCTACATATCTTCACACATTAACCCTCACTTCATTTTCTCAATCATGTATATTTCTGTGTTCTCTTTCCATAACCCATTTTCAAGATGCCTTTCATAAAAGAATACTTCACCACTTGCTTTTACAGCCAATGCAGAAGTACTTCGTGTACCATAGTCCTGCATATCACCCAATAATTTTTTCCATGTCAACGCCACGTCAGCACCTTCAAATCTTTGACAAAATGGAACAAAATTAGAAATTTGGGAAAATTGTTACCTTTGGAGATGCTGGATTAACAAATACAGAACTCAACTCATACTCAAAATCTGGACCATAGATCCCTGGAAGCATGCTGATGTCATCTTTTACAGTGTTTCTCATCAGTTTATCAATCAAATCAGTAACTGGAATTTCACCTTCACCATATTCATCCAAAACATCTTTAAATCCATGTTCCAATCTTTGAGCCTGAGTAGAGAATTAGATAGATACAATACATATTAGAAAAAAGAAAACATTAACCTTTATGCAACAACTTTTCTTTTTTAAGGCCACAATATTGTTGCATAAAATAGGAAGCTGTAGTTGCTCACCTTAGGCCATGGAGTGTCTAGACTTGCATTTGATAACACATGGACCCCAGGTGAAACTGAAGTCACATAGCACTTATCTCCTTTCAGCCTATTGGTTACATAAACCATATTCATGGACAAAAGATCAGCAATTATCAAATTGAATCCATTGTATTCATCTGCTTCCATGGCAATTTCTTCTGCAAACTCCATGGCGTTTTTCTTGCTCTATAATCATCAAAATTACCAAAATCATACCAACAGGAAAAAACACAAACAGTTGGTGGGCATGCGATGTAAAGTTAAAAACCAACCTGCAAAAAACGAACTGGGAGATCACCTCTACTCTTTGCAGCAGATATTGAGTTCAATTCACGAACGTTGGTAACAAAAGCCACCTTTCCTTCTCTGCTAGAGGCCAACCATGTTCCGCCGGCTGTCACATCTCTGCCACCCAATATTTTTCCACCTTCCCACCAATTTAGTGGCTCTGTTGGTCTTTACATATATAGCAAAGCAATTAGTCAGAAGTATTCATCTCCGATCATATCATATTATAATAATAAGTAGTTAGCAAGAAAAACTCATCTGCCAAAGTTCAAGTATATTGGAACAAAATTGAATCTGTAAATGGTTGAATTGTTTTGCAAAATGAACAAAAAATGGGGTTGAAATTCAAATTTAACTCACCGTATATGATATTCATCTCGATTGAGCAATAGAAGAAATGGGTAGAGTGGATGAGCTTTCCATAGAAACACTGATATACACATTTTGTCGCTGGGATGAAAACACTAGACTTAAGGGTGATCAGTAAAGACTTTATATAAGGACATGGATCTGGTTTCGCGGTATTCGCAGCTGTCAACCGGCGGCGGAGCCTCTTGGTCAACCAGTTTTAAAGTATCCCGCCTCTTCCAAACGAATATAATACTAACATATAACATTGACTATTGAGTAAATTACACGTCTCCGCATGGGTCTGATGGAGTTTTGGCGTCAATTTAGGTGAAGCAGTCGCATTAGATTAAACATACACGAAAGTTTTTAATACATAGAAGCAAGCGTAATTAGAACCTTTACACAAACATTTTTACATAGCAGACTAAAGACAAACAACAAACATTTTTAGATAGCAAAATAAAGACAAATAACCGGTTGGTGAACGAAAAGAGATTACGAACAGCTGCTTCATTCCACCTTTTTTTTTGTTTATATGTTTTGATCTTGGAGAATTTGAAGCATTTCTTCGAACGAACATGGTGATGGTTTTCTCGGTAAGTTGGATGTATTGCTTTAAGTTTTCCTTCATGAGGAGGTCGGAGGAATTGCAGGAAGGATTTGAAAGTGGAGTCGGGATCGCTGTTGAGGTTGTTGATTGTTTGCAATCTCATTCGAAGGTCGGCTGCTAGCTAGCTTGGTTGGTGTGGGTTGTGTTAAGGTTGTCGATCCTCACCTGTTCTTGGTGTAGCATTGTTGTCACGATATATATAGATAGAGTGCATCTTCTTTCTAGCTAGCCTCTTCTTTTTGGATCATCTCATCATAGTTGCGATTCTAGTCTCCATTCTCCTTAATTTAATTTGATTTTGTTGGGTATGTTTTCAGGTGTGGGTTGTTATATAGATATAGTGGGATTTTCTGGGAGAAGGTTGGTGTAATTTATCACAATTACTTTTTGACTTTTTGTAGATGTCCTGTGTGTGAGTAATAGATGGATAAGGACTGTGTTTGTAATCATGATTACGTGCTTTTGTAGTTTTCATGTAGCGACGGCGTCATCTAAATTTAGAGGATGGTGGAAGTCTTCGTGTATGAAGTCTGTATTTCTACAGTTCACATAAAGAATATAAAAAAAAGTTTAATATTTGCGAAAAAGTTTAGAGCTTTATCATGTGAATTTAAAAAAAAATCAACTCACTTGCAAATGGCTTTTGACTTCATCATTTGTAAGCCCATCGACTTGCATAAGCTCTCTAATCTGCTTAGGAGTTGCAGCTGCAAAAGATTCAAAATTCAGTTAAAATTGCTGAAACTTCAGTTAAAAATTAGGGAAAAAAGATGAAGATTTTTCGAGGGCTAACCTTGTGAACCACCGAGTTGCTGTAAGGCATTGACAAATCGTCTATGCAGCTCTGTTGACCAGCATCTTCTTTGTTTTCTAGATGTTTGTTGAGCATTTGGTGAAGAACAAGGAAGCAATCTGGAATTGGAAATGGTTTTTGTAAGTAAAAGGTTTCCCCTCACTGGATTCTTGATTCCAAGGGTGATAAGAGAGAGCCCTGGAATCGGTGATTCCTCCTTATCTTCCTCCACCACTGTAAACCCACAAATTCCCTTATATGGGATAAATGCTTTTGTGGGATATGGATCGCCGATCATTCCATCATCTTCTTCATCAGTTCTCTGCGATCACACATATTAATAATTCATAATGCTTTCAGTTATTTGCTTATGAAACGGCTTATGGTACACGATCGATCATGTACCCTTTTAATTTACCTTTTTGGTAATTTGATGAATTGATTTTGGTTTCCAAATTTAGGTTTGATTTGTGTTTAGATTTGGATTTGGATTTGGATTGTTCCAAAGCTGAGTGGTGCTCAACCAATTCTTCTTGTCTCCACCGCACTTTTCTTTACTGATGATTTCGAGTTTTGCATCTTCATCACTAGTGTTCTTAAGGGGTATGAATTCTTCAAGTACTGGCTCAGGGTTTGATGATTTCTTCAAAACAATCGTCTCCTCTTTCAATGTAATGATTGCTGAAAGAAGAAAGCAATAGATAAATTGATTTGTACTAGCGTTAATCGTTTCCAAAACAGATTATCAAACAGTTTGTCCGCAGTATCCGAAATTATCCCCTTAACTACTGCAGAACCACACTCCACCATTGGAGCTTCCTGATCGCAACCTTCCATTCGTGATTTCAGCTTCTCCGAACAGACGAAGACGAAGACCTGTTCCCTTAGCTCTCAACCGGAGATGATGAAAGTTAAAGCCTCAGAGGGTCGCCGGAGATCGACCACTTTGTCTCTCCTTGCGATTTGAATGACCACCATCGGAACTTCTCATCGCTTCTGATTTGTTCGTTCCACCAAATCCCTAAACAAATGAAGAAGAAAATGTGCGTTTTTTATGTTGAGAGAGAGAGAGGAGGTGGGGCCCAATGAATTATTTATTTTGTTTTTTTTTTATTTTTTAAAATAGGATTAAGTAAAATTAATTCTAAAAAGAAATAGAAAGGGCATATAAGTCTTTTTATATGGTTAAGGGACTGTTTGTTAAAAGTTTTGAAACCACAGGGACTCTATGAGGTTTTTTGAACTTAAAGATTAAACTTGATATTTTCTAAAACCACAGACACCATTTTTGAAGTTTTGTCTTTAATCTTTTATATTTTAATTGGACCATACCCATCATATAAAAGAAATTGTATGTTTATAGTCCCTTTTATATATATATATATATATATATATATATATATATATATATATATATATATATATATATATATATATATATATAATTTTCAATTTCAATCATTTATATTTTAAATATGAACGTACGTTAACAAATTTTATATCGACAAAATTACGTAAATGGTCGATTTTGACAAACTTGTTTTTTTTTTATTAAATCACATCTAAACCATATATTAAATCAAATTTCGTGTCTAAACCATATCAAGATCTATTAAATCGGTTTCGTGTTTTTCTTCAAACCAATCGTTAAACAAAACAATAAATGCAAGGTTAAGTTATTTTAAGAACGTAAAGATTTCGCGTCTAAACCATATCGAGATTTATGAAAAGATTTGACGAACTTGTTTTTTATTAGTATGTATGTGCATATTAATAGACAACTTATATACAAGGCTAAATTAATAATTTGTGAAGTGGTAACAATTTCTAATGTTTAGTGGGTTGGTGGTGAAGCTGACATGACAGGTATTGTATAGGTTCTTGTAGGTGTATGCTTAAAATATCCCTTTTTGAAATGAGTATTGTTATAGGTTCTTATAGGTGTCCATCATGTAAGTACCAAAAAGCACGTTTGGTCTATATTTGCAAAAATTAGCACGGGTCATCTCTCGTTTAATAACAGTTGCAAGATCTGCTTAATAAGGTTTTTATTCGACATAGTACATCACCATGGGGTGCACTAGTAGTGTTCGTCATGAAAAAATAAGGGGACGATATATATGCGCATGGATTAGCAAGAGTCAAAGAAGGTGTAAGATCGGTACAAATTATGGAAGATTAACGTTGTCACTTATTCACTAAGTCGTATGTAAGGAAGGAACCAAGTAAGATTTATTTGATGAGGATTGATGTAACCTTCGGTGTATTGGGTGGACTGAAGAGGAGTCGGAAGAATCCTCGGTAGAGGAGAAGTGGAAAGTTTTTTAGAATTGTTTTCCTAACATATGATGACACGTTTAATGAGGACATGGGTGTATGATAGCCGGGAACATAACGGGTGTGGTGTGACCGGCGGGAGATAGGAAATTGAGACGTTACTCATTTCCGTGGATATTTAAATGCTTGAGCACAACGAAAGGGTTGTGCCAAGTGGGAAGGGAAGCAGACCATTGGTTCTTTCTCTGGATAATTAATCGTTCCCTTAAATTATGACATTGCATGATATGTGTGTTGTATGATTTATTGAAACTATATGATAAAACCTTTTGTTTTTTTAATTGATGGACATATATGTGCAACACGAACTCACTAGGCCCTAGGCTTACCCATTTAGAAACTTTAAATGTGCGCAACCCAGGGAACTATTTAACAAGTGGCAGTAAGAAGGCTAGGGAGAATGATTGATCAACAAGACGACAAAGGATTTCCGCAAAGACGTAACACCCGAAGCTCTTCGGTTGAAGACTTTATTTTATTTTATTTTGTTTGCGCTGTAGTTTAGTATGTAAGTAAGTTCCTAATTGATCTTGGGAGATGTTGGAATGATTATTTGTTATATAATCTATATATGAAAATTGGGGTGTTACAATAATATTTTGAGATTTGTTTTGAAGAGTCTAGTGGTTTTGGATCGATAACATTTCGTAAGTTTCAATTACATGATTGAGTTATATCAGACCATTTTAATCTTTTTGGTGTGTGAACTTTGGTATGGTTAGTATTTGCTTCAAAAATAATTGTTTCATTTCTAGGACTTGATAAACGTGTTTTTGGTTCAAGTGTAGTTGTCATAGTTTTGTAACAAACACGATAAATTATTGCTAAAGGCTTTGTATCATCTTTAAATTCTAATTTTTTTGTTTCTATAGTTAACACCAAAGTATCTAAAATATTTTTATCAAATAATCTACAGAAAAATTTGGATAACAATTGAAATAAATAGGTCCGTTAGCAATATTTGTTTCTGCCATAGCTAAAATAGAATTTTGAAAATCTTTATGTCTCTTGTCTCTTAAAACAAGGAGAACAGGGGCATCTATTCCAATTCTAAATAGAGGCTTGATAGCAATTTGGACTAAACCGACATGTAAAAATTTATATTTCGTTCTATGCTTTAGAATAGATCGTGATGATAACAAATGTAAATTTTGTTGGTTTTGACCAATAGACAAAGTTTGTTCTGTCATTTTAATAGAATAACCTTAAAAATAATCAAAAGTTCCTATTCTATATATTGTATTAATATTAGTTTTAGGTATTGTCCAATTATTCAAACTTTGTTCTATGTTATTAACGGTTTCTTCAATATAATTTATTTTATTATCAGCATTATCTTGTTCATTGTTGATATTTTTACCAGGAATATATTTTTTGGATAGTATGCCTGAAAATTTACTCATATTTAATTAATTTTGCTTTAGAATTCTATAAGAAAACTTACTTGTTTTAATAATGGTGAACAAAGGGGAATCGTCCCGACAATGATTGTGGTCCGGCACTGCAACTTATGACCTTATCTGCGCGCTTTACGCTAATCCAACCAATCACTGGTCTTGTCTCTGAATCATGCTTATTAAAACTTATAAATTTCTTATAGGATACTAAATCAAAATTAAATAAATTTGAAATAAATATACCATATATAACCACCCCAAAAACTTTCCTTGGCTCTGATACCATTCTATGTGTGTGTACGTTTGCTTTGTAAAAAGAACAAAATTCATGTTTAACTAGAGGGGTTTCACGCGCGTTGCGCGTGGCGGAAGGTGTTCCTTTTGTAAGACAAATAATGAAGCACATTGCTTGAATTAGTTTCCATAGTAAAGTACATTGCTATCCTGTGTAATTTGCCATCAATCAGTCCAAAAGCATGTTTTAAGTCTTCACATCTCTATGTACAATCTTTTGAGAGTGTAGGTAAGTTAACCTATTACAAAGCTGAAAACAAAAATTATTGCAATCAAGCGGGTTGTTAAAGGAACTGCTTATTAAATAAATTAACCAGACGCCATTGCAGAACCGTCATCATGGTGGAAGGTGTTGTTTTTGTCTGAAAGTAAAGTACATTGCACCTTTTCGACTTTGAGTCAGTTTTCTACTATTTGCAGCTGCTCAGAAACTTCTATTGCTACCAACAACCTTAATCAGAGGGATACATTGTACAAACCATACAATGTAAAATCATGAAATCCACTTACCTGATATTCCCAAGAAATGCCTAAAAATGTTCTAATAAGAATATAAGAATTTAGCAAATTCATAGGACTTGTCATATAAGTTGAAAATATCTCTTACAATTATGTTCATATTTGGATTACACTGTTATAATTAGGCTAATTGTTAATAGTATAATGCTCTAAAAGGAATTAAGAATGAAAGTATGATGGGTCCTATGAACATATTAATAGACAACCACTAATAAAGAGATAGAAGGTCAAGGATATAAGGTTTAAAGTAACATATTGCAATAGGAGAATATCAAAGTAGAATGGTGTAATTGGGTAGAGTTTTAAAGTACATTATCTTAATGAGGAAAAAATTAATTGTGTAATGTTTAATTGGGTAATATTTAATAAAATGGAAATGCAATGTTGAACCTTAATATTTGTTTTACCCAAAAAATTTGTGGTGATTTTAGCAAGAAAAGATTGCAGTTGAAACTTATTACCTTAATACGCTTTAAATTTTGTTTCTGTTGCATCCAAATAATTACAGAAGTTAGTTGCTATTTTTGCATAATAAAAAAAAAATCATGTTCATTCGCTTTTTCTGTTCTTCTTGTCTCTATAGATCTATACCTGGTTACATTTTTTTAGTAAAATATTGATATTATTTTTAATACAAAAAGAATGATTAATAAGGACAAACGAAACAACCTAATCTTTTGAAAGTCATTACTATTCATATCACTCTAATAAAACATATGTTGTCAAGTACAAAGTAAATTGACCCTTAAGTAACCACATCTAGGAACTTCTTTAAAAAAACACATCTAGGAGCTACTTTTTTAATTATAAAATAAACAAACATCTTTAGAAGAAAATGGTATTTAAAAAACCCACCAACAATATGAACTCCATCTCCCATGACAGATACCCAACCCGCATTGGAAAATTCAATAATACAAACTCAGACAAATTAGATTTTGGAGTCAAAAGATATGAAATTACCAGTGTCGATAACAAAGTGATAACATACATTGTCTTTCTTAGGATGCTCCATTGTAGTGATCGTGTGCTTTTGCATAGAAATGACCTCAAGTGTTGTTGATACTATGTTTTTCTACAAAATCAATAATCTCGTGCGTTTCCTTTATCCTTGTACCTGTCACACCATTAAACCTCATTATCTACCATTTGATCAATATAGTTACCACATTTCATGGATTTGAAAAAGAAAATATCCATACCAAAAAGCAAGTGACGTCAAAATATATTTTTTTTAATTAGAATTGATATTCATACCCGTGTACTGCTCCACCTTCGCCGCTAGTGGGCAGCGGTGGCTGCATCACCATTGTGGTGGTTATGTCGTGGATGCTTGCTCTCTTCCTTTCTTTTCTCAGTGAACTCTATCGGAGGAAATATTTTTGGGCATGGCTGGCTACTTGTGTTGGTGTCCTTGTGATCATGCAGTTCCTTGATATGCTCCGCCAATCACCTTTTCCGTACAACTTCAATCCTTTCAGAAAATTCCTATGAACATGTTAAAGTCATGGGTCTATAGTTAAAGTGAAGTAGGTAATCACATGACTTGAATAAATCATGATGTAGAAGTTTAAGTTTTAGGTCAAACTATTCCAACTAAATGAATTGAAGTAATGCAATTGAAATTATAATTCATAATTAACTGAAATTAATTATCTGATACCACACTGATGCAATTTCAAGGAAAGACACATTTGACTATGTAAAAGTCAAATTATGTAGTCTTTTCTTTTGTTGATACCAATACTATTTGATTAAATGTAAATAGAACTCATGCCTGTATCTTTCATAAATCTAATTAATTCAAGTAAAGATTCAAAACCCATGTGAATAACTGAATACTTATCATAAAAGCACAAATGATGCTAGCAAGAACTCAAGAATCAATGAATCCCGAGAGATTCCAAAAAGATTAAAACCAATTAAATACATGTGCTCTTCTTGTGTCCAGGAAGTCCCTTTCTGATGGGTTTTGGTCATAAGACATCCTATGTGCTCATACAAACCCTAATGCTTGGATCTAGGTTTCTCTATTGTACATGCTTTGAATCCAAGACTATAAACCCTAATTCTAGCATATGGAAATCAATATTAACATATAATTAGGTTTAAGATGTTACCTTGATTGTTATGTAGCAATAACAATCCCAATTCCACCTTGAATTGACTTTGGAATGCTTAGAGTCACAAGTGTCACTCCTCTAATGGCTTACAAACACCAAGTGCAAGTGGAGAAGGTATAAAGAGAGAGGAGAGAGGTAGGAATTCGTCCTTAGGACTTCTTGGGAAGGCTTAGACGAATTCATGAGCCTCAGGGGGTTTATATAGGTGTAAAGATTAGGGTTTTAGTCCTTATCCTTATCTAGTTGCTTGCCCACCAAGCAACCATAAGATAAGTCTTAGAAACCCTTATCCTAGTCGAATTCTAAGGCATTATCTCCTCAAATTCGTTCACCCTATATTTAAGATAATCCTTGCCTTATTTTTTAACTATCATATAATTACAATTCAGCCCCTCTAGTTTAATTAATTACATTTGATCACAAAATTAATTCTTAATTAATTATTGACCAATATTAATTAAACAAATATGATTTCTCCTTTAATATATTATTCTTATAACATATTAATAAATCATATTATCCTCTCTCTATATATATTTCTCCAATAAAGTTGCTTTGGTGAAGGCAACCCAAAATGACCATGCACCATCGGGTCAAGTACATACCAAAATAGTTATGGACTTAGACACTAATCCAACCGTCTCCCACTTGGATAAGTCTAACAACTATTCTGCGTATGACATCAGATCCCGATCTGCAATCATAACTTTCCAAAGCCGCTGTCAACTCTGATCATATCAGATACGCGTGTCCTTAAATAAGGGATCATATATTCCTCCATTCTAGATATCATATGAGATATGATTTCTAATCATTCTCTTTGTACTACTTCTTGATTTCTGATTTATGACGACAGACTAATTGAACAAATCAAATTAGCCCTAGCCCGGCCGAGCATTTACATATGTCATCACTAAACCATCGAGGGGCCCAAAGATATCGCTTTTATCCTACTTTGGATAAAAGGAACGGATAAACTTTGATACAATGCTCGCTTGCACTTACTCACCAAATTACATACAATAATATGTTTTATAACACCAAGTTACTAGTGCGTTTACATATTATCAATGTGCAACCGATTCGCAAGATACAACTCACACATCTCGGTTTCAAGAATATAAGATGTTATCGTCTCACTAATCACTCAAATCATATTCGTAAGCACTCATGAACGTTGCAGCAAACATTTGCTTATGTCTAATACTTTTCTAGACAATCCACACACCAATTCATGACAGTCTTCATTCATATCTACTTCCAACATATGAACGACTGTGGCCCATTCGAATAATTCGATTATTCTTAATAAACTCAATTATTCTGGAAGTCAAAACATGCAAGGTGAAACACAAGAATAATACTAATCCCATATGGCCTCAAACCTTTGAGTATAAATGAAACTCGTTTTATTAATCACCATACCGATTACTCATTATTTGTCGTTTCGGGTAATCAACTTCTTACTTGAATTATTACACTTGTTCCATGCTCTTAGCATGCACACAATGTTCACCTATGGTTCTTACTTTTGTGAAATAGACAAATTGAACACATTTCCAATCATTCTCATTTTACAACTCCAAATCCATTTTCTTGAGTGTAAGAATATCAAATTCTTGTTACTTATAGAATATACTAGATTCTAACACTTTATACAACGATCCTTTCGTAATGTCACTGCACCAAAGTCACAAAGACTATTGCCAATGATATTACAAAGTTCTCTAACGGAGATTGTTACAAGACAATTCCTTAGATATGATGTCTCTCACTCAAAGTACATTCCTTTGAACATCCTTTTGCATAAAAGTTTCTAATCTAGTCATAGATTTTCAATATTTACTTCCCAATATAGACACGCTTCCATATTTTCCATATGACAACTTATTCTTAATAGAATCTTTTCTATTCATAATAAGGTCGATATGGTCCATTCAATACCATGCTTCCAACTACTCACAAACAACCAATCCTCGTCGAACTTTGGATTGTCCTTTGATAGTTGTTTAATTATTTTTAGTCAAAACCAATTCTAGTCCTTTTTCCCTCTAAATGCACTAGACATTTGGAAAATTTTAGAATGGTCAAACATTAAAGCATTTGCAATCGATCCTCTACCCAAAGCGTATTGGACACGACGCACAATGTTTTATTTGCTATGTTCTCAAAATTCGAATTGTGAAGAGGAATGCCATAATCATAATTGAAATTTTAAGAACACACTATGTAACTTTGACTAAATTTATTAACATTTCTCAACCTAATCCTTTAGATTTGAAATGAAGCATAATATTCTCTCCCTTAATTATAGCAAAACAACTTTATAACCTTACTACTTTGCAAGGTTTAACTCTTGTTTTCTATAATTAATATTGCCAACTTTGCAATACGTGCCTTAATAATCATACAATCATAACATTTATGCTCCCACTATCATGATGATTATTGTAAAACATAACACTTATGCTCCCACTAGCTTCGACATGTATTCATAAACATCTTAACTTCCAGAAAGACAATACTTATTGAATTTCTTAAGTCCATGTTTCTAATACTTAGTGCTTTGATAATCTTTTATCAAGGCTTCTTGAACTTATACACCTTTGCCTTCGATAGTTTATATGTGTGTCTAAACAATTAAGACTAATTGCCAAACCTCACAATTCAAATTATGGAAAGGGATACCGTAACCATAATCGAATTCGAGAATGCAATTTTACAATCACTATCTTCTTAAAATCTTTCTTAGTGAAAGCATTTCCTCACAATCATTTTCATGAAGGAGGAAATCTTATGACACTTAGATTTTAAACGGTGTATGTGTTCCTATCCATGTGAATTTGTTAAAACCAAAGTTTACGACAAATTCAAACTCATATGGATCGAACTTTCTTAATCTTGATTTCTTGCATTATGGTAGCACAGCTGCCCACCATGTTTTCCAAGTAGTTAAGCAGCTCACCTTTTCCTATCAATGTACCTTTCATTGATCAAGGTGCCTTGCCTTTTATACGTTCAAAATGAGAACTCACAGAACTCACATGCATAATTAACTCAATTGGAACAGCATAGAAACAAAATAATGTCAACACGATAGGTTGTAAACCTCAACTCGTGTGCTAGTGATGATAGATAAGGTTTATTTGATTTGTTCTTGAAACCTTTCAAGACCATTAAGACTCCCACTGACTCCTTGACATATAAGATTCTTTTGTCAATAAACATTTCTTGACAAACAAATATTCAAGAGTTAGTGTAGCTTTTATCAAAACACTTCATAAATTGGTCCAAGTTGGTCTTTGTCTTATTCAAGACATCACAACTTTCCACATTTGATGAATGTTATAAACCTTTAATACTTTTCACTCATTGTCACAATCTTAACTTTAAGACTTGTTATTGGAACGAAGTATGATAGACTTCTTGATTTAACCATTTCTTCAATCCTTGATTCCTCTTCTTAAACATATAATTATACTAAGACTCACTTAGAGGATCAATTGAGATATGGTTCTTAATCATTAAGACCTATCATAAAGCATAAAAGCTACTCTCCCTTCTTCTTAGAATGGAGAAACTTTTATCTTTCTGCCTTCTTGATTCTTCTTATTCGTTTTGCTATTGATTTAAACATTTTTAATCAATTCCTAATTACACTTAATCTTGTAAGTATAATCATATTTACTAAACCTTTAGTAAATTATGACGAATATCTTTGTTACTCTTATGGTGAAATTGATCAATACACAACTTTGTGTACTCGATCTCCTAGTCCTTCACCTGACACTTTGTCAACGAATTAGTCTAATTTCCAAATATGAATTTCTCATTCATCATGCAACCAAGTTGCGTGATTCCAAATTTCTGTCCAATTGAAATTTGGGCGATGAGAAACTCTCCCTTATTTGGTAAATTCTTGACATTTCCATAAATAACATAACTAAGAATCATATCCATTCGTTGTAGAAATATGCAAACATCAATTTTCATAATGATTTCATTGTAAGGAAATTAACAAATAAATAAATAAATAAGTCAAACAAAAATTTATTTTATTTACAAAAGCAGCGGAAAAATTTGTCCTTACAATGCAAAATCCATTGAAAACTATGTAAAAAGAAAATTTCTAACAACTCTATCATAACTATCTAAGCTCAAAATCTAATCTTCAAGTCCATGCGACCGAGATCCATCTCTTGTGATTAGATTCATCTTGCTCTCTTATCAAGCTTCCTTTCTTTTCACCGATCCTACAAACACACTCAAATGCAATCTCATCACATCATGTATTAAGAATCAATGAATAGGAACTTAATGGAGTTAGATAGTGGATTCTTACCTAAAGTAGAGCCATACGTTCTGACTCTCCCATCTCTTAGATCTCTTAGGTAGTTAGGGCAACTTCGTCTCCAATGCCCCTTCTTTTGGCAATAAAAGCAAATTGACTCTTTTGGAACAACACATGGAACTACTTCAGACATCGCCTTTCTCTTATGATCAAGCTTTTCGATCATTGCATGTCTTTCATTGCCATTGTCTATATCCATAGAGGTCTTGAAGGCAGATTCACCAATCAACTTTGCTTTTCTATTGCGCCAAACCATTGCTGATTCAGCAACAATAAGCATGTAGGTGAGATCTATAAGGGCCACGTCGTGGTTCGTCATATAGTACTCTCTTACGAACTCACTATATGAGTTGGGAAGTGATTGAAGAACCCAATCAACAGCCATCTCTTCACTAACAACGGATCCCATCATTCTTAACCTATCAATGTGTGACTTCATTCCTAGGACGTGTGCACACACCGACTTTCCTTCTTTATGTTTACTTTCCAAAAGGGCTTGAGTGATATTAAACCTTTCAATTTTACGATCTTGTGGGTTAGGGAGAACAATAGGAGGAGGAGGAAGTGAAGCATGATTTCTTGTTCCTCGATCGAATCGTGGAATATCATCTTCATGTGGAATGCTTGTTCCACGGGATTTGGGAAGACCATAGTTGTCGAACTTTGACATCTACAAAACGGGAGAAAACGAAATTCAAGTTAGTTGATTGATTGAGTCCTTGGTAAATTACCCAATTGAAATTCCAAGGCTAGGACCCAACACAATACGCTACAACCTAGAAAAGGGATGCCGTAATCTAGTTGCAGAATATTTGAAGGTAAGTGAATGACGATTCACTAATTTTCACCATGAAAAAACGAAAAATAAATTTAAGTTTTAAATCTATGAAAACTCCTAGATCCTTTGAGATTCATTGAACATTTCAATGGCATGTTTAAATCTCGATATGCCCCTCTTGTTTGTGACTGGGATGCCGAGGATCACAAAGCGGGTGTGAATAACCATGCAAAATTACATGGTGCCCTCACATGTTACAGTCACCTATTCGATGTGCCGGTAAACCACACATGCTCCACCGAACTATGACAAACATTGAGTCACCCTTTGCTACCTTTGCTAAGAACCATTTAGTGTGCCGGTAAACCACACACGCTCCACTAACGTCTTCGCAAGGGAACAAAGTGTAATTTCATTGAATTGCATCAATTCACTTTTGCCTAAGTAACTAAGATTGGGAATTTTGAAAAACATTTAGTTACTTTTGTATTTCATTATACTTATAATGGAAGGTTTCGTCCTATCCTACCTGTTCGGCTAACGACCATCCACTAGTCAAGAGTGCGGTGGGTAAGAGTGGATACCCATTTAATCGCCATTTTATAGGCAATTTCCTTAAACACCCCTTATAGACCAGCTTCGTGAATGAGGCCTACTAACGGTAAGACTGACTTTTACTCATACATATATATAATGTTAGACTTTTAATGTTATATATAGTATAGGGTGTATTTTACATTTTTAAAATACTAGGTGGTTAACTTTAACAATTATACTTTTAATTCAACTAATTGGTTAACCTAAACTTTTATGGATTTATTAAATCTCTTTTAATTATCCTCCTTAATTAATTAATAAAACCATAAGGGAGTGATTTGAACTTTTCAAAACTAGGGTCTTAGAATTTAACATTCCTAATTAACTTTTAATCAACTTTTAAATTCCAAAACTTGAGGGCAAGTTTCGAAACATTTCAAAACATTAGGGTTAGAATTTAAATATGCATCAAAATTAAACTATTAATTCAAAATTTAAATTCCAAAACTTGAGGACAAGTTTTGAAACCTTTTTCAAAACATTAGGGTTTTAACTATTTAAATTTCAAAACAACAAAACTTTTGGGTTCAAATTTAAACTATAAAACCTAAAGGGCAAAATGAAACTTTTCATAACAACAAGGATCAAATAACAAATAATCTAAACTAACATTTAATTACATAATTATCCATATTTGATTTGTTTAATGATTTCTTGCAAAACAATTTATCAATTTACTCAAAATAATTAATCAATTATCTTATAAGGAAACAATTATCTTATTAATTGATAAATATCTTCATTTAGATCAAAATATTGTCAAATATATCACATAATCGGATTAATATTGATCTAACATGATAAGGTAACTATCCCAATGCAAAAACAGCAAGAAATCCCGAGATAACCTCCATCTGACGAGTTGACTCGTCAAGTCAAGCTTGGACTCGTCGAGTCACCTTGGACTCGACGAGTTCAGCTATGGACTCGGCGAGTCCAGCCTCTAAAACACCAAAAATCGAATTTTTCAGATATACAATGCATCAATACAATTGAAACCAAGCTAGTCTCTGATACCGCTGATGGGTTTTGGTCATAAGACATCCTATGTGCTCATATAAACCCTAATGCTTGGATCTAGGTTTCTCTATTGTACATGCTTTGAATCCAAGACTATAAACCCTAATTCTAGCATATGGAAATCAATATTAACATATAATTAGGTTTAAGATGTTACCTTGATTGTTATGTAGCAATAACAATCCCAATTCCACCTTGAATTGACTTTGGAATGCTTAGAGTCACAAGTGTCACTCCTCTAATGGCTTACAAACACCAAGTGCAAGTGGAGAAGGTATAAAGAGAGAGGAGAGAGGTAGGAATTCGTCCTTAGGACTTCTTGGGAAGGCTTAGACGAATTCATGAGCCTCAGGGGGTTTATATAGGTGTAAAGATTAGGGTTTTAGTCATTATCCTTATCTAGTTGCTTGCCCACCAAGCAACCATAAGATAAGTCTTAGAAACCCTTATCCTAGTCGAATTCTAAGGCATTATCTCCTCAAATTCGTTCACCCTATATTTAAGATAATCCTTGCCTTATTTTTTAACTATCATATAATTACAATTCAACCCCTCTAGTTTAATTAATTACATTTGATCACAAAATTAATTCTTAATTAATTATTGACCAATATTAATTAAACAAATATGATTTCTCCTTTAATATATTATTCTTATAACATATTAATGAATCATATTATCCTCTCTCTCTATATATTTCTCCAATCAAGTTGCTTTGGTGAAGGCAACCCAAAAGGACCATGCACCATCGGGTCAAGTACATACCAAAATAGTTATGGACTTAGACACTAATCCAACACTTTCTTCCTCTCACATTCTCCATGTCTAGACCCCCTTCCCACTGCCCTAAAAGAAATCTGACTTCTTCTCAGCTCCGAATCTAAACTAACAATATACTATATAACATTAATCATCGTCTGCTCCAAATGTACAAAGAAATGGAGCATACAAAATCGATTAAACGGTTATGATAAGATCAAGATGCAAATAACAGGAGAGAATGAAATTGAGAGGCTAAGGAAGATATCGTACTCCATGGTTTAAGTGACTGAGTAACTCTAACAGATTCCTCCTCTTAGAAAAAAGAAAATAAATGTGGACCTATACATAAAAACATCAAAAACAGGTAGATATGGTACTCCATGGAAGGTATTTTAGATTTAAAATGTGATAAATGAGATAAGATTACAACTTAACCTGAGGTAAAGAAGATGTACAACTTGATGGATTAAGATGTGAAGCTTAAAAGAATTTAATTCCATCAGATACCTTGAAAAAATACAACACATCAGTAGATAATGTTACGAACCTTACGAAAAAAATGCAATCAAGAACAAATTTATGTAAAAACATAGAGAATAAAGAAATATTTTGCAGTGCTTATACTCAGCTTTTGTTCTCTCTCAGACATTTCTTCGAACACTTTGTGTACACTTTCCTTGAGCATGATAATTGCTTCCGACATGCCAATATTTAGTGTTATTACCATCAAATCATTCCACAACAACCTTTGGCTCATCTCCCTTTTTCCATAATTGGAATCCATTTCGTTCAGTGAACCACATCATAAGGGTAAATTTGGTAGTTGAAGTTTTAAAGGCAACTACTGATGCAATACTGTGAAGAACGAATAGCTTTAGGAACATCAAGAGAGTACCTTTAATGTGAGACGGAAACAGGAGTCAGTAGAGTTCGTGGTAGAAGTCCATCATTCATGGCGGTTATGTTGCCATTCTTCAATTCCGGCTATGTATGCCTGGTATACAGGATGGGATAAGCAAATGGGAAACCGAACGTTCAATAAGATGGGAGCATCGCGATCTATTTCCATCTTCCTTCGACACATGGTAGTAAGCGGCGGTGGAAACTGCTATGTGCGTGTACGTAAACAAAGAGAGGGGATGATTCGATGCGAGGGTTGATGGCGGTGCACAAAAATGAGTTCATAGTCGATGTCGATACCAATCGCAAGTAGTCAGAATCGTGTCGGTAACTCTAAAACTTCTAGCGGTGGAAGAAAGAAGCTTCTCTAATAAGGTGATGGAAGCGGTGACTTGCAACAGAGAAGAGGAAATTATCAGAACTAAAAATGGCGGTGGGGGATTTAGATCTTGAAGTGGTATACATGGTGGCAACATCTGAGGAGAACATGTGGCTTCTCTTAGCAGCTGATTGGAAGAGAAGGGCGGTGATAATTGGTCCCGGTTTAATTTCAAGCCACGTAAAAAGCTATTTATAAAACAATTAATTATTAAACAAATACAGTAAATTCCCATTGACCAGGGATGTATTATGAAAAGGCAATAAAAGAAAGGTGAACATATACAAACAGGTAAAGACGTGGACCAGAATTGTCAAAAAAAAAAAAAACAAACAGCTTACCGAATTGGATATACACACATAAACAGAGGACCATTTATGTCAATCCCTTAGCCACACTTTACTGTAGCTAAGGGTAGACAATTTTAATTTATAGTATAATTTCATTGATTTATTAAATAAGAAAAAGTAAATGAATTTTTTTTAACGGTTTATGAGCGTTTCGATATATGTTCAATATGTTTACCATTATATTTTAATAATAACTCTAAATTTTAAAATAAAAATATTAAATAACATATTAAATAAATTTATTTAAAATATTTCAATATATTTTATTTGTATTTTAGTTTAATATAATATAGTGTAAATACTTTGAAAAAAACCATATTATTAAGCTTATAACAAAATAAATAACTATAATTTAATAATATATATTATAAAATTTAAAGGTTTAAATTACAAGTATGATATAATTCAGGGGCGTAAACAAATAAAAACAATTATGATTTCAAGCGATTGAAAGCGTCGGAGTTTGTGTACATCACTTCACCATCTTTACTTTGACTATTAGGCTTCTTATAGGTTTATTATAGGGTGCGCTTAAAATCCTCCATTTGTAAGGTATTTTTTATTTAAAAAAGGAATCATTATCAGATTTAATGGTAGGATATTTATATATGGTAATAGAAGGTGACTCGAACACTATTTAGATGTGGATTCAGAGAGATATCTTTGACTTTATTGTTAGTATCGAAAGTTACGCTAAAGGGTTTCATAAAGTAGTTCTATTTAATATTGGTTTTGTACAACAATAGCGTAGCCAACCCACGTCTTCAGGAGCAGAATGCGTGAGAGTTTGTTCTGTTCTTACAAAAGCATGATAAATATATAAGTTTAAAGTCGGTAGGCTAATTAGGCCATATACATATTACAGTAGCAAAAGGAAATGTGAGGAGTAGTTGTTCCTAGTAAACATGTCAGTCTGGTACCGTTTACGTTTTGGTGCACTTGCTGGAGGCTCGTCATCTGCATTTGAAATGTAATTAGTATTTGTTGAAGATGTTGCATTACATATGACAATATTGGCACTTATCTATGTTTTCGTACTCGAGGCGCCTGGTTGCTTGTGTGAGGGTAGATGTGGGTGTTGTGTTTGTTGCAGCAGTACTGCTTCCTAAAGTGTCTGAAGATGGTGTCGTGGGAAGTGGTGTTATTGGTGATTCAGGCATGCCTGAAGGGGAGTAATGTTATGTGCTGTGAAGCGTATCTTGTCTGGTTTAGATGACCGCATCACCTGCAGGAAGAAGTTGAATGTGGTTTCCTTGCGTTCGTTAAGTATTGGTGAAATAGTTTTCCTCTCAATCAAACTGTATTCGTTCACAAGCTTGGTGCATGGAACACCAGCTAGTTTTCGAACTGCATCATCTGAAAGTGATATGAACACCGAATCCGTCTCATCCATGATGGTTGCAGATAGTTTGTAGCTATATGGACGTTGGTCGGACAATTGGGTAAGTAGTTGTAGAAGAAACAATGTGTATGATTTATTGAAGTACTTACAAAAAGATTGGGGCATCAGTGAGCCCATCTGTTTGACAAAACCATCATTCTCCCATTATAGACATTGTTTCAAAGCAGGTGGGGCAGATACTGTGGTACCAGATGTCTTTAATCATGTATTCAACAATCCGGGCTTTGCAGACAAATGTTTTATCCTGTTCAGCCGTATTTGTTATACTTTGTATGGGAACTAACATCAAGGTTTGATAAACGATAATAGAAAGTTGCTTACAGTTAGATCTGGAAGTGGTTTGGCATTCAAACTTTGTATGGTTATTAGCAGTTGTGAGGTTAGTGGTATAGAGAGTAGCATATCATTGGATCTATTTGATAGTAAATGGGAAAAATTGTAAGTTAAACTGTGATGGTATATCTGTGTATTTTGTAATTATTTACGAAGTTACATTGAATGTTGTTTATAATACCTATCCATCAAAGCACTTGTTTCAGGAATAGGCGGGTTTATGTACACGTGTGTAGCAGCAGTGGCAGAAATAGAGGCGACAATCGTTTCGTGTCGTGTTGGGTTCGTATCGTGTCGAAACACTAAACGGGTTGAAAGTGCACGATCCTAACCCGACTCATTTAATTAACGTGTCGTGTCGTGTCAACCCGTTTATTTTCGTGTCGAGTACGTGTCGGGTTTCAAGTTAGGGCTATACCTTGAAATATGTCGTGTCATGTGAGGTTAAAAGATTGAGCATCTTGAAAGAGTAGGAGTTAGGTAGGCGGAAAGGAAAAACTAATAGTTTGGAGGCAATATAGATGAAGTCATAGTAACTTCAGATGAAAAAAACTAAAGGAGTGGGAGTTGGGGTGGTAGATGACAAGGTCGTGAGGATGTGAGAGTGGTGAAAGAGACTGGCTAGTTTGGGAGAGAATGGAAAAACTGAAATGAAGTCTTGATCTAGACAACTAAGTCATTTCAACATTACAAAACAATTCAATTCGAAAGTTTTCTTTTGCTTACGGTTTTGGTAGATTATTTAAATAATTCAAAAAACATGCATATAACTAAACGGGTCATTTTCGAGTCATATTCGAGTTGAAATTATCAACCCTAACCTTACCCATTTAATTTTCGTGTCGTGTCGTGTCAACCCATTTATTTAAACGGGTTGAAATATCTTACCCAAACCCGTTTATTTCGTGTTGGGTTTCGTGTCGTGTCAATTTTTGCCACCTCTAGGCAGAAAGTCTAAGTGAACCTCTTATATGTGATCAACATGTTTGTCATCAATAATAAAATTTGATAATTTTTGTTTCTTTTAGTTGTTTATTTGATAGATAACATTTATCGGTGTACCTGCATACATTGATACTTTCAGATGAGTTACAACAACAACAGTCTTTGAGGAGGAAGTGGTGAGGGTTGTACGATTGAACTTTTCAATTGAATCGATGCATTCCTTCCATAGTGTTATGCTTGTTTGTCGTGAGCTTGTTTTTGTATTAAAATAAAAGATATATCAAATAAAAATAAATATCTGTTGCAAATAAGAGAGTTGTGGGTAGTAAGTATTACTTTTGGTCGATCAAAATGAGGTTCACAAATGGTTCACGGTTTTTTTTTTCTCATCGTCCTTTAGCTTAACAAAAAAGCCGATGAAATCTGTGAAACATTTTAGTCAGGGAACATGTTTTCAATGATAAAAAAAAATCTATTGAATAAATTACCTAGGTATTCTTCGATCTAATCAGCAATCATCTGCGGCTGTTCTTTAGTTCTGAAATTGAAATGGAATGTTGGGAGGTGGTTTTTGTTGTCTATTTGCTCTATTTGTGAAGTTGTACCCACACTTAAGTAGATGCTTCTATTTAGTATCTTTTGATATTCCTTTACTGCGCAACATGCATAATTTTGTATTTTGTAGCAATTGGAGACTTGCAGGATCGATTCCACATATGTTTGATTAAATTTCTGACCAATTATCTGGATGCCATCTCCCTAGAATGAGTGCAAAATATATGGTTAGGTCTAATGTTGTTGTATTGTAAATAGACAGTAAGTTGTAATGGTTGTGGTTGTGCATACATGCTTGTCGATAGCCATGAACCATGTTTCATATTGTCTAAAGTGTGGAATCCATTTACGAAGTATACTTCAAGAGGACCTCCTGTTGCACCGAATTTTAAATCTAATATTATTGTTGTTATCAGCTCCATTTGTGACGAACAACTACGATGTTATGCAACCTTTACCAAACAGAAAAAGTTAACTAGATATTAGATAAAGCAACTGTCTGAAATAAGTGTTTAGTATCATATTTATAAAAAAATGCATTTATTATTTGTTTTTTGTGATAGAAGGTAGTTGTATCAACCATATAAGTATTTACTTGATGTAACAATTCTTTGAAAACAACATTTTTTGTTCTTTTTTATTGTAATCCATTATCATCGATTATCAAAATTTTGATAGAGTCTGGTGACGTTGCTCTAGATAGAGCAACATACAGATGCCCATGTGTGAAAACAGGGTGTGGTAGGTAATTCCAATTGTTTTTAGGGATTGTCCTTGACTTTTATTGATAGTCATTGCATAACAAACTTTTACAGGGAATTGTTTTCTAGTAAAAACAAAAGGTAAATCAGGACTGTTATGAACAAATTTTATTCTCGGTATGTACACTCGATTCCCTACGGAAGTTCCAGTAATAATGGAGGCCTGTATAACAGTTGGCAGTAACTGCGACACAATTAAACGTGTACCATTACATAGACTGAGTCCTTGATTAATGTTTTTTAATAGCATAACAGGCGTGTTCGGTTTCAAAGTTAACTCATGTAATGGAAAGCTAGAAAATGTTAACCGATGTAGATATTCTTGTGGGTATAAAAGATCTATGTCTGAAATCCTGTGTGTGTGAGGTGTCATTGAATTTGTGCTTAAGTAGGTGATACTATTTCCATTTGCCATTTTCATAACCAAGGAGTTTATTTCTGAAGCAATATCATTTTTCGGACAAACAATTGCCCTGGAGGACAAGTTTGATGTGGATGGTTTTGCAAGCACTTCAACATCATAAACAAACCGTATTAGCGAGTGCAAACTGTTTTTGCCACTACTGATAAGTAGAGGGTCTGGTATGTCAATGATGCTTGTGTGAATGGGATCAGCTGCATCAGGCTCCCCAAGCTTTCCGTTTCCAATATCTAATAACCAGGAAGCAAAGTTGGCAGCCGAAGTTGATGATGAAGGCAGGCTATCGATGGTTGAAAGTAGCATGTTAAGCAACAATTTGCAGACTGTGAAGTAAGGCCACATATATGAATTGGGCGATGTGGAAGAAATGATTTCAGAGACAGTGGTTTTCGGCTTTACAGGTAAGGTTTGTCGGAAGTCTCCTCCTAACAGCATTGACATGCCACCGAATGGGAGATCCTTGTTGTTGAGAATGTATTTTAGTGTTCTATCAAGACATTCGAAACAACGTTTGTCACTCATGGGTGCTTCGTCCCATATAATAAACGAAGTTTGTTGAAGAAGATCTCCAAGTTGTGTATTCTTTCTGATATTGCAGATGGATGAAGCCGGCAAATCATGAGGGATGTTGAATCGCGAGTGAGTTGTCCTCCCGAAAGGCAACAACAACGATGCAATGTCGGATGTTGCGACAGCGAGAACTATTTTTCCAATAGACCGAAAGTATGTGAGTATAGTTGTCCACAAGAAGGTTTTTCCTGTACCACCATGGCCATAGACAAACAAAAGAAATTGTTTTTTTATTTGTCTGAGCCTCACGAATCATGGTATAGATATGGAGCTGATCCGGGTTGATTTGTGAAACCATACCTAGATGTTGTGTATGCAACGGATTTTTATCATAGTTTGTCTCTTCAAGTAGAATTCGATTTCTCAAGACGGATAAAAGTGTTGCCGATGGCAACGGTAGACCAAAATCTCATAATGATTTTCTTGGAGTTGAAGAGTTCATAATTTTTTCAAGTTCTAGGAGAACCTGTTGTTGCAACAAGTCATCATTAATAGAAGCAGATGGTGAAGGATTGTCACGGAGAAAAGCAAATGAAATATCATCACTCATCTTTCGCCAACCATCGTTCCGTAACTGTTGTGGGCAACTGACATCACAAAAAAGTAGCAAATGACAAAATAACAACCGCAATTCTGAAGAGGAAGCCACAGAAGAGGCATCAGCAAAGGTTGTAAGCCATTCTCTATCGTCACCACCAAACCAAGGGCCTCACAAGCTAATCGAAAGGTTGTGTATGTAGTTGTACCAACGATTCGAATATCCGCAAACGATTTAAACCCTTTATGGTGACACACCAACATAAAAAGATAAAATAATTCTCCTGCTATCGGATGAACATATGCAAGTCTGCCAATTGTCCGCAAACCGGACCTAGCTCTCGGTTGCCACTCTTTTGATTTTTAACCCATTTATAGTTAGATGGGTAATCTGGATATGTCAAATCCAAACCATCGGAATCCCTACCATTATTCAATAACCATGCAGACAAAGTTGTCACTCCAAAATTCGGGTTTCTAATAAGTGCTTCTAGGCAAGTATTATCTGTGAAAGTTGTAGTCTGCATGTTTTCTAATTAACTGCCAATGTTTGTATTGAAGGGTAGCGTTCGTGTATCGGAAAATTGAAAATTCTCCATGCAATTTCATGTGGACATCAAAAAAGTTTTGTATTTCATTTATCAACGAGACAAAAGAAGAGACTCCATCAGTAGCATCATTATCTGACCTCTATAATGAAAAGCTGACTCGCTCGACGCCTTTAGAAATAAACTTAAATAAGTTTTTGATCATCATATTCTAGCCACAATACTCTACATTAATTTGTGCGTTAAATCGACTGGAGAGGTGTATATGGGACACCAAAACCATTATTTATTCGCACCACACTGCGGATTGTATGGTATGCACCTTCTCGCATTTTGTAATGCACATATCCATCTTTTTCAAATGTTGTAGAAGACTAATAGGGCTTTGGAAAGTTCTTTGTACACTTTCCGCCGCGCATGCACGGAGACTTAGGATTGAGGAAACCACAAGGGCCATGCAGCATACACTCGGTGACATTTTTATACAAATATGGCTCAAATTGTGGGTCTGACAATTCCGAACTTATATATTTATCAACCTCAGCAGCTATCATTATCCTATCCGAAGCCGCAACCCAAACCAGTGTATGACAATGCGGTAATCCTCTCTTCTGAAACTCTATCATGTATAAATTTGTTAAGTTAATCAGGGGAAAAAGCATAAGAAAGAAGGCATCTAAAATGTGATATAAGACAACAATGATATGTAGAATGTTAAAGGCACCTACAAACATCAACATCGCCAAATGTTTTATCATCTTTTAAAAATAGTACTTTGACCTTCATCTCGAAAACACGAGCTATGATATCTGGTATGTTTTGAGAATGATAAACACCATGAGTATCCATATATCTCAGAATCTTGGGCCATTTTACATTGCAAGTAAAGGTAACAAAGTATTATGGATTGCCATAAACTCTGCATATTGCCAACGCATCTTGATAGTGCTTATACATATATCTAGGTCCTCCAACAAACGATGCAGGCAGGAAGATTCGTCTTCTAATAAATCTGCCTTCGGAATCTCCCCTTGAAAGCGCATCATAAACCCTAGATACATACTCAGAACGAAGCTGCTCTTGATGGTTTGTACATAGTCAAGTCTATTTTGTTCAATGCCAATGTACGCATCAACAATATACTGTTGGAAAAGCCTACCACCACATAGAAGCAAGGAAAACATATTATTGCGTGCGTGTAATTGATAGCTATAATACATATTCACTGTAAGATTTCTATCAGAACATTCAGAATTAGGTCTCGATCTCATCCTTGGCAACCAACCATCTTCACCAAAAGGAAACAAAAGGGTATATTGCAAAGGCATGTAAGATGGATGAAGCTTGCTAATACGATGCGGCAAACCGTCCTTTGAATGACAACAATATCATATTGACTAGAATTTGGATCATCGCCATAAATAATAGCAGCAAGAGTCCCCGGAGATGGAGCTCCATAACGTCTATCCAACACAGTATTATAAAGCCTGACAGAATAAGTTTCCAAACCCATCCCACATGAAATATCTGCAACACTTTTAAAAGTATGTACATGAAGGATTTTTGAGCATTCTAACACTCCTATGGTGTACGTGCAACCCTAGAAACCTTGGATCTATGTTTTCTCTAAGATACATGCAAATAATAACTTTCCAAGGTTTACATCCTAACTAGCATGTTATGGGGTACTTGAATCATAAAACACTAGTAGAATTACATACCTTTTTGTAGTGGTTGATTGCTTGGAGTTTGAGAGCCTAGCACCAATAATGTGGATGCCTCAAATGGAAGTCACAAATCACCACAAACTTGGAAACCTTTAGAGAGAGTATGAACACTTGTAGAAATCGGCCACCTTTGCTCACACACACACACACACACTAATGTCATTTCATATGCCAAAGACTCCTTTATATAGTGTGGTGGATTAGGGTTGCATCCATGTAAACCCTAATACTCATGACCTTTCATTTCCATAAGATCCATGGGTTAAATCTCCATGGACTTACCATGCAAGCCTAGCCCATTCTAAATAAGCATCAGCCCACACTATATAAATACAAGGGTCCATATTTAATTAGTCACCCTTTTGATCACTAAATTAATTTTAGATCAATACTAATTAAATAATATGATTTCATATTAATATATTAGAACTTATAATATGTTAATAAATCATAACTTATACTATTCTCAAAAGATTATCCATATAAATTGTTCGGGTGAAGTGCAACCCAAATGGACCATGCCGGTTCGGGTCAAGTACATCTCAAATATAGTTATAGACTTAGACACCTTATCCAACAGTCTCCCACTTGGATAAGTCTAATAACTATAGTTACAAGCATGACTTTAGGAACCGACCGACAATCGTAACTCTTAAAACTCTGTTGAACTATGAAGCGCCATTTTAGATAAGGGATCATATAATCCTTTGTTCTAGATATTAGCCGGACAAATACATGGAACTATGTCTTACTTATTGTCCAGCAGTTTGTTTCCCGATTTCCGATTTGTTTGACATAGAACTTAATTGAACACATCAACTTAGTTCTGACCAGGCCCGATACATGGGTCAACACAAATCATCGAGGGGCCCAGATATCGCTTTAATCCAAGAAGGAACAGATAAACTTCGACTCATATGCTTGTTCTACTACTTGTTGAATCATACATAAAGGCACGTTTTATAACATCGAGTTACCAATGTGTTTTCGTACAATCAATGTATAACCAAATCATAATCAACAACTCATATGATATTACTGTCTCACACTCACTCGAGATAAATTCCATGAAGTGATACAAGCGAGCGTGGGTTGAATCCAATACTTAAAACTTATGAGTACTCATGAGTGCTGAAGCAACTCTTGCTATGTCCAATAACTTAGACATCTACAAGCCAACTTCATGACAATCTTGATTCATATCTGCTTCCAACATATGACCGATTGTGGAGAATTTGAATAATATGATATACCATAACATAATTATTCTGCAAGTCAAAACATGGAAATTGAAATGATAGTAAATGATTGACAAAAGATAGCAACACTTTACTTATAAATAAACAACAACTTTTATATGTCATCAAATGTCAATTACACTTTACAAATTTCAAAGCTATCTAATTTCCAAAACTAATATCATCCTTTAACCCTATGCACCTTACATGTTCAAGATGCTTAACCCTACTTAGTCCCTTCGTGAGGGGATCTGTTGGGTTCTCATCCGATGATACCCTCTTTGCCACGAGGAGTCCTTCTATTCGATGTCTGATGAAGTGATATTTTCTGTCAATGTGTCTGGATCTGCCATGATCGATAGGTTCCTTGGCTAAGGAAACCGCACTAATGTTGTCACAGAAAATCTCCGTAGGCTCCTTTATTTCTGGTACAACTCTAAGGTCTCCGATGAAGTTCTTCAGCCATGTCGCCTCCTTTGCTGCCTCGCTTGCTGCTATATACTCTGATTCGCAAGTTGAATCAGCCAACGTCTCCTGCTTGGAACTTTTCCAAGTAACTACTCCTCTGTTTAAGGTAAAGACCCAACCTGACTGAGAGCAGAAATTATCCCTATCAGTCTGGAAGCAAGCGTCACTATATGTAACGCCCGTAGATCCGGGCTAGTCAATTTTGAGGCAATAAGTGTCGAAAATGACTTTTCAGAAAAAGATTATATATAATAAATAGTCTTAACCAAGTTTTAGAATATGTCTCAAGGTTTCCGTACATATAAAGAACGCTGAAATCCGAGTTATAACGAAGAAGTTATGCCCGTCGAAGTTTTACGGCAAAACCGACACAACACCGGGAAACATAAATAGTAAATTTACGATGGGGCGACTTTTAGCCTTATAAATCTAAATGAAAGTTGTAGTATATGTTAAGTCGAGAACATACAAAAAAAAGAACGCCCAAATCTGACTTGGTATGAGGAAGTTATGATTTTTCTAAGATTTGGCTTAGCAGTGCACGACCCGAAACTCGAATTTTAGTTCGAGCGGTTTTTGGCTCACGCGACCTAAATGATAGTTGAATATCTCATTAATAGGAACTCAACGGTAAAAAGATAGACGAAAACGGAGTTCGTATGAAGGAGTTACGAATTCTTCGCGGTCATTTAACAGTCTAAACGCCTCCTACTGTTAAATTTGAGATCGGTCGAGAATTAGCCAACGGAGTCTAAATGAAAGTTGTATATCTTGATTTTACCTACATGTTAAAAAAAGAACGTCGAAAACGGATCTCTTATGCGATTATGATTTTTCTAAGTTTGAAGGCTGATACGCGATAGGGGGTGACGTGACACCACCAGAATTGGACACGTGGCACCACCAGAAGGCTGCCACATGCCCCAACTCGGCGAGTCCATCAGTCAGCACCCCTATAAATAGAGGTGTCGGCTTCCCTCATTTCCTCACCCCTCAACCCTTTTCTTTATCTCTTTATACTCTCTCTCTAAGCTCCCTAACCCCCCCCCCCCCCTAAAAGCCTAGGTAAACCCCCTAGCACCCGAAGGAAGCCCCGAGTCTCCCGAAGCCCTGAGAAAAGAGCCTTTCGGCTCAGGAATGTTGCTCCAGCGAAGCCCGATTTTTGAGAAAGTCCGTTGTTTTGTCGAGGGAAAATTGTTTTGAGATAACGAAGTGCTGCCCGAGTACCGAGTCACCACCTAATCAGGTGAGTGCATAGTCCCTTTCATCTTACACATAGATATGAAGTATTTTAATATAAATTACGTGCTATGTGTGCATATTGTCTGAATACTTGTTGTCTATGTTGGGTGAAATATTTTTATACATGTTTTAAATGATTTAAACAGTATATGTATTTTATATCTACAAAACGTGTTGGGTAAAACATGGGTAGATGAAATAGTTGTGATAACACGATGAAAGACATCAATGTTGACAGTGATCTAGTCATCTAGTGGAGTATAGATGACGACCACGGACGATACCAGACAGTCCAGTAGAACGCTAGCAGGCTCATAATCTGTAGGTGTTTTTGAACTAGGTGCTCACTAGGTATTTGAACTGAGTGTGTTCACTAGGTATTTTTGAACTAAGTGTGTTCACTATATATTTTTGAACTAAGTGTTTTCACTAGGTATTTTGAATTGAGTGTGTTCACTAGGTATTTGAACTGAGTGTGTTCACTAGGTATTTTTGAACTAGGTGTGTTCACTATATATTTTTGAACTAAGTGTGTTCACTAGGTATTTGAACTGAGTGTGTTCACTAGGTATTTTGAATTGAGTGTGTTCACTAGGTATTTGAACTGAGTGTGTTCACTAGGTATTTGAACTGAGTGTGTTCACTAGGTATTTTGAACTAAGTGTGTTCACTGGTTATTTTTGAACTAAGTGTTTACAAGATGTTTTGGACTACGTGTTCACCTGTTGTAATCTATAAACCTTGGTAACGATGGACTTTGTACCTATTCCTTAGGATAATCCTTAGGAATAAATAAATGAGGAATAGCTGATTCTTAGGGTAGATCCTTAAGAGTAAAGAAGATAATAGGGATGGGTAATTAGGTTGATTGTTTGATTGTTTAAACATAATAATTATATTACTGTGGGTTGAAAACCCTATATACTCACCAGGTTTCTCAACCTGACCCACTCAGTTTATTTATATCACAGGTGTTGATATGAAGTCACATTACACTGAGAGATTAAAGAGATGTAGATCACTAGTGTAAGTAAATGTAAGTTCCTTTTATGCTTATGTTTCTGTATTGACGATGACATCCCAAATGTTTTAAAATGAATAAAATACGTTTCTTCGAAAATGTTTTGATAACGTATTTTATCATGTTTTTCTGGGAACAAATTCTGCAACATTTTTATGAAAAGACGTACTCTGATTTTTACAAAGCATAAACAAAATCGGTCTTTTCTGGCCGTGAAAAATGGGGATGTCACAGTTGGTATCAGAGCATTAGTTTAAGCGAACTAGGAATATGGATTTATTTCTAGACTTAAACTAAGAATGCTAAGCGATGATTGTGAGGTGTGAGAACTAGCTTATTTTAGGAATTGTGCCTAAAATTCTTTTATGTGCTAAATGCTTGTGCCTGATATGCTGTTATTTGTTCATATCTATGGTCTATTGCCAACCGGATCTGGAAACCTTATGTGTTTAGGATTCTAAGCGTTTAACTACGATATTAAAACTAGCATATAAACGTTTCGGAGTGATAAGGATGATTTAAACGTCAATCCTAAATAAAGATCTAGATTCACATTATTTGGTGTATAGATCAAGATGGCAAGGACCCATAGCGGAAACGTGAATGCAAATGGGAACCGAGATCAGCCCCCAGTGATACAGCAAATACCAGTCGTAGTAAAAGCTGCACCTGAACCAATCACCATGGCTGGAGTACAAGCCATGGTTCGGGCTATGTTAGTTGAACAAAGGGAAGAAATGAGGCAGATGTTGAATAGGGACGAACCTACTGTGCCCATTGAGCAACCTGAACTGATTCCCGAGCAATCAGAGGAAGAGAACTACAGCCGCCAAGTGAGTCAAGTAGGGACTCAAGGTGAAAGAAGGGATGGCCCGAAATGGAGAAATGACAAGGATGGGCGAATGTACAAGAATTTCTTAGGTGCGAAACCACCAAGTCTCTCAGGAAGCCCAAAGTCGGTTGAGATTATGGATTGGATCTCCGAGATGGAGATGGTGTTTGAGAGCTGCAGCTGTAGCGGGAAACAGAAGACTGTCTTCACAATAAGACAGCTGAAAACAGGAGTCTTGAGCTGGTGGAAGCTACTGGCAGATACGATGCCACGAGGAGAAGCCCTAAGGATGTCATGGGAAGAGTTTTTGGAACAGTTGAAAATGTAGTACTGCTTAGAGATAGATCTGATAGACCTGAACAATGAGTTTCAGAACCTGAAGAAAGGGATGATGAGTGTTGATGAGTATGCCATCGCATTCACCGAGAGGATGAAGCTATTTCCCTACTTGGTTCCTACTGAACTCTCCAAGATTGATAGATTTGCTAACGGATTGCCCACTGACTTTGGCCTAATGGTCAAAATGGCAACTACCTTGAAAACAGCTGTTAGGGCAGCTAAGAACGTAGAGACCCAAATAAGAGAAAAGGGTCTAGAAAAAGATAAGGCAGGAGAGAAGCGGAAGTTTGATGGATCTTCAAGGTCCAACAAGGAGAGAAAATTATCAAAGTTTGGAGGAGGAGAAGGAGGTGAAGCAAGGTGGTGTGATAAATGCAAGAAGAAACACTTTGGAAAATGCGGCGAGGAGGTGACATGTTTCAAGTGTGGAAAGTCTGGGCATTACGCCAATGAGTGTACATCCAACAAGAGGTTGTGTTATGAATGTAAAGAAGGGGGCATCTTTCAAAGAATTGCCCAAAGAAGAATGAAGAAGCAAGGCCAAACACACCACCAAGGCCAAGGGCATTCCACATGATTCTTGATGAAGCGGAAAACAACGCAAGGAATCGAGGATGAGGAAGTTTGAAGATCGAGTTATGAAGTAGACAAAGGGATAGAATCATATGATGTAGCCTATTAGAGGCATAGTCTAGGGTGAACATGAACACCTATGTAATAGTTTCAAGAAATAATAAAATCTTCGTTTTGTTATCTGGTGTGTTAAACTGTTATGTGATTTTCTTGCATGGTGACTTGGAAAACTGCAAGACAATACTTGGGACGAGTATGAGTAGGTGTGAAAGGTAGTAGATGCATATACTACCGGAAGCACAGGACTCACGCTTGGATCAAGGAAAGTCACAAGGTTACCAAGAAGCCAATAGTTGATTCCGTTTTATTCAAACATGTCGTTACCATCGTTTCGGTAATGACTAAGATGATTGTTGTTATTCAGACCCTAGTGGTCATATCAAATTGAGTCCGACTACGATGAGTATGTTACATCGTTCAGAGAACCAAGTTCGATGTATCATCTGACTTAAGCCAAAAGATTGGAGTGAGAGATAATCAAAGCGATTAATAGAAGTATCACGCTCGTTGTTAAAGAAGTTAGTAGCTAGAAATGCTAAATGTTAAAATATGATTTTATCACATTAGAGCCTGAAGGAAGGTATATTCCATTCTGGAATTTGACTCTAAGAGACCTGAGTCTGAGCGTTGCAACATACGATGAGAGGTCATTAGAATATAACCCATTGATCCATGATAGTAATAAAAGAACTTATCTTAGGTTCATATCCATTGAGGATTGAGATTGTGACTTAAAGGTCATAATTTGGAGTCTAACGTGAGATAGGAGCAAGTGCAAGATCGAGCACTGCCTGCAGTCAGGAAGTCTTAGAGTTAGATACTTGTTCGAAGAAACATCAAAGTTACGGTTATAACTTAGGATGAAGAGATAACTTATGGAGTCATCATGTGAGCCCTGTTTCGTTGATTATTCCGGGACGTAATCATCCTAAGGGGGGGATAATTGTAACGCCCGTAGATCCGGGCTAGTCAATTTTGAGGCAATAAGTGTCGAAAATGACTTTTTGGCAAAAGATTATTTATAATAAATAGTCTTAACCAATTTTTAGAATATTTCTCAAGGTTTTCGTACATATAAAGAACGCCGAAATCCGAGTTATAACGAAGAAGTTATGGCCCGTCGAAGTTTTACGGCAAAACCGGCACGATACCGGGAAGCGTAAATAGTAAATTTATGATGGAGCGACTTTTAGCCTTAGAAATCTAAATGAAAGTTGTAGTATATGTTAAACCGAGAACATACAAAAAAAGAATGCTCAAATCTGACTTCATATGAGGAAGTTATGATTTTTCTAAGATTTGGCTTAGCAGTGCACGGCCCGAAACTCGAATTTTAGTTTGAGCGGTTTTTGGCTTACGCGACCTAAATGAGAGTTGAAGATCTCATTAATAGGAACGCAACGGTAAAAATATAGACGAAAACGGAGTTCGTATGAAGGAGTTACGAATTCTTCGCGGTCATTTAACAGTCTAAACGTCTCATACTGTTAAATTTGAGATCGGTCGAGAATTAGCCGACGGAGTCTAAATGAAAGTTGTATATCTTGATTTTACCTACACGTTAAAAAAAGAACATCGAAAACGGAGCTCGTATGCGAGAGTTATGATTTTTCTAACTTTGAAGGTTGGTACGCGATAGGGGGTGACGTGGCACCACCAGAATTGGACACGTGGCACCACCAGAAGGCTACCACATGCCCCAAATCGGCGAGTCCATCAGTCAGCACCCCTATAAATAGAGGTGCCGGGTTCCCTCATTTCCTCACCCCTCAACCTCTTCTTTCTCTCTTTATACTCTCTCTCTAAGGTCCCTAACCCCCCTAAAAGCCTAGGTAAACCCCCCTAGCACCCGAAGGAAGCCCCGAGGCTCCCGAAGCCTCAAGAAAAGAGCCTTTCGACTCGGGAACGCTGCTCCAACAAAGCCCGATTTTTGAGAAAATCCGTTGTTTTGTCGAGGGAAAATTGTTTTGAGATAACGAAGTGTTGTCCGAGTACCAAGTCACCGCCTAATCAGGTAAGTGCATAGTCTCTTTCATCTTGCACATAGATATGAAGTATTTTAATATAAATTATGTGCTATGTGTGCATATTGTCTGAATACTTGTTGTCTATGTTGGGTGAAATATTTTTATACATGTTTTAAATGATTTAAACAGTATATGTATTTTATATCTACAAAATGTGTTGGGTAAAACATGGGTAGATGAAATAGTTGTGATAACACGATGAAAGACATCAATGTTGACAGTGATCTAGTCATCTAGTGGAGTATAGATGACGACCACGGACGATACCAGACAGTCCAGTAGAACGCTAGCAGGCTCGTAATCTGTAGGTGTTTTTAAACTAGGTGTTCACTAGGTATTTGAACTGAGTGTGTTCACTAGGTATTTTTGAACTAAGTGTGTTCACTATATATTTTTGAACTAACTGTGTTCACTAGGTATTTGAACTGAGTGTGTTCACTAGGTATTTTGAATTGAGTGTGTTCACTAGGTATTTGAACTGAGTGTGTTCACTAGGTAATTTTGAACTAAGTGTGTTCACTATATATTTTTGAACAAAGTGTGTTCACTAGGTATTTGAACTGAGTGTGTTCACTAGGTATTCTAAATTTAGTGTGTTCACTAGGTATTTGAACTAAGTGTGTTCACTAGGTATTTTGAACTAAGTGTGTGCACTGGTTATTTTTGAACTAAGTGTTTACCAGATGTTTTGGACTACGTGTTCACCTGTTGTAATCTATAAACCATGGTAACGATGGACTTTGTACCTATTCCTTAGGATAATCCTTAGGAATAAATGAACGAGGAATGGCTGATTCTTAGGGTAGATCCTTAAGAGTAAAGAAGATAATGGGGATGGGTAATTGGGTTGATTGTTTGATTGTTTAAACATAATAATTATATTATTGTGGGTGGAAAACCCTATGTACTCACCAGGTTTCCCAACCTGACCCACTCAGTTTATTTATATCACAGGTGTTGATATGAAGTCTCACTACACTGAGAGATTAAAGAGATGTAGATCACTAGTGTAAATAAATGTAAGTTCCGTTTATGCTTATGTTTCTGTATTGACGATGACATTCCAAACGTTTTAAAATGAATAAAGTACGTTTCTTCGAAAATGTTTTGATAACGTATTTATCACACTATACCCTACTACTCTCAAGGCATCACTCCCACCAAGGGTAAGGACCCAGTCCTTTCCTCCGCAGGTACTTGAGAATGTTCTTACCGCAATCCAGTGAGCCTTGTCAGGGTTCCCCTGATATCTGTTGACCATGCTCAATGCAAAGGCCACATCAGGACGAGTACAAGTCATAGAATACATGATCGAGCCTACAACGGAAGCATACGGAACTCGATTTATCTCTGCTATCTCAACCTTTGTACTCGAGCTCTGAGTCTTACTTAGTCTGGCGTTACTCTAGATCGGTAACTCACCTTTCTTAGAGTTCTGCATGTTGAACCTTTTCAAAATTTTATCCACATAGGTGCTCTGACTAAGTCCAATAAGTCTCTTACTCCTGTCTCTCAAGATTCTTATCCCTAGGATATAGGTAGCTTCTACAAGGTCCTTCATAGCGAAACACTTCCCAAGCCAGGACTTGACTTCCTACAGAGTTGGGATGTCATTTCCTATGAGCAGTATGCCATCCACATACAGTACCAAGAAGCTAACTATACTCCCACTAACCTTGACATATACACAAGGTTCATCTTCGCTCCTCGAAAAGCCAAACTCTTTAACTTTCTCATCGAAACAAAGATTCCATTTGCGAGGTGCTTGTTTCAATCCATAGATGGATTTCTCAAGCTTACACACTCTATTAGGGTACTCTGTGCTGACAAAACCCTCTGGCTGACTCATGTAAACATCCTCAACCAACTTTCCATTAAGAAAATCGGTTTTGACATCCATTTGCCATATTTCATAGTCATGAAATGCAGCATTGGCCAGCATAACCATAATAGACTTAATCTTTGCTACTGGTGAAAAGGTCTCATCATAATCAACTCCCGGAGTTTGAGAAAAACCCTTTAATACCAATCGTGCCTTATAAGTGTACATTATCGTCCATGTCGGTCTTCTTCTTAAAGATCTATTTGCACCCGACTATCTTACGACCTGGTACATTGTCAACCAAGTTCCAAACTTGATTGACATACATGGATTGTATCTCACTGTCCATAGCCTCTTTCCATTTAGCAGCCTCAGGGCCTGCCATGGCTTCCGTGTAGCTGTTAGGCTCATCCAAAGTTACTAGTGTGCTATCACTGATAAGCGTATCACCTTCCATAGTAATATGGAAACCATAGTAATGCTCAGGTGCATTCCTAACTCTCGTGGAATGCCTAAGAGTTACAGACTCATCTGTCGGATCAACAGGAGTTTCCTCCTCAGGTTTATTGCTAGGGTTTGAGGTTCCTTCACCACTTGACTCTTGAATTTCTTCAAGTTCAATTTTCCTCCCACTGTTTCCTTAGCTCATGAACTGTCTCTCGCGAAAGACTCCTCTCCTTGCTACAAAGACCACATTATCACTGGGTCTGTAAAAGAGGTAACCAAAGGATTTCAGTGGGTAGTCGATGAAAATACACCTCTGACTTCGAGGTTCGAGCTTATCGTGAGTATCGCGCCTCACAAAATCCTCACAACCCCAAATCTTGATGTGGTCCAGATTGGGAACTTTTCCAGTCCACATCTCGTGAGGTGTTTTGGCAACCTTTTTGGTAGGGACTAGATTAAGAATATGGGCGACAGTCTCTAAGGCATACCCCCAAAAAGAGATTGGTAGCGAAGCTCGACTCATCATGGAACAAACCATGTCCAACAAGGTCCAATTACACCTCTCAGCTGCACCATTAAGCTGTGGTATCCTGGGAGGTGTCAATTATGAGACAATCCCACATTCCTTAAGATAGTCAAGGAACTTTGTACTAAGATACTCACCACCTCGATCAGATCGAAGCATCTTAATGTTCCTGCCTAACTGATTCTCCACTTCCTGTTTAAACTCCTTGAACTTTTCAAAGGTTTCTGACTTATGCTTGATTAAGTAGACATATCCATATCTACTAAAATCATCAGTAAAATTCACATAGAAGCGGTTAGCATCTCTTGTGGCGGTTCTGAAGGGTCCACACACATCAGTATGTATGAGGTCCAACAAACCCTCACCCCTAGCACAAGTACCAGTGAAGGGTGACTTTGTTATTTTCCCAAGCAAACAAGATTCACAACTATCATCTGACTTTAGGTCAAATGACTCCAAGACTCCATCCTTTTGGAGTTGGCCTATGTGTTTCTTGCTTACATGTCCAAGACGACAATGCCATAATGATGCTTTATCCAAGCTAGTGGAAGAATCGATACACAATACATTATTTCCTAGGTTATCAACAACCGACACTGTTTCATACACACCAGGTAATTCTTTAAAATAAAGAACATTATTAAAGAAAGCATTAATACCACCATATTCATTATCCACTACGAGAAAAAGACCCTTTTACGATGCGCAAACCATGACACTCATTGATTTATGTTACGCAAAAGAGAGTGATATTAAAAAGGTTTCATCTCTTCAAAAAATTCAAGGATTCAGGTCGCACATTGTTGCGTGACCTTAAATTAGTGTCTCATGTAAAAAATTAAAAACACGGAGGGCAGTTTATCTAAAATGTGCGTCCAATGTGAATGTCGCTTTATGATTTTTACTCAAAACGCGCATTCTTAAAAGGGGGAAATGAAATCCTCTTAAAATTCTAAAATTTTGGATACCCCGCTTCAAGATCTCCCATCATTCTCTTCTTCCTTTCTCTCTGCAAACCCTAATCACGATACCATCTCTGCTATAAACCTCGACAACTCATATAATCGTTCTATAATTTTTTCCTTAAAAACTCGCGTTCATTCCTAAATATCACAAAATGGCGACCAGCAACTAGGGCTTTTATTTCCCACTTACATATGATCGTGATTTTCATCAAGAGTTTCAAAAACACGTCCCTCACGTACGCTTTTCTTCTTCAATCTCACATCTATTTAGGGTTTTCACATACAAGAACTCTATTTGACTCATCACACACCAGCCACCAGCTATTAAGGGAAGACGTCAAAGCATTCATAGGCCGGATGTAGCAACAATAGAAGATTCACATCGCCTCGCCTCGTTAATTCGACAACCTCTTTGGTCACCTCTCCTCCAGTGACCTCGTTCTCACTTCTCCTCGTCAGAGACCCTGGCACCTGACCTCGTTAGAGACTATAACGATTGCTCAAATTTACACCCCCTAGTTCGACTAAGATATGTTTTGTTTTTTCTCTCTTCCTAATGTTTTCTTTCTACTATCCTCACTCCTCCATAATTTCTGAAAAATCCTGAAGCTTACTAGTTTTCTCGTGATAAAAATTAGATATTAGTTGTTTTAGTCAATAGAGTTTTCATGGCAACATCTCTCTCTCTCTCTCTCTCTCTAAAACTGTTACCCTCCATGGCCACGTCTCCATTTCTTTTATCTTATATCTTTTTCAAAATTGATCCCTATCTGTTTTTTGGTGGGTGATTAATGAATAAATTGAACTCCCCATGTCAAATATCTCACGTGATTAGCTTAAGGTTCTTGGGGTTCTTGGGTTCAGCTCCTGGTGTGTTTGGCATCCTTGGTTGGTGGTTGAAGGCGTAAGTGTATACCGGTCATGGGCATTTTTGGTAAATGGAAGAGTATAAGTTTTTTCTTGTGGCTGCCTGGGTTCTTTTGAGGTCAGTGGGTTACAACAATCTTTCAATTTTATTTTTGCTTATCTATTCTGGATTGTATTGCTTTCGAAAATAGTGGTTACTTATTCAGGGGCATTTTGGTCAGCTTGTTAATTTTGATAGAATTCGGTATTACTGGGAAAAAAATGGGTGCACCCCTGTTCCATTTTATCACAGTAGCCTCTTCTTTGATAATTTTTTTCTTCTAATCTCCTTGGTTTGAGAAGCAGGGGCAGCTTGATCAAAAGTTTTTTTGTTATTGGTCCATGATTGACAAATTTATGGAAGGGTTTCTTGTTCTTCATACTGCTGATTTTGATCCTAGTCAAGACTATTGGGTTCATTGTTATGTCATATACAAAGGGCAATGCTGGAATCTTCTTGTTTGGTTTGCGATTGATCAAAATATTTTTTTTTCCTTTTGAAAATGTTGCTGCTGAGTTTGATTCTTTCCATGGCTGCTGGGTTAACTTTAATTTTGAAAGGGGCAATTTTGGAATTTTAAAAGGGTAAAATAGGATAAACCCCAAATCTCATAGAGTTGACATCACAGATGCAGTGGAACTAGCTGTTTCAACATCAGAAGCATTAACAATCCACACATGTATGTCTATTTTTAGTTTCATGGATCAGCTTCAAAATGTGGCCTTTAAATTTGCACGCTAAGTGTTTTTGAAAAGTCCTTATCAATGATTTGGCATTTAGAGGCACCTTTTGGGATTGAGAAAGATGGGCCTTCTTGAGTTGATCTATTATAATGTTAGAAAGGGTTAGAATTTAGAAGAATGAACTCAATTCATATGAATGTTTGATTTTATAAATAAAAATATGAATGTCTTAGCTTTGTTGTTTCTCTCTCAATTTTAGATGATTCATTATGTAAAAAAAAGAAAGAAATTAAGTTTACAACAAAATTGTTCCTTTTTTTTGCTTTTATGTTTATCTGGTTTTACATAGAAGTTTAAATTCTATCGTATAAACTTGCCATGCGAATGGCTCCTAATATATTTCCTCTTGATATAACGTAAGAATAAAATTAATTTTTTATATTATTTGATATGCTTATTTTGGTTACATAATTTTTTTTATTTTTTATTTTTGGTATTTCAACGTGTTGGATATGCATTCCAACAAATTTACTGGAGTGGGTTGGGCGCTTGGGCTGACGGAGTTCTTGGGAGGGAGGTCATGTTAAAATTATTTTCTAAAGAAAGAGATGAAAGATTGATACACCATCTCATGGCTTCAAAGGAGCTTCATCCATCCTTAGTATCTGCCCAGAGTGAATATAAGGTGTAAGATGAGAGTTCTGATGAAGATTATCACAATCTTCATTGATGTTTTGCAAATACTTTCATTAATGGTTCTTATCTTGTGGTTTGTTAAGCAGATTATGGGAGTACTTTTGGCTGCAGTTCTTAGACCACAAGAAGCTCAATGCCCTTTAGTTCAATACATTACACGAGAGCTTTTAACATGCTTAATAATGGAACATGTAATGAGATTCGCAAGCCCCGAGTGAGTATTCAAGAATCGTACTCTTTCTATTTCTAGTTCTCCACACTTTCAACTTTTGATTTATACACTTTTCAATATGCGTATTAATGAGTTGATTGAGGGTATTTGTCTTGATAACAATAAGGGGAAGAAAGAAACGGTTGATGATCAGTCCAATGTCACTATTCAACCCCAGAATCAACCTTCTGTTACAAACAATGACAAAGGTCCAAAGTCAAACAGTGGGTCTTCTTCTACTCAAAAGTTAGAGAAACCACCATCTACCCCTAACATCCAAAAGGAATCTTCTGTAACTGTAAACCCATCTTCCATGCCTACACGGACTTCTGATTGGGCCTGTGTTCTTGAAGCAGCAGCCCAAAGAAGGACAAAAGTTCTTGAACCAGAGAATCTTGAAAACATGTGGACTAAAGGAAGAAACTATATGAAGAAATCTCAAAAGAATTCTACTTCTTTCATCATAAAAGGTGGAATCAATGAAAAATTGAATCATGATATAGGAAGTGATCAATAAAGAGAACAAAACTCAAACTCAAACACAAGTTTAGCTTCTATCCCCCATCAATTGCTTTTTTATTATTCGGGTAATTAATATCTCTACCTTTTTTATTTAATTCACTAATAATATCTATACATATACATCTATATAAAAAAAACCTTTTTTTTCTATATTTTGAAGGTATGCACCTGTTCGTAGCGATTCGGTTGTTGGTGAGCTAAAGTTGTCAGAGCCAACTGATGTAATTCTCCTAGGTATTAATTTTGTATTTTTCAAGATTTATTTTATATACTTTTCTTAAAATGCAAATTTGTTAAATATTATGTTACATTTAAGAGATTACAAGAATTAAGATGCTTACGGTTACTGGTAAGGATTTTAATCCTTCTACATTATAAAACTTACTTTGTTTCGTATTTTCAAATATTAAATACTTATTTTATCATACCGTATTAAAAAATAAAAAAGATAGGTACATTTGTTCAGAAGAGAACAAATCCTTTAAGCCATTACAATCATAATGTTCTTGCCCATATAAGCTGTGATTTGATAACATTGGTAATTTCTTCAGATGTGAATTCATTGTAACAGATACATTTGGAAGATCGAGTGAACCGACATATTCTGAAACTGCCCTGTTTCCCCTGGTCTTGTCTTCTAGACTTGACCTTATTTCTCTTCTTATCTATCATTTTTGTTACTTTGTAATTTCAATTAATATATAAACAGGTTTCTTGGATTTTTTTTTTTGAGGAATTCCTAAAATAGAGAAGCTAGAAATTGAAGGGAAAGGTTTCCATACAAACTTATATGCAGTTCATGGTAATTATAGTTGAGGAAAAGAGGGAAAGAGTAAAATCCTGTGGTTTAGATCAATGGTTGGAAGTCCAAATCTTATTTCCATTCCCGATATCTTTTTTCTTTTACAAAATTTTACCACTTTATGAGAAACAAAGTGAAATGTGGGTCTATAAATTGTTTTTTTATTGTAGGTGAAACAGAAAGGATCATCAAACATATGATCAACCTATTTGGGCTAGTATTGTCTGTTGCTCCTTCTCCTGCTCCTACTCTTCCCCCATCATTTTCTTCCATTATGCAAAGGGTATTTTAGGTTATATGATTAGAGAGTACCATGTATTCACAACACATTAAGTGAAGCTCCAAAAGTTACAACAACTAAGAGGAAAATGATCTTGATGTTCATGGTCTATTTAATGAGTAAGCATTAGGATTTTACACTCAAGTTAAATCTTTTATTTTTTAATATTGATTGGGGAACCTTTTTACTGCAAATAAGTGAAAGAGTTTCCTTGCTACTTTCTGAAATCGAATCCCTTCTTCATCATTGAGCAAAAACCTCTTTCCAGAAACAACCCTTAAAAGACCATTCAATATCAAGGTCCCAAACCATAGTTATAGCCCATGATTTCCATTGCTACTCACACCTTCTCATCCTTCTATTCTTTATCTTTTGTTATCCATCCAATATACAAACCTGAGCTTTAAATACTGCTCTTGAATTTATGTGCTCATGCGGACACTAGATCTGATAGAGTACCCACCTCCTGCCAATCTTCAATCCAATCGCCTTTCCCTTCATGTAATTTATATGTCTCAGTTCCGCTATTCTCATGTATATATTTCTAGTTCTTACATCTATTTCTATTCAAATGAGACTTAGTATGTAATTTAATGTATTCTTGGTTCGATATAGTAGCTAAAGCTCTAACACCTGCATTATAAGCCGTTTTTTTGTTTTTACTAATTTGAACTTATTATGCTCAGGTTAGTGCTGACGGAACTTCTTGTTGGATTATGTTGCTTCCAGCTGCCATATCTACATAATTCTTGTTTTTTCTTCCTCCAGTTTGCTTTCTTTATTTACTTACTTGAAGTTGGCATTTGGTTTATGCATATTAGGTCTGGTATTAGGCAACATATATAATCTCTTTCATGCAAGTTTAATTTTTTTAGAGGTCTCTTTGGTAGATTCTTTAGTGGATAAAGGAAAGGATAGCCTCCTTATACCTAAACAAACTCAGGTAAGCTTTAACAAGGTATTGTTGTTATTCAAGTAGTCCCAACATTAAATTGTTGTAACTTTGAATGTTTGACTAATGTTCATTGATGTATTATTGTATAGAATCTTAATGTTTGAAGGTTGTGGACTCTGCTATAGTGAATCGCTACCCTCATCGGTCGGAAATTCAGATGATAGTATTAAATGAAACCGAGAGTATGTGGCAAAAAATATACTAACAAAAAATACATTACATGACATGATATGTTAGTTGAGTAGCTTTATAGGTTCTCATGGATTCTCATGGTGTTATTTGGAATTGTGATGATATACTCTCTAGTTCATAGGATCAAGGATTGCCTATTAACCTGAGGTATTATATGCTACGAACATTCCATGTTTGATTCTTCTAATAATTAGATTAGCATATTAATTTTTTGACTTTTATTTGATCAGGTCACAAGAATTATCGGAGCAGGGGTTCATTAGTCTTATAGAATTATGAAAGGCAAGATGCAACTCTACTTAGTTGGAATTTGATGTTTATCATCTTTGTGTATATCTTTTTAGTTTGTATAGCATTACATTGCAGAAGGTGTCTCTTAATAGCAATGTAGTATTGGGTTATATAGTTAGGGAAAACCTCTTAATTAATAACAATGTATAGTTAGATCCCCTTAATATCAATGTATTACATATATATGGTATTTTATTTTTTGTTATGAGACATTAAATGCAAATTTAATTTGAAAATTAGTAAATCTATAAATAATATTTTTTTTAAACATTTAAAATTATGATACGCAAAAATGTGTGTCATCTTCATTTATGACATGTCCTTTCTTGACAGGGATTCCTTGATACGCATTGCGTGTCATAAACACGCGCGTCGTAAGGTTACGACACGTAAATGCGTGACGTCTTCCTTTATGACAGGGCCTTCCTTGATACGCATTGCGTGTCATAACTGTGCGTCGTAAATGCGTGTCATAATTGCGCGTCGTAAATAGACGACGCGCAAAAGCGTGTCGTCTCTCTTTATGACAGGGCCTTTCTTGACACGCATTTGCGCGTCGTCTAACCGTTTTACGACACACATTGCGCGTCGTAAAAGGCTATTTTTCTAGTAGTGATCAAACGAAAAGGTAAAACCTTGTTTATACAAACCATGAAAGGAAATAATATTTCTCGTCATTTCAGACGAGTAACAACACTTATTCAAATCTAACACTAACCCACTACTTAGCAACAAAGAATAAACTCCAATGTTGGTGACAGGTGAAGCTTTCCTATTCCCCATGATCAAGTTTATCTTCCCGTTCTCCACATTCTCACTTCTTATTAGTCCCTGCAAATCAAAACATATGTGAATACCACAACCTGTATCAAGGACCCCAAGAGTTAGAATGGGGGTGAGTTATTAGACAATATAGTGTAAATACCTGTATGGTTGGGTTTTACTTTCCCATCCTTAACATTTTGCAATTACTTTGGGCAGTTTTGCTTCCAGTGCGACTTTTCATGGCAATAGAAGCATTCAGCCTCTTTAGGGTTGGCAGAAAGAGTGACAAAGTTCCACTTGAAGAGGAGCCATCAAGGGACTTTCCCTTGGTACCCTTCGTATGGCTCTTCCTTTTCTTTCCTTTGCCTTTCCTGATTGCCAAGACAGGGGTTGTGGTAGGAGTAGGACTAGTAACAACCGATTTACTTTTAAGGCCACTTTCCGTTGTCTTCAAAAGTCCTTGAAGTTTGCTGAGTGTAACTTCCTCCTTGTTCATGTGTTATGTCATTCAGAATTGATCATAACACGAAGGTAAGGAGTGCAAAATCATGTCAATTACCAACTCCTCGGGGAAGTTCACATTCCATTTCAGCAAACGGTCCACGAATCTTTGCATTTTTTGCATGTGGCCCGTGATGGGTTCACCATCCTTCATTCGGGTTGTTATCATGGAGGAGATGATTTCATACCCCTCTTGACGAGCACTCTGATGGTCTCTTTCCATCAAATCCTGGTGCATCTCAAAAGGATAGAATTCCTCATAGGACTTTTGGAGCTCGGCTGTCATTGTGGCCAACATGATACATGCCACTTTGATAGCATTTCTCTCATGTGCCCTAAAGTTAGCGATATCCTCAGGAGTAGCAGACGACTCATCAATTTCCTTAAGCTAATTGTCGAGGATATATTACTTGTCCTCGTAACGAGTGACCATCCTGATGTTCCGGATCCAATCCATAAAGTTGGAACCATCAAAGATGATTCTCCCACAAAGGTTCATGAGAGAGAAGGAGTCGGTAGGGTTTGAGCCAGAAGCAGCATTGTTGGAAGACATCTGGAAAAAATAATAAAGACAAGTTTTGATTAGATATAAAGATAATCCCTAATAAGACACCCAAATGTAATATTAAGGCTAGGACCCAACACAATATTTTATAACTTAGAAGAGGGATGCCGTAATCCAAGCTATAAAATATTTGAAGGTTGGTGAATGACGATTCACCAATTTTCACCATAAAAAACAAAATAAATTATTAGGTTTTAATTGGTTTTTGAAACTCCTAGATTCTTTTGAGATTCATTGAACTTTTCAATGGCATGTTTCAATCTCGAGTGCGCCCTTCAAGTTTTGTGATTAGGATGCCGAGGATCACAAAACAAGGTATGAAGTAACCATGCAAATTACTTGGTACTCTTACTGTTTATCACCTAACCGATGTGCCAGTTAACCACACACACTCCACCGATCTATGATAAACCTTAAGTCACCCTTTGCCTACCTTGTTAAGTCCAGGTTAGTGTGCCGGTTAACCACACACGCTCCACTAACGACTTAATCAAAGTGAAACTTGTAATTTCATGGGTTAGCACCTTATTCACATTTTCCTAAAGTAACTAAGATTGGTAATATATATATAAAAACATTTAGTTACTTTATAATCATAATACTTTTAATGAGGATTAAAGTCATTGTCCTACCCGTTCGGCTAACGACCCTCCACCAGTCAAGGAAGCGTTGGGTGAGAGTGGACACCCATTAAGTTGCCATTTTATAGGCAACAACCTTATACCCCCCCTTATAGACCGGCTTCGTAAAGGAGGCCTACTAACGGTAAAATGAATTGTTCTTACATATATATATATATATATATATATATATATATATATATATATATATATATATATATATATATTATTAACTAATAATATTATAAAGTATAATGGTTGAATTTTAACTTTTAAATTCTAGGGGTTCGAACTAAAGTTTTACCAAGGTGTGTGAGACTTTACATGTTTCAAAACATGAGGGCAAGTTTTGTAACTTTCAAAACTTTTCATCTTTCATAACTTATGAGTTAATGGTTTATTAAAATGAGAGACTTTTCATTTTATATAACCTATATGTTTATTAATGTACTTTAAAATAAAGACTTTTGGTAATCCATTAAAACACAACAAGATCAAGAATTAAACTACCAAGCAAGTTGCAAATAATTTCTATGATCTTCTAAACTCATAAGTGTATGAACATTCATATCAACAATTTCAAGAATCATAAAAAAAACATATAAGAATTGAAATTTTGATAATTTCTATTGAAAATGGATTAGCATAACCATTACACCATCTAAAACAAGTTTTATAAGACCAAAACAGTTTAGGGTAATGTTTCTAGTCCATTTCCAGCAGCAAAACTCAAAAATCTGCATTCAGGGGCTCCTTCTCGTCGAGTGCACGAATGCACTCGACGAGTAGGATGAATTATCACATGGACTTGTCGAGTCTCCCCATGTACTCGACGAGTTCATACTGTAGAATGCAGAAAACTTGAGTTTTTTTCAACAATTTGCATCAAGTATCAAGAAAACAAGCCTAGGCTCTGATAGCACTGAAGGATTTTTGAGCATTCTAACACTCCTATGGTGTACATGCAACCCTAGAAACCTTAGATCTATGTTTTCTCTAAGATACATGCAAATAATAACTTTCTAAGGCTTACATCCTAACTAGCATGTTATGGGGTACTTGAATCATAAAACACTAGTAGAATTACATACCTTTTAGTAGTGGTTGATTGCTTCGAGTTTGAGAGCCTAGCACCAATAATTTGGATGCCTCAAATGGAAGCCACAAATCACCACAAACTTGGAAACCTTTAGAGAGAGTGTGAACACTTATAGAAATCGGCCACCTTTGCTCACACACACACACTAGTGCCATTTCAAGTGCCAAGGACTCCTTTATATAGTGTGATGGATTAGGGTTACATCCATGTAAACCCTAATACCCATGACCTTTCATTTCCATCAGATCCATGGATTAAAGCTCCATGAACTATCCATGGACTTACCATGCAAGCCTAGCCCATTCTAAATAAGCATTAGCCCACACTATATAAATACAAGGGTCCATATTTAATCAGTCATTCTTTTGATCACTAAATTAATTTTAGATCAATACTAATTAAATAATATGATTTCATATTAATATATTAGAACTTATAATATATTAATAAATCATAACTTATACTATTCTCAAAAGATTATCCATATAAATTGTTCGGGTGAAGGGCAACCCAAATGGACCATGCGGGGTCGGGTCATGTACATCTCAAATATAGTCATGGACTTAGACACCTTATCCAACAGTAAATACTCGTTAGTAGCATTTAACGTCCAACCGATAATGGCAACAAACCTTTCATCCAAAGCCCCTTGTGTTGGATTATCAAAGAAACTAAGCTTATTAGACACCTCATTTTCAATATCATAAATATACAACTGCAAAAACCATGGCTTTTCGGAAGATGTTGGACATAAGGAACCTATCCAATGTGAAACTTGGCCAGAGACTTTAAATGTGTAAGGACCGCGAGTGATATTAACACTTTCATCAATGTTGGCTCCAAAAGAAGTCATGGAAAACATAGAATTATAGGCCCTAATATTGTGTAGAAATGCAGCCTCCTGAAAAGACCCATAAATGTTGTTAAAGGTCGAAGAGGAACCGACAAAACAACAGTGCCCAACTTACAACACTACTTATACACAGGCTGATTAACATGTGATAAACAAAGAACCCTCTCACGTAACCAAAATAAAGTAGCATAATATTGACACACATAAACACAGTCCCCATAATCATGAGTTAACGGAAGTGGTCTTTCAAAAGGCGCAGGTAACGCAATAGCATAACTTACCTGCACAGGACGACGCCGAGAGTGCCTAGAAGAAGTAGATCCAGACAATTGGCCCACTTCAAAAGTGGAACTTCCCATTCTACGTTTACTCATTAGCAAAAAAGAAATCGAAACAATACCAAAAAAAATGACTACACAGTAGAACAGTGAATATAAAAGCCAAAACACATATCGTCAAAACCAAACGCCTGCAACAACAGCAAAATGAAACAAAGTAGAACAATAGAACAATGCCCACACCAACCCAAACAAAACATAGAACTGATGTTAAAACGAAGGATTCCATGAAAGATTCCAGGTAGAGATGAAAATCAGAAAGAAAAAGCTTGGATGCAAGAAAAAACCCTTGACGCGGTACCAAGCAAAAGCTAAAGAGTGACGGAAGGAAAAAACAAAAATAAACTTTACAGGAATGTAGATAAGTATGGATAAAGCAAAACCATTTACCAGGAAGAAAACCCTCAGCTCCAAACCACTCTGGTAACGGTTAGGCTTGAAACCGGCAACTATACATAGCAATTACGGGTTTTAAGTTATTGAATAATTAGATGAATGGTACTTTTGGTTTGGATTAGTATGGCATCACATCCCATTGCCTTGAGAAGTGAATTCCACATTAAGTCTCCCAAGTCACAAGTAGGAACAAGTGCAAGTGCTTCATACTTATATTATTATACCGAATTATAACAAAAATGATGTACAAACCAAAGTGACCCATATTTAACCGAACCATGGTATGAAAACCATGATGGGTTGTATTATGTTGAACCATGGCACTGAGTTGATGGTGACTTGTTATGCCAAAGCTTGGCATAAGCGCCATGATGGCTTTATAGGTCGAACCATGGCATTAGTCGATGGTGACTCACTCTGCCCAAAGCATGGTGATTAGCCATGGTGGATTTATAGGTTAAACCATGGTATCTACTAACGGAGACACTAAATGATGACATACCATGGTAATAACAATGATGACTTTATTATGCCGAACCATGGCTCTGAGTTGATGGTGACTCCCTATGCTAAAACCATGGTGATTAGCAATGGTGGCTTTATAGGTCGAACCATGGCCTCTGTAACATACACGTTTTGAAATCATGTATTGTAAATTATAAAATAGAATAATATTATGAAATATTATGTGAAATTGAGTGTTGAGTTCTAACGGATAGTTTTTACTAGAAATGAAGTAAAACTATGTTTAGAATCACTCATAAAATATTGGAAGTCTTATGAGATTCCAATTAAAAGCCAAATAGAGAAATATAGAGAAAATATAAATTTTGAAATAAGTAAAATTTTATTATTGAAAGTTGTAGATAATCTCGTTATAAACACGTAGGCGAAAACCTCGTCGAAATCCGAGTTATAACGAAGAAGTTATGACCAATTGAAGATCCGCGACAAAATCGGCACGATGTCGAATGACGTAAAAAGTGAGTTTTTAAAAAACTACTTTTTGGCCTTAGTGATCTAAATGAAAGTCGTAGTATTCGTTAAACCGAGAAGTTCGACAGAATCTGACTTCGTATGAAGAAGTTATGATTTTTCTAAGTTTCAGCTTAGTAGTAGGCAGCTAAAAACTCGAATTTTAGATCGAGTGATTTTTTAGCTGACACAACCTAAACGAGAATTGAGGGTCTCGTCATTAGTAGCACAACGGTAAAAAGTCTGACGACAACGGATGTTAGATGAAGAAGTTATGAATTTTTAACGGATTTTCTTGTCCCAGTCTGTTAAGAATAATAATATTAAAAATAAAATCAAAATTAGCGAACGAAGTATAAACGAAAGTTGTAGAGCATTATTTTACCTACACGTGCATATAAAGAACGTCAAAAACAGAGCCCGTATGTGAAAGTTAAGGATTTTAGAAGATTTGGGCCCATTTTCCGACAAAAATTCGCAAGGATAAGGTCCGGAATAGGCCACGTCATCGGATCCTTCGCTCCATGCGCGCCCCGTGTCTGATCTGTGACTCATCCGAAGCTGGCTCCCCCGCATGTCGCACACCCGTCGCCTTCCGAGTGGACCGAACCACGGACCAGTACGCGTCCGACGTGCCTCGCACAAGTGCCCATGTCCGACCTCGCATGTGTGTCTCTCTCCCTCGCTGCCACCTGCCTTCGTTGACTTACCCTTCTTGGCTGACCCTCACATCTGTTGCCGCGTGCAGCCTTCTCAGCCCTCGGATCCGAGCCCCTCGCCCTATAAATAGAAGCCTGCGAGATCTCCCGGGTAAAGTTTAAAAATTGCCATTTTTCACCCAAAAATTTCATATTTTTGCTACTTTGACATCCCCCGAAGCCCCGGTATTAATTTTAGCACCCAAAACACGTCCCGAAGTTCCCGAGAAGCCTGAAAAATTTATCTTTTCGGTTTTGAAGCTCTACCTTCGCAGAGCCCGGTTTTTAATAAATCTTCCGGTTTTCAAGGAAGAAAGTCATATTTAGAGCCGAAATGCTGCTCAAATTACTATTTTAGCCCCCGGTTATTTTACGGTGAGATTAATATATAGGAGCAATTGTATGTTATGTGTTATATGTGCTATGTGCTTTTTAGTGTTATTATTCCGGGTCATTTTCCTGGGTTATTTTTATTCGCTATTTTTAATAGGAAAGAAATACCTTTGACCATGTGATAAATGAAAGGACTTAGATTCACATTGGTACTGCTATGTAGCCTCTGGCCATGTAGAACATGTCTCTGTAAGAGAATGATTTCTATTCTATGGTATTGGCAGAAGGTTAGACAGGGCTATAAGCCTGAAATCTACCAAAATGTTAATCCGAAGTTGTATGTCTTCTGTGCCATTTGGGCCAAAGCTTTATTGATGTATATCAAGCATGGAAATTGTTATGTCTCATTGATTGTATATCTTTAAATCAAATCAACGATTGATTTGGAATATTTGTCACATGATTCACATATGCCCTTGTTGTTCCTTGTTCCTCTTTGCTTCTGCCATATTGAAGTATATATATATATATATACATATATATATATATATATATATATATACATATATATATATATATATATATATATATATATATATATATATATGGAATAACGTTATATTGTATCTATTATTGAACTCACTAAGCGTCACCGCTTACCCTCTCAATGTTTAACAAATTTGCAGGACATAAATAACCAGTATAGTTATATACTGTCGGAAGGTTTAGAATAGTTGTAATATTACTTTTGTATTTAGGGACCATGTATGTATAAATGTATAGTATCCTGGGTAGTTGTGTAATATATAACACTTTGTAATAGTTGGTTTGTATCCAGTCATTTGTAACCTTTTTATCAATGTAAAACATTATTTTTATGAATATACAAGTAGCATGTTTTGAAGTAACTTTATTATCAAGTATGAAAGTTTGGGTCTTTCAGAAATATGAAAGTGAGGGTCTTTCAACCTCTACCAATGGTGACACTAAATGATGTCAGACCATGGTGGCTTTATTATGTCGAACCATGACACTGAGCCGATGGTGAATCGTTATGCAAAAAGCTGTTGGATTAATGTCTAAGTCCATAACTATAATTGGTAAGACTTGACCCGACCCGGCATGGTCCATTTGGGTTGCATGGCATCATGCACTTGGATAGACTAAATGAGAGAAATAAGACACTTATGGTTATTAATATATTATAAGTTCTAGTATATTAATAATAAGAATAATAAGATTATTTAATTAGTATTGATCAAGAATTAATCTAGGATTAATTAAGTGATCAAAAGAAGACTAATTAAATATATGGGTTGATTGTGTAAATCATCCATACTTGTATAGTGGGCTAATGCTCCATGGATAATCAAGTTGGGCTAAAACCCATAGGATGGTCCATGGATGCTCCATGGTGTATTTGAACCCATGGATCCAAGGAAATGGAAATCCATGACAATTAAGAGTTTACCCTAATTGTAACACTATATAAAGATCACATTCTTGGGAAAAATCGGCCACTAGAGAGAGTAAGAAAGGGCTAGCCGATTTTCATGAAGTGTAGAATTCTCTCAAGTCATTCCATTTGTATTTGGTGTTATGTGAACCATTTGAGGTGTCACACTTGGGGCACTAGGCACTCAAGCTTCATGAAGACTTTCTACATGAGGTATGTATTCTATCTTGTTACATTCTTTGTTTTTGTATGCTAGATTAGGATAATACCTTGGAAGTTCTGATTTGCATGTATAATAGAGAAAACATAGATCCAAGGTATTTAGGGTTACATGTACACTTAGGAGTGTTAGAATGCTCAAAACCCAACAGTGGTATCAGAGCCTAGGCTTGTTTTCTTGTTATACTTGCAATAGAAGCTGAAAAAAACGAATTTGTTGCTGTCTGATCATCAGACTCGGCGAGTCCATCAGGAGACTCGGCGAGTCCATTCCTAAAAAGTGATCAAATCGATCCAACTCGCCGATTTGGTTCATGCACTCAACGAGTTGAACCCCCAGACAGCATATTTTCGAGTTTTTTTGGCTAGAAATGGACTAGGAACATTACCCTAAGTTGTTTTGAACTTATAAACTTGTTTTTTGATGTGGTAATGTTCATGCTAATCCATTTTCAAAGATAATTGTCAATAGATTCATGTTTTGTATTAGTTTAAGGTTTAGACTAATTACATGAAAAAGTTTGATTTGAATTATCTTGTTCTTATGAGTTGCTTAGATTAATAGGAAAGTTATGTGAAATTATTGTTTTCAATCCAAATTAATCTAAGAGTTGATTCTAAAATGTGTTTTTGTAACTTGTCCTCAAGTTATATGAAAAGTCACATTTAAGTTTCATAAAACTCATAAAAGTTGGCAATGGTTACAAAAGATGAAGAGTCTTGTCCTTAAGTTATGGAGGTTCAAGAGTCACTTCATTAAGTAATAAAATATGTAACCATAATTAAATCCATAAGTTATAAAATAAAGAAAAGTTAATTCTTTTATTAGTTTAAAGTCTTCCATAACTTGTCCTCAAGTTATGGAACTTGAAGAGTTTTTGGATTAAAACTACTTTAAACACATAAGTTATGGAATTAATTAGTTTTGAATAGTTTCAAAACTTGCCCTCGAGTTTTGGAATTTGAAAAGTTTTCACTTATGAATACTTTAATTCCAAGTTAGCCCTTAGAATTTTAAAAGTTAAAATTCAACCCTTATACTTTATAATATTATAAGTTAATAATATATATATATATATATATATATATATATATATATGTATAAGAGTAAAGTCAGTCTTACCGCTAGTACGCCTCATTCACGAAGTCGGTCTATAAGGTGGGTATAAGGTTGTTGCCTATAAAATGGCAACTTAATGGGTGTCCACTCTCACCCACCGCTTGCTTGACCGGTGGAGGGTCGTTAGCCGAACGGGTTTGACAGGACTATGATTCTCCCTTCATTAAAAGTATTAATGATAAATACTAAGTAACTAAACTCTTAATAAATACCCAATCTTAGTTACTTAGGAAAAAGTGAATAAGGTGCTAATCCATGAAATTACACTTTGCACTTTGTTTAAGTCGGTTAGTGGAGCGTGTGTGGTTAACCGGCACACTAACTCGTATTTAACAAGATAGGCAAAGGGTAACTTAATGTTTATCATAGTATCGATGGAGCGTGTGTGGTTAACCGGCACATCGATTAAGGGGTAAACACTTAAGGGTACCAAGTAATTTGCATGGTTACTTCACACCTTGTTTTGTGATCCTCGGCATCCCAGTCACAAAACCTGAAGGGCACACTCGAGATTGAAACATGCCTTTGAAAAGTTCAATGAATCTCAAAGATCTAGGAGTTTCAAAACCAATTAAAACCTAATAATACATTTCGTTTATCTTGGTGGAAATTGGTGAATCGTCATTCACCTACCTTCAAATATTTTATAGCTTGGATTACGGCATACCTCTTCTAAGTTATAAAATATTTTGTTGGGTCCTAGCCTTAATATTTCATATTGGGTGTCATATTAAGGACTTTAAATCAACTATCTTGAATATCTCCCAAAAGATGTCTGGTTTAGACACCTATGATCTTCCCAAATCTCTTGAAACAAGGTTTCCTAAATGAAGATGATGTCCCTTGGAAATCATACTTCTTTCACCTTCTCCAATTATTCTCCCTAACCCACAAGTTCTTGAAAAGTTTAAGGTCACTCAAGCCCAATTGGCAGGGCAAGGTCTAGGTGTGGTCACGTCTTGGAGATGTAGTCATATATTGACAAGTCGGGAGAGTTGGGTGTCAAAGTCTTGAGAAAGTTGGTGGTTCAACTACTTTCTAAGTCACATAGTGAGTTCTTTTGGAACACCTATGAAACAGACTATGACAAGACCCTTAATGATCTTATCTGTTTGCTAAGATCAACTTCCTAAAACTTTATGGACATTGACAATAGTGACACAGGAAATCCAGAAAAGCATTCTCTTCCCAATGGAAAGGGATCGGCCATAGTCAATTCGGTTGACCAAATGGTAAAGAGAAAAACTAAGTCTGTGATAGTCTCGTGTACCATTATCAAAGGGTCCATATGTTTATATTGCCAAAGGAAGGGGCATTGGTTGCGAAGCTGCCAAATTTACCTAAGGATGTTAAAGTCAATAAGTTTGACTCTACTTCAGGTAAAGTCCACTATCTAACTCTGTTAAGTTTCTATTCTGAGATTCTTGATACATGATGTGACTGGGTCACATGGTGATGTTTTAAGAATCAAAGAAAAGTGAAGAAACTTAAAGAAAGAATATGTTGAATCTGATCGCATAGATGGATTTCTATCGCATAGTTTGAAAAATCGGATTCTTGAGCTACTTCTTAGGAGTTATGAGATATTGCTTAGGAATAGATAACAACAAGTTTTCATATGGATTGTAAGGATAGTTTTTCCGCAAAGTTTTTAAAATAAAAGGAAAAATTTGATTTTATTTATTTTAAAATATCCTTACAATGGCTTTTGAGGAAAAATTGTTGCTTATATGATTCCATTAAGAGCAAGAGTGGAAATATGAAATTGATTCTTTCATTTGTGGTAATGTCTAGATTTACCAAATAAAGAAAGATTCTCATCACCCAAGTTTCAATTGGACCGGAACTCGGAATCATGCAAGGTGTATAGCATGATGAATGAGAACTTTCAAGTATTGGAAAAATTAAGACTAATTACTTGTTCACATGGATGTGTGAGTCAAGTGAAGGACTAAGGGATCGAGTACACATTCTTGTGCACTGGTCAAGTCCACCACAAAAGATTTATAAAACTATTCGTCATAGTTTACTAAAGCTCAGTAAATATGATTATACTTACAAGCTTAAGTGTAATTCTGAGACATTGGAAAAAGGTTCCAATGTAAGGCAGAACGAATAAGAATAATCAAATTAGGCAGAAGGATAAAAGTCTCTCAAATCTGAAAAGATGGGAGAGTACTTTAGTATCAGTTTTGTGATCATCTTAATGATTAAGAAACCATAGCACCATTAGTTCTCTAAGGAAATCTTAGTGCATTCTCATGACTAAGAAGAGGAACTTGAATTGTTGAAATGGTTAAATCAAGAAGATGAGTCATACTTCGTTCCAATACAAGTCTTAGAGTCATACTCCAAGATTGTAACTTGAGTGACATGTCTTAAAGAAGGTTTAAAACACTTGTCAAATGTAAGAGTAAAAGTTTTCTACTCTTGTACATTTGAAATTGGTAAGTTGTGATGTTTTGGATAAAACAAAGACCAACTTAGGCCAAATGTGTGAAGTGTTTGTCTTGATTAGAATCCTCACTATCTCTTGTATATTTAACAAGGGAGTCTTATAGGTCAAGAGGACAGTGGGAGTCTTAAAAGGTCTTGAAAGTCTCAAGAACTAATCAAGAATAAAACCTGAAGTTCTTCACTAGCACACGACTTGAGGTTTATAACCTATCGTGTTGACATATTCTATGCCCATTCCAGTTAAAGTTGGCTTTGCATATGAGTTCTTAGAGTTCTCAATTTGATGCACAACCACTTGGAAGCAATGGCAGGCCCTTGAGCTGCCAGGTGGCAAGAAACTAAGATTGAGTTCAATCCATATGGTTTTGGATTTGTCATTATCTTTGTCTTGTGATTATGGTTTTGACAAATTCATATGGGTAGGAACTCATACACCATTTAAATCTAAGTGTCATAGGGTTTCTCTCCGATTCATGAAAATGATGGTGAGGAAACACTTTCATTAAGTAGATTTTAGCTAGATAGCAACTGTGACATTTGCATTCTCAAAGTCGTTAGTGGAGCGTGTGTGGTTTACCGGCACACTAACCTGGACTTGTGAGAAGTGGCAAAAAGGTCTAACCATTATGATTACGGCATCCCTCCTCATAATTGTTTAGACACACAAGTGTGCTATCTAAGGGAAAGTGTATGATTTTGATAAAGTTTTATCAAAATAATCTAGCATCAGAAATCTGAACTTTGGTAAGAAAGTCAATGAAGTATTGATTTCTAGAAGTCCAGCTGATTTCTAAGTACATGTCAAAGCTAGTGGGAGCATAAGTGTTATACTAATAATCATCATGTTAGTGGGAGCATGATAATTATGATAAGTATTGCAAGTTAGCAACGTTAATTATAGAAAACAAAAGGTTTCAATTGGGAAAAGGTTGCTTTGCTATAATTAAGGGAGAGGAAATTATACTTCATCTCAAATCTATAAGCTTAGATCGTGTGGCTTTAATCACTTAGTCAAGGATATATATGAATTTCATGTTGGAATGGCTCAACATAAGGAAATTCTGTATATGAGTCCATTATTTGCGTTCTAAAATTCGATTATGATTACGGCATCCCTTTTCATAATCTGAATTATGAGAACTTGGCAAATTGAAATGGAAACATTATAGCAAAAGACTTGTTTAGTCTTTATGTGAGACATCATGAATCATGTCTCATATGCTTCGGATATAGGATAGATTACATGTGCTATATTCACCCTTTCTAAAATTTTCCAAATGCCTGGGGCATTAAGAAGGGAAAAGGTTTAGAACTGGATATGACTAAAAGGATTAAACAATTGTCGAGGACAATCTAAGGTTTACCAAAGATTGGTTGCTCAAGGACAGTTGGAAGTATAGTGATAATTCTGGAAGGACCATATTGACATAATCTGTAAGGAGGCAACTCTTGTTCAGAAGTGATAGTCAAAATGGAATCTGGAAATGTTTCAAAGTTAGAAATTTCAATCTGTGTAAGATTAAGGAAACTTAATGCAAGAAGGATATTTCCAAGGAGTTGATCTCCTTTGGAATGATCTGTAATATTTGTTGTCAAGTCTTTATGACTTTGTGCATAATCATTACAAGAGTATCAATGTATATAAGTTTAGAATCTAACAGATTTCAGTAAATGGCATAAATTTAGAATTCTTGCATTTGCAGTAAAGATTTGGGAGTGTGAAAAGAGAATCATTGAAGTTATGTTCAATTGATCTAGTTCACAAAGTAAAGATCATAGACAAACATAGTATCCATACTTGGTGTGCGGCATGACTAGTGTTTAAGAAAACATAGTGTACATGCTTGGAGCATGGGACAACTATTGTTTTAAATTCAAGAATAAAGTTGATAGCTGAAACAGTATACAATGAATAATGTGTAATCATATGGTGATAAATAAAATGTGTTTTATTTATGTTCATAGGTTTTGATACCATATTGGATTCAATTATTATTGTGTTTCACTTTGCATGTTTGACTTCCCGAATAAACTAGGTTATTCTTCCGGAATGATTAAGTTATTCAAACCATCCACAGTCGGTCATATGTTGGAAGTAGATATGAATTAAGACTGTCATGGGTTGGCTTGTAGAGGTCTAAGGTGTTGGACAAAGGGCTACAACACTCATGAGTGCTCATAAGTTCTGAGTATTGGATTCAACCCGCGCTCATTGGAATCACTTCATGGATTTTATCACGAGTGATCATGAGACGATAATATCTTATATTCTTCAAACCTAGAGATATGAGTTGTTACTATGAGTTGATAGTACATTGATTGCACGAAAACGCATTTGGTAACTCGATGCTATAAAACGTGCCTTTGTGTATGATTCAACAAGTAGTAGAACAAGCCATATAAGTCGAAGTTTATCCGTTCCTTTTACCTTCGGGATAAAAGCGATATCTGTGGGCCCCTCGATGATTTGATGATGACAAATGGAAGTGCTCGGCCGTGCCAGGACTGATTTGATTTGTTCAATTAGTCAGTCATCATAAATCGGAAATCGGGAAACAACAAATGGACAAAGAGAATGATTATAATCCATGTCTCAGTCCATACGATATCTAGAATGGAGGAATATATGATCCCTTATCTAATGGACAAGTCATTGACAAAGGTCAGAGTTCATCGACAAGGTCAGAGTTCGACAAAAGCTTTTGAGAGCTACGATTGCCAGTTGGTTCCTGAAGTCATACGCAATAATAGTTTTAGACTTATCCAAGTGGGAGACTGTTGGATTAATGTCTAAGTCCATAACTATAATTGGTAAGACTTGACCCGACCCGGCATGGTCCATTTGGGTTGCATGGCATCATGCACTTGGATAGACTAAATGAGAGAAATAAGACACTTATGGTTATTAATATATTATAAGTTCTAGTATATTAATAATAAGAATAATAAGATTATTTAATTAGTATTGATCAAGAATGAATCTAGGATTAATTAAGTGATCAAAAGAAGACTAATTAACTATATGGATTGATTGTGTAAATCATCCATACTTGTATAGTGGGCTAATGCTCCATGGATAATCAAGTTGGGCTAAAACCCATAGGATGGTCCATGGATGCTCCATGGTGTATTTGAACCCATGGATCCAAGGAAATGGAAAGCCATGACAATTAAGAGTTTACCCTAATTGTAACACTATATAAAGATCACATTCTTGGGAAAAATCGGCCACTAGAGAGAGTAAGAAAGGGCTAGCCGATTTTCATGAAGTGTAGAATTCTCTCAAGTCATTCCATTTGTATTTGGTGTTGTGTGAACCATTTGAGGTGTCACACTTGGGGCACTAGGCACTCAAGCGTCATGAAGACTTTCTACATCAAAGAGGTATGTATTCTATCTTGTTACATTCTTTGTTTTTGTATGCTAGATTAGGATAATACCTTGGAAGTTCTTATTTGCATGTATAATAGAGAAAACATAGATCCAAGGTATTTAGGGTTGCATGTACACTTAGGAGTGTTAGAATGCTCAAAACCCAACAAAAGCATGGTGATTTGCCATGGTGGCTTTATAGGTCGCCGATGGTGACACTAAATGATGTCGGACCTTGGTGATGAAACATTGGATTGATATCTTATTATGTATACTATTGTACTGTGGTGATCTATTAGATCGGTATCCTGGTGCATAGGATGATACTATGCTTAGTGATATGTAGATCTGGTTGACTGGTTGTAGACTGTTATATGATTATTTGTTAAATGTGCACATGTTTGGTCAGTAGTTGAGGCTTCACTGCTTTCTGCGTAAGCCAACAGGCGGGGGCATACCAACCCGATGGTTAAGGGACCGAGGGTATTCCATCCCGAGGATGATTGGACCCATAGTATGTTGGCATTTCAACCCGATGGTTGAGGGCTTGGGGTATACCAACCCGATGGTTTATTGGACCCGTTGTATTTCGGCATTCCAACCTGATGGTTGAGGGGCCTGGAGTATTCCAACCCAATGGTTGATTGGACCCATAGTATGTTGTTATTGTATATGTGTTATTTTTTTGTGTATTAGTACTTTGGGGGAACTCACTAAGCTTTGGTCTTACAGTTTCAGGTACCTCGGATGATTGCGGGAAGGTGAAGGCATGATCGTACACGTCCTCGTGTTTTGATTTATGATTTTGGAAAAACTCTAATATCAAACATGTTTTGAAAATTATACTGTAAACAATGATGATTTGTGGATTGGTTTTAAAAAGTTTAAGTTTTTCATGAATTTTATGGATGTTACACAATGAGATTGATTAGAATCCAAGTGTAATATCCTTACGATATCTTGTAGAACGGAGGGATATTTGATCACTTATCTTAGGATACATAACTGACTGGGACAAAGTTCAACAATGGCTTTTGGAAGCTATAATTTGCTGGTCAGTTTGAAAGTTATACTGCCAATTATATTTACAGACTTATCCATGTGGGAGACTATTGGATTGGGTGTCTAAGCCCATAACTATAATTGGTATAATCTTGAATTGATAGTAGGATTGTCCTTTTGGGTTGCCCTCAAACCTAGCAATTGAATATGATAACTTTTAGAGAGAGAAACTGATTTATTAATTTATTATATGATTAGTAAATTAATTATAAATCAAAAGAAATGATTTGTTAATATATTATGAGAATAATATATTAATTAGAAATGTTGTTATTTAATTAAGAATCAATCAAAAATTAATTGAAATTAATTTTGGGATTAATTGGATTAATTAAAAGTAGAATGACTAAATGTGATAATGTTCAAAATTTGAACATTGACCGATTCTAGAACCTCCCATAGAAGGGGACGAATTCTAGAATGTATTTTAGGGTTTTCCTTAGACATTAAGGAGCCTTGGATGCCTTAGGGAGGAAGTTAAGGGATTAGGGTTATCTTGGAGATACCTGCCTTATCTAATACTTTCCTATCACATATATAAACCCCTTTTGGGTTTGATTTTCATCCATGCCTTCTAGAGAAGGGTTAGGCCAAAATCCCCACCTCTTTCCTCTCTTTCTTCAAGTTCCTTGGTTGCTAGGGTTTGGGTGTGAACCATTAGAGGCACGACACTTGTGGTGCTTGCTTCCAAGAGTTTTTCAAGAAGGTTTTGATTAGTTACTTACTACAATAACTAAAAGGTATGTAAACCCTAACTTGTTTGTGTTTTTTTTTCGAAATTATCCTAGGTTCATAGGTTTCTTGTTGTTCAATTGAATATTACTTCAATAGTGTTACGACAAATATATTTAGGTTGCATGTACCCTTAAGTTTTAAGGATTTATCCATGTTAATACATGTAAAACCCATCATATACATCTTGGTGCTGCCTGGATGAATCGAGTACAAGGTCCTGTGAGATTCTTCCATCAGAAGATCTCTCATTCCTCCCATATTAGGCAACCAAATCATGTTTTGGAATACCTTCGATCCTTGTTCGTTTGTACTGAATTCCAACGTTTCGCCTAAATGCTCTTCTTTTCGGTTATCTCCTTCCAAAGCTTCCTCCTGAGCTTTCTTAATGTTTTCTACAATTGTTGAGACAATTTCAATCCTTAATGCTCTTGGCCTTTTCCGCTCTAGGTTTATCTTTATACTCAAAGCATCTACTACGACATTCGCTTTACCAGGGTGGTAAAGTATCTTGCAGTCATAGTCCTTAAATAATTCTAGTCAGCATTGTTGTCTCATATTCAATTCCTTTTTACTAAAGAGGTATTGGAGACTCTTATGATTAGTGAAGAGTTTAAACTTTGTGTCGTAAAAATAATGCATACATATCTTTAATGTAAATATTACCTCTGCCAACTCCAGATCATGAGTGGGGTAGTTCTTCTCGTGCTCTTTCAGGTGTCGAGATGCATATGTGATTACTTTAATTCTCTAGGTTAGAACACAACCTAACCCAACTCTAGATGTATCATTATAAACTATGAGGTCTTCAACTCTGTCAGGTAAAGAAATAATCGGTGCTTGACACAACTTATTCTATAATTTCTCGAAAGCTTTTTCGTGCTTCTCACTCCATGTATATGTCACTCCTTTATAGGTCAAATCTGTTAATGGAGCAGCTATCGAAGAAAAGTCATGGATAAACCTTCTGTAATATCCAACTAACACTAGAAAGCTTTGAATTTCGATGGGACTTTTTGGTCGTTCCTACTTCATCACAACTTTGATCTTTGTTGGGTCAACCATTATTCCTTCCTAGTTAACCACGTGACCCAAGAATTGGACTTCCCGAATCCAAAAATCACAGTTGGACAACTATGCATATAGTTTCTCCTTATCCAAAACTTCTAACACTTATCCAAGTGTTTTCCATGCTCCTGTTGGTCCTTCGAGTATATGAGAATATCATCGATGAACACTATTACAGATTTGTCTAGGAATATTTTACAAACCCTATTCATCAAATCCATAAATGTTGTTGGAACATTGGTTAGTCTGAACGACATAACCAAAAACTCATAGTGTCCATATCTCATTATAAAACTAGTCTTCTCTATATCCTGCCCTCACACCTTTAGTTGATGATAGCCTAACCTAAGATCGATCTTTGAAAAATAACTCACACCCTGCAGCTGATCGAACAGGTCGTCAATCCTCGGAAATGGGTACTTGTTCTTCACTGTTGCCTTGTTCTATTCTTTATAATCTATACACATCCTCATGCTCCCGTCCTTCTTCTTTATGAATAACACCGGTGCTCCCCAGGGTGATGAACTAGGTCTAATGAAACCCTTGTCCAACAACTCCTGAAGTTGTTTCATTAGCTCTTTCATTTCCATCGGTGCTAATCAATAAGATGCTTTTGCTATAGGTGTGGTTCCTGGTATTCTATTCGAAACTCTACCTGTGTATCATCATGGGGCAATCCAAGAAGATGTTTGGGAAAGAATTCCAGAAAGTCGCACATCACGGGTAACATTTGTATCTCCTTCTTCTCCTTCTTTGCATCGATTACAAATGCCAAGTATGATGTACACCCTTTTGACAAACACTTTCTGGCTTTCATCATGGAGATCATTCCAGAATTTACTCTACGTTTATCCCTATACACCATAAATGGTTTTCTTCCAGGTGGTTTGATCACTACAATCTTCTTTCTAAATTTAATGTCGGCATCGTTCACACTAAGTCAATCCATTCTGAATACAATGTCGAAGCCGTTTAACTCAATTGGCAACAATTCCTTGTGGAATTTATTCATATTCAAGTCGATGACGTTGTTCTTTATGCAATCACTAACAGGTACGAATTTGCCACTAGCAACTTCTACTACTAGAGCACTATCTAATTTATCTACAGGAAATGCTAATCTTCTACCAAATTTATGCTAAGGAGTAATTAGCTCCAAAATCAATCAGTATATTGGTAGGAAAATCATTTACAAGAAAGGTATCTAAAGCGACATCGGCATGCTCCCTTGTTGCTTCCAGAGTCATTTGGAATGCTCTTGACTTTGGCCTAGGAGGCACATTAGGTTTTGCAACCTTCTTCTTCCTCGGACAGCCTTTTGCAATAGGCCCTTCTTTATTACATTTGTAACACACCTTGTTGGATGTGCACTCATTGGCCTAATGACCAATCCTTCCATACTTGTAATAGGTCAACTCTTTTCCACAATTCCCATAGTGCTTCTTCATGCCCCTCTCGCCCCATTTTGCTTCTCCTCCACCTCCAAACTTTTTGGAACCTGACTTTGAAAATCGATTCTTCTTGTTGGACCTTGAAGATCCATCAAACTTCCTTTTCTCTCCAACCTCCATTCTCTCTAGAATATTCTCCCAAATTTGGGTCACCATATTTTGGCTGCTCTGACAGCTGCCATCAAAGTGGTTGCCATATTTACCGTTGGACTAAAGTTTGTTGGTAGTCTGTTAGCAAAATTTTATATCTTGGATACTTCATTAGGCACCAAGTAGGGGAATACCTTCATCTTCTCGATGAATGAGGCGGCATACTCATCAACGCTTATCTTCCCCTTCTTCAGGTTCTGAAACTCGTTGTTCAAGTCTATCAGATCCACCTTCGAGCATTATTGCATCTTCAACTTCTCCAAGAATTGTTCCCAATACATCCTCAGGGCTTCTCCCTACGACATTGTATCTGCCAACAACTTCCACCAACTTAAAACTTCGGTCTTTAGTTTCCTGACTGCAAGAACGGTTTCCTGCTTGTTGCTGCAGTTGCAGCTCTTAAATACCATCTCCATCTCAAAGATTCAGTCCATGATTCTACTGGCTTTGGAATTCCAGAAAGATTTGGTGGCTTGGCACCCATAAAGTCTTTATACTTACACTTACATCCATCATTTCCTTCATTCTTTCTCTCCGGGTTGTCTCTTCTAACCACTTGAGGTTCTGCTTGACTAATAGTCATGCTATAATTTCCTTCCTTAGACTGTTTCATATTCAAATCAGGTTTCTCAATAGGCATCGTAGGCTCTATACCGTTCTCACGAATTAGTTGCCTCATTTCCTGTCTTTGTTCAGCTAATAAAGCCCTAAGTATTGTCATAGTGACATGTTCAACTACTGGTACTTCTTTGGGTGAACGCTCAATCACTCATGGCTCAGGCTGTTGGTTTCCATTAGCGTTTCCTAAACCGCTGCGTCTTCTCACAATGATGTTCTATACACCAAAGTAGACGTTCAATATCCAGTGACATAAATTTAGGTAGGGAAAACTCTATTTATGATTGACGCATAAATCTCCTTATCACTCCGAAAAATTATATGTCAATTCTAATATCATGGTTAAACATTTAAAATCCTGGACACCTAAAATTTCCAGATTCGGTCGGTAATTGTGACATCCCCTAATTTCTCGGCCAGAAAAGACCAATTTTATTTATACTTTTTAAAATAAAATCAGAGAAATCTTTTTAAAAGATGTTGCGGAATTGGTCCCCACACAACATATGATAAAAGTTTATCAAAACCCTTCATTAAGAAGGTATATGTTTTCCATATATATATCAAAACCTCGGGATGTCATGTTCCGATACAGATCAAAAGCATAAACAAGACATTATAAGTCTTTCAACAGTTATTTACAACTACTGGCCTATAATCCAAAAATCTCTCGTTGTCCTCCGACTATGCTCAGGGTCCATTACCTGTAACATAAAAAGATGAGTGGGTCAGGCTTGGAAGCCTGGTGAGCATATAGGGTTTTCAACCCAATATAATAATAAACTTACTAAGTTCATCAATCAACAATAACCCTGATTACCCGTTCCCGTTATCCTCACTTTATGTCCCTAAACACTTGTCACAAGGGACCTAGCTTAAAGAATATTATCGGGATGGACACTACTGCTAAGAGGTTTCCTCAGCCATACAAGTCCTAAAGGAAACCATGAGGGGATGGAGTACAGTGAATGAACACCCAAGTTCATTAACACCTACAGGTTGCGGACCCGCTAATGTTTTCGACTGGACTGTCTAGAAAGTCTGTGGTCGTCATCCAAACTCCGCTAGATGACTGGATCTCAAAACACATCGAGGCCTCTCATCAATTTTATTTTATCACACATCACTATCTACCCATGTTCTACTCAACATATTTGTAGATAAAAATACTTATACAGTTTAAAACTTGTATAAAACATCAACTCAATAGTCACCTCAAATAAACAATTAATATATTTACAGATAGCATGTATTATAAGGTAAATACTTCATATCTATGTGTAAAATGAAAGTGACTATACACTCACTTGATTTGATGATAATCGGCTAGCAATTCGTTTCCTAAAACGATCGTTTCTAATAAAACCGGGAGTTTTATTGAGAAACCGGGCTTTGCAAAAGTCGAGATTCGAAACCGAAAAGATAAATTTTCTGGGCTTCTCGGGCTCTTCGTGGCGTATTCCGGGGTTTACAATCGATATCGGGGCTTCGCGGGATATTAAGATGAAAGAAATATAGGTTTAGGGGTTAAAATTGACAATTTTCCAAAGTATACCCGGGAGGTCTCGCACCCTTGTATTTATAAGGGAGAGCTTCTGATCGGACGGCTGAGAGGGAGCCACGCCTCATAGATCCAAGGGCTCGCAGGGAAGGCTCGCACGAGGGTAGCATGTGCGAAGGGGCTGCTGGCTTCTTGTGATTGGTCCGAAGCGTGTGTCCGAAGTCAGCTCCGGTGCGCAGGTGGTCAGCACGTGCGAGGGCCTCGGTGGCACTCGTTGATTGGACCGCGGAGTTGTGACCCATGTGCGAGGCTCGGAGCTAGGCGGTGCGAGGTTCGGTCCATATGCGAGCCTCGGATTGAACCTCCCTTTGGTCAAATCAGATCCGACATGTGGCTTCGCATGACTCAGCAGCTCGATGACTCAGCAGGACACGTGGCACATGCGAGGCGAGGGTGACGTGGCAACTCGTGACTATGCGAATTTTCTCGGTTTTCGCGCCAAAACTTCTAAAATCCATAACTTTCGCATACGAGCTCCGTTTTTGATGTTCTTTATATGCACGCGTAGCTAAAATTACGCTCTACAACTTCCGTTTAGACTTTGTCGGCTAATTTTGAATTTAAATTTTATATTATTATTTTTAACAGACCGGGACAGGAAATCCGTTAAAAATTCATAACTTCTTCATCCGACGTCCGTTTTTGTCATACTTTTTACTGTTGTGCTCCTAATGATGAGACATTCAATTCTCGTTTAGGTTGTGTCGGCTAAAAATCGCTCAATCTAAAATTCGAGTTTTTAGTTGTCTACTGCTAAGCTGAAACTTTGAAAAATCATAACTTCCTCATACAAAGTCTGATTTGGGAGTTCTTTTTATCGAACTTCTCGGTTTGACGAATACTACGACTTTCATTTATATTACTAAGGCTAAAAAGTAGTTTATCAAAAACTCACTTTTTACGACATTTAGCGTCGTGCCGGTTTTGTCGCGAAACTTCGACAGGTCATAACTTCTTCGTTATAACTCGGATTTTGGTATTCTTTATATCCCCGAAATCCTTGTTTCGACCACTACAACTTTATGTAAAGATATCGGGCTTATCTCACACTTTAATTTTGACGCTTATTTTTATTCTTAATTAATTAAACGCTAATAATTAAGCATAAAACACATAATTCACATAATATTCACATAATTTCTTTTCATTTCTTCAAAATGAGTTACAAAGGTTAACCTAGACTATCAACTCAATATAAATTCCTAGGCTAGAAATATGAGTGTTACAGTAATAGACCATAAATCTGATCAAATAATAACATCCTAAAGCATATAAGGCCTCTTATAGCTATATCATAAATCATTTAGCACATAATAGCAATTTAGGCATCTTCCCTAAAATAAGCTAGTGCTCGTGTCTATTCAAGCATACTTCCTAAATCTAGAAGACACTCATCTCACAATCATCGATTAGCATTCTAAGTAGTTTATCAAAAACTCACTTTTTACGACATTCAGCGTCGTGCCGGTTTTGTCGCGAAACTTCGACATGTCATAACTTCTTCGTTATAACTCGGATTTTGGTATTCTTTATATCCCCTAAATCCTTGTTTCGACCACTACAACTTTATGTAAAGATATCGGGCTTATCTCACACTTTAATTTTGACGCTTATTTTTATTCTTAATTAATTAAACGCTAATAATTAAGCATAAAACACATAATTCACATAATATTCACATAATTCCTTTTCATTTCTTCAAAATGAGTTACAAAGGTTAACCTAGACTATCAACTCAATATAAATGTCTAGGCTAGAAACACGAGTGTTATAGTAATAGACCATAAATCTGATCAAATAATAACATCCTAAAGCATATAAGGCCTCTTATAGCTATATCATAAATCATTTAGCACATAAAAGCAATTTAGGCATCTTCCCTAAAATAAGCTAGTGCTCGTGTCTATTCAAGCATACTTCCTAAATCTAGCAGACACTCATCTCACAATCATCAATTAGCATTCTAAGTATAAGTCTATAAATCCTACAAATTCCTAGGTCGCTTAAACTAATGCTCTGATACCAACTGTGACATCCCCAAGGACCGGAGTGATCTAGGCTTGGGAGCCTGGTGAGCACATAGGGTTTTGAACATACAATTACTATATTATTTTAATTATATATTTTCATCAAAACATTCAACCCAATTACCCATTCCCATTATCTTCACTTTTTGTCCCTAAAACATCTAATTTAGAGGACCTATCATAAGGATCATCCTCGGGTTAGACAATAATACTCATGGGATTCCTTAGCAGTATATGCCAATAAGGAAACCATAGGGGGATGGAGTACACCTGCTGAACACTTAGTTTAAAAACACCTACATGTTGTGAACTTGCTAGCGTGCCACTAGACTATCTAGAATAGTCTGTGGTCATCTTCTATACTCCGCTAGACGACTAAATCATCTTTAAAGTCAATGACTCTCATCATCTATTTCATCTTTCATCTATATCATCCTTTATCTACCCATCTCTACCATATATATTTATAGGTATAAAATACATATACAGTTTAAATCAAGTATAATATGTATAAATCGTTCATCTAGCATTGATATCAGAGGTAGGTTTCGTTTGGTATACATAGTATATTGTTAAGAAATCACACTTTAAACACCTCACTAAATCCAACCTAGACATCATCCCCTTAAGTAGATTATGTTGGAGTAGGTGTCTAAGCCCATAACTATTATTGATATATATTTAAATTGATAATAGCATAATCCTTTTGGGTTGCCTTCACTCTTGCAACTTGAATGTGACAACCCGAAATTTCCATTTGTTTTATCTCCGTATTTAAGCACTTCAAAAAAAAATAGCCAAATTTATCCCAAAATATTTTTGGCCGGATTTAAGCCTGTTAGAATATTTTAAATAATATTCGTCAAGCGAAACAAAAATAAGGAGGTATAATTTAAAATTTGTCGTGTTTAACAGAAGTCGCGAAAAACCCTGTTTGCGGTTGGTGTTGGATGGACCCCCACCAAGGTCATAAACTCAACCCTATATAAGGGTTGAGTGGGTTTCATCCCAACCTTTTCACACTTTAGGAACCTCCTCTCTCTCTACTTTCTCTCTCTACACAATCGGGTTTTGAACAAGAATCGCCCCTTTTCGAGCTTCACAACGGTAAGTAAACCTTCCTAGCTTCTTGCGTGCTTAGTAGGAACTTGCTTACACCCGAAAATCATCATCTTCCCCATGTTCTTATGGGTTTACGGTTTGGGGAGGCCATCCCAAAACCGTAAACACCTCCAAAAGGTGTTTAGATGTCCCTAATGCCTTCAAATGGTTGTGTAATGGAGTAGAACCTTACTTGCATGAACTAGGGACCCTAAGAACATGAAATGAAGGGAAAAAGATGAGTTTACAGTTTGGGAAGGTCTCCTAAAACCGTAAACACCTTCTAAGGGGGTTTAAGTGCCCTTAACACCTTCCAATGCTTATATAAATGACTAGAACCTCACCTACATAGCCTAGAACCACCAAAGCACAAAAGAAATGGACTAACATGAGTTTACGACCGTAAACTCATGTGTTTACGGCCGTAAACTCCCAAGGGAGTGGTCCAAGGGCCGTAAACTCCAAAGAGTGTCCATTTTGAGCCCCAATCACTTCCTAAGCCCTTGATTTGAGTCTAGCATAATTCCTTGAGTGAGTTAAGACCTTTGAGCATCCAATGACATCACTTCCATGAGTTTACGGCCGTAAACTCATGGGGGAAGTGGTATGAAAACCGTAAACACCCTTAAGGGGCACCATTTGAGGAGTAAACTCTAATGTGAGTCCATACTCTCCTTATAGGCAACCCTTGGTACTCCTAGCACTTATAGCAAAATGTTTTCATGTAGTAAGACATCCTTACTTGCTTAATTAGTTATTTAATGACTAATTGGATACTTAAATGTATCATTACTTGCTAAATAGGATCCAAGTGTGTGTTCAAGACCTCAATTGACACATAGCATCCTATATCGTCCGACCATCCGAGTCGCCCACGACAGGTGAGTTCATAACCCTGAATCAACCTTTTAAATGATTTTAACTGTTTTTATGGGGGGAAATACAAGTTGAACTATACAATTATTAGATAAATTGCATGTGATTAATAACTGTATAGCCAAAATAGATTTTTGCTTGTCAAACTGCTTTACCCAGCTGAAGGTTTTCAAATCTCGTTTTCAAATCTTGTTTTAAAGTATAAATTTCTCTTTTAGATTATCAAAGATTTTCCAAAGGTTTTTCGAAGGTTTTCAAGGCTTGTTTTATAAACTGACACCAAGTCATAAATTCTTATTTGTAAAGTTTTCCAAAGGTTTTACCAAAGTTTCTTCTATGCTTTTATATTGTTAAATGCATGCCTATATATGTATAGTTATATAAGCAATGTTTGAAGGACTTAGGAAGGCTAAATTCGCTTAAATTCTTTTTCCTTGTTTGGATGTGGTTTAGAGTATCGGTTATCCGTCCGAAGGTCGTCTAAACATTGGTTATATATCATGTATACATATGTAGTCATAAAAGCTCTCTCAGCCAATTCATTTCCTTTGGGTAGCAAAGGCATCCCTCCATTCATTATTCATATTTCTAGAACATTATTAACTATTACAGGAATAGTTAGGAGATTCTATTTACTCTTTCTAGTATGAAGAATTACACAAGAGCCAGTTCATTCGTGAGTCTATACTATTACCATATTACTTTAAATAGAATGTGACGTACAATTTCCCGATGCGACGTTTCCAAGCGCCATCGCCGTGTAACCAGAGTCTCCTAGAGGGAGAGAGGACATAATGTGTATAGATCTATATGGGATAGACACTCCCGCATCCTGACTGCTAGCTACAGTCAGAGTCGGTAAGGCCCATGGGTGACATATGTCACAATACATCGCATGACCTGGAGGGTCAGCAAGGATTCGATCGTCAATCAGCAGGGTTACATACGAGTTCACATTCACCCTTTTATCCACCCTTTTATTTAGACTGCGCCAGGCGTATCGTTCATTCGATACCCTCCTGGAGTCTATGTTTTCCCCTGTTTTAGACTTTGCTAGCTGTATCTTTCATTTGATACTGTCTGGAGTCTGTGCTTCCTTGTTTTAGACTGAGCCAGGCGTATTGTTAATTCGATATCCTCCTGGAGTCTATGTTTTACTTATTTTTAGACTTTGCAAGGCGTCCTGCCTGAAGTCTATGATTTACTTACCTCTAAGCTTTGCGAGGCGTTCCGCCTGCAGTCTAGGTTTTATTTACTTTTAAGCCAGCAGTGTTCATACTGAAGAAAAATATGATTTTCCCCTTATTATTTCTACTTGAGGCTTTTCTCATAACTCCTTTAAAGTAAAAACTATATTTTGATAATGATAGTACTTTTAGGGAAATTACTCCTTAAACATAAACAATTTGGTCTTGGTAGAAGACTACTTTTATTTATAAAATATGGGATTTTCTGGAAAGAATTCTAATACTCTGTAGATTCTAAACTACCATCTTTCATGAGGTTATTTTGAATAAAAATGTGTATTTATACTAATACTTATGAACTCACCAGCATTATAAAAATGCTGATACTCGCTTTCAAAATAACTTGTATTCTTAGATCATCGAGAGAAAGGTACATCCCGGGAGCTTTTGCGAAGTCAACCTAGAACCAAGCTGCATCTATATTATGCTTTGTATTTACTTTAATATTGCTATGTAATGTAACCTATGTAAAATTATTACTATTAATGCAATGGTTGTTGTACTTTGATTACTATACTGCATATGTTGTGATACTTGACATGACGTCCTCCACCCCAGAACGTATTCCGCCGTTCTCGGTTTTGGGATGTGACATTGACAGAATGACTTTTGGAGAGAAGTTAAGTTTATTATTTGGAATAATAAATCTAGATAAATGATTTATTAATATGTTATGAAAATAATATATTAATTGGAAATCATGTTATTTAATTAATATTTAATCAGAAATTAGGTTAAAATTAATTTTAGGATTAAATGAATTAATTAAAAGTGCAGGGGATGATAGTTACGAAATTGGGCTCTTGGACTCCTTAGATAGGAGTAGACGAAAATTATAGGGAGGCCCCATAAGTTTCCGTCCAAGGCTTCTAAAAGAGGCGTCTATGGACTGCTTAGGCCTTAAGCAGGAATTTAGGGTTTCCACTTGCAAACCCTAGCTTTGGGACTAAGCAACCTTAAGTATATAAGGATGCTAACCCCTAAGGATTTCGGCCACTTGCTTCTAACCCTATAAGATCCGAATTTTTGGTGCATCTCCTCCTATCTCTTTCTCATCCTCTTGCAAAGAGTGTTTGTAAGCCATTAGAGATGTCACGTTTGAGGCACTTGCTTTCAAGAGTTCTAGATCTACAAGGATTAATTGTTATTACTACGTAACAATTGAGGTATAAATCTAACCCTATTATTTGGTCAATTTCAATTATACAGATGCATATTAGGGTTTCTCCTTTGTATTCAAGTTTGCATGTTCAACTAGTGAAAACCTAGATCCAAAGCAATTAGGGTTGCATGAACACATATGATTTGTAGTTATGCTCAAAACCCATCAGTGGTATCAGAACCTAGGATGTTTTTCAGTTGAATTTGATGCAATTGTGAATTGTTCATAGGAGAAGGGAGCATAATTGTGATTCTATTCATAGAACTCGACGAGTTCATATTTGGAACTCGACGAGTTGGCCCAGCTCGACGAGTGCATTGCACAGACTCGACGAGTGCATTGCACAGACTCGACGAGTTGACCTGTCAGATCGCTAATTTTTCGATTTTGATAATTTTGGCTTGATTAGGATTATTACCTTAATTCGTTTTTCTGCCTAAAATTGGATTTTAATTAAATGTAATTGTATATCCTTATCAAATTTAATGATTTGGTTTAACTTTTGATAAAGATAGAACTAATGGTTAATTTAATTATCAAAAATTTAACCTGGTATTTTTTAAAAGTTTTAAAAATGCCCCCTTGGTTTTGAAATTTAAAATTTAATTAAATAGTTTAATTTTGAAATCTTAAATTCTAGAACCCGAGTATTTTAAAAGTTTAAAATACACTCTTATATATATATATATATATATATATATATATATATATATATATATATATATATATAAGAAAAGTCAATCTTACCGTTAGTAGGCCTCATTCACGAAGCTGGTCTGTAAGGGGAGTTTAAGCAAGCGGCCTATAAAATGACCGACATTTGGTATCCACTTTTACCCACCACTCTCTTGACTAGTGAAGGGTCCTTAGCCAAACGGGTATGATAGGACATTAAACTCTCATTAATAAGTATAATGAAGTAAATAAAGTAACTAAATGTTTTCATGAAAATTCTCAATCTTATTTACTTTAGGAAAATGTGAATTTGAGCTAATCCATGAAATTGCACATTGCACTTTCTAAAAGTCGTTTGTAACATCCCGGAATATCAAGCGTAAAGTTGAAGGGCTAAAAGTGTAATTGGGAAAGGGCAACTCGGCGAGTCCACGAGTGGACTCAGCGAGTAGGGTCGCGATTTTGGTCGCGTGTTAAGTGGCCAACTCGGCGAGTCGGGGGCTGGACTCGACGAGTTGGTGCTGAATGGAGAAAACCCTAATTTCGGAGGATGAGCCCCATATAAAGGACATTATACCCTCTCCCCAGCCTCCTTACCCTCCCTTGAAGTCCAGAAAACCCTAGAAACGCGATTGTGAAGGATTGGAGTGCATTTAAGCCTTGGAGAAGAGATTTTGGAGGAGATCTTGGAAAGTTAGGAGGCTTGGAGCAAGGGTCTTTGCTAAGATTCGGATTTCCTTGCTGTTGGGGCTTCCTTTTGAGGTATTATCTCGTTCTTGGGCTGCTATTCATCTAGATTCATCATTTTTAGGATGTGTGGGAGGTTTAGCTTGTGGTATTTTGAGTTTGAAGGATAGATCTGAGGTTGCTACCTCAGATCTGGAATGAAGAAGGTCTAGAGTGCATTAAAGTCCCTGTTCTTGAGTGTTTGGTGAAGCCATCTTGTCCCAAACCCTAGCCCTAGAGTGTAAAATGCCTAGATCTCTTTGGATTCACGTAAAGTTTGCCACTTTACGTGATGGATGGGTTGTAGGAGGGTAGATCTACGTTTTGGATCAATTGCATGGCCTGGAAGGCTTCTGTATGGGATGAGATCTAGAGGCACTCGGCGAGTCACAAAGGCGTACTCGGCGAGTTGCTTGAAGATGGACTGGAACTCGGCGAGTTGGAAGAACAACTCAGCGAGTAAGTTGAAGATAGCGTTACACTCGGTGAGTCTGTTCTTGGACTCGGCGAGTCTGGTCGTAAGGTCCTAATCCTTCTTCAGGGTGAGTTGTGTACCAGTGAGTCAAGGGATGACTCGGTGAGTCGAGTGAGGAAGGACTCAGAGTTGTTGGACTCGGCGAGTCTCGGGGTGACTCGGCGAGTTGAGTCGCGGATTAGGGGAAATTCTGAGCATGGGGACTCGGGGAGTCATCGGTTTGACTCGGCGAGTAGAGTCAGTCAGGGGTTGACTTTGACTTGTCTTTGACCAAGGGTGGTCCGGTTATCTTCTGAGGGCATTTTCGTAATTGTTGGATATCGTTTTGAGTTCAGTGTTTTGTTGGTTGGTCGGTGGTGGAGATCATATCAGTGGTCGGAGCAGCTCGGGTTTATCTGTTCAGTCGGCAGTTGCGAGGTGAGTTATCCTCACTATATCAACAGGGTCTAAGGCACCATGGCCGGCCCTTTATCGGATTGAGATCTGGGTATTTGTTGTTATGATTATTGCTTTGATATGGTTACATCCTGGTAGCTAGGATGGTATATGTTAGAGACCTGGTTAAGGTCGGTATCCTGTTATGTAGGATGATGCTATGCTAGTGACCGGTTAGGTCGGTATCCTGGTTAGGATGATGATATGTTATGTAATCTGCTAGATCGACTTGTTGACTGTGAATTGTTATATGATTGTATGTTTATGTGCACATGGTTGTTAGAATGGGGTTGGGTTGAGGCGGGTCCTGCTTTGTGCTGTAGGCCAAGATACCCAGGGCGGACCGGTTGTCCCGAAGGCCCAGCGAGCGGTCCGGATATGCTGTAGGCCCCAAGAGGGCGGACCAGACGTGTCGAGGCTCGGAGAGTAGACCAGGCCGACTGAAGGCCCGGTGCGGGCGGACCAGTCATACTGTAGACTCAGAGAGTGGACCAGGTGGATTGAAGGCCCAGAGCGGGCGGACCAATCACACTGCAGACTCGATGAATATGGCTAGACTCGGAGGGTGGACCAGGTGGACTGTTGGCCGGTGCGGCGGACCAGTCACACAGTAGACCCGAAGTGCATGGTTGTTCTGTGATCGGATATGATATGGCATGTTATGCGTGTATGGTATATGTGGTTGGTATTTTGGGGATATCTCACTAAGCTTTCGGGCTTACAGTTGTGGTTTAATATTTTTCAAGTTCTTCACGAGATCGTGGCAAGGCAAAGGCGTGATCGTACCGCTCCTCATGTTTATGTTGTGATGTGATTCTGGGAATACTCTAAATTAATTGTATTGAAAACCTTTTTGTAATAATTTAATGAAATTGGGTTGTTTTTGAAAAGTTTAAATTGGTTGGAATTTTTCGGTCGTTACATCGTTGGTGGAGCGTGTGTGGTTAACCGACACACTAACATGGACTAATAAAGGGTGGAAATGGGTAGCTTGTAAATTATCATTGATTAATGGAGCGTGTGTGGTTAACCGACACATTAATTAGGTGATAATAACATCAAGAGTATCAAGCTAATTTGCATGGTTATTCACACATTGTTTGTGATCCTTGGTATCCCAGTTACTAATGGAAAGGGTATGATCGAGATTAAATTGGTCATTGAATAGTTCAATGAATCTCAAAAGATCTAGGAATTTCATTTAAAAACCTAATTCGTTTAAGTTTCTTTTTTCGTGGTGAAATTTGTAAATCGTCATTTACCTAACTTTAAATAAACTGCAATTGGATTACGACATCCCTCTTCTGAATTATGAATTAATTAGTTGGGTCCTAGCCTTAATATATCATTTGGGTGTTATATTAATAATTTCTTATCTAATCAAAAACTTGTCCTTCTTTGGTATATGTCAACTTCAAACAACGCTTCCGGTTCCTCCAACAACAACTCCACGAACACTTTCTCGCTCTTGAGCTTTTGTGCCAAGGTCACATTCGATGCCTCCAACTTTAGCGATTGGATGTTCTACATTAGGATGGCCTTGCGATTCGAGGACAAGGAATATGTCCTCGACAAAGAGTTGAACGAGATAGATGAAAAAAATCTACTAATAAAGAAATAGTTGAGTATAGGGCTCACTGCAAAGCCGCGACCAAAGTGTGGTGTATTATGGTGGCAACTATGACTCCTGAGCTACAACGATTTATGAGGACTATTGGCCTTACGAGATGTGCAAGGACTTGATGGAGAAGTACCATCAAAGAGCACATCAAGAAAGGTGTGAGATTGTCAAGTCACTCATAACCACCAAGATGAAGGACGAAGAGTCAGTCATGCCCACCTGCAACGCATGCAGCGCTATGTGGATTGTCTCTTGAAGCTTAATGTGAACTTTGATGAGGAATTGGGTATTGACATAGTCTTGCACTCATTGCCTTCTTGTTATGATCAGTTCAAAATGACTTATCGTTTGAACAAAGAGGAAGTCACGTTGAGTCAGCTTCAAAGCTTGCTGAAAACCGTTGAAAGTGGATTGAAAGGAAAAGGTATTGAATCCACTCTTATTGTTGTTGCTCCCATCTTGGCCATTGGGAAATGGAAGGGGAAGAATAGGAAAGTTCCCTTGAAACAGAAATGGAAGGGAAAGTCTCAAGTTGGTTCGTTTAGCAATGGCCCTAAAGGAAAATCTAGTTCTGAAGCTCCCCCTGCCTCCGATCCCAAAGAGGCTACCTGCTTCTACTGCCATAACAAGGGGAATTGGAAGAGAAGCTGACCCAAATACTTCCAAGATATAAAGGATGGCAAGATCAAGCCTACCACGGCAGATATTTACACTATTCAATCTAAAAACTCATTGCATTCTAATTCTTGGGTCCTTGATATAGGATGTGGTTTTCACATTTGCTCTGACTTGCAGGGACTAAGAAGAAGTAAGGACGTGGAGCATGGGAAGATGAACCTAATTATGGGAAATAGGAGATTGTCGCCGGTTACCAAGATTGGGATTTACTCTTTAGTGCTTAGTGGTGCGTTAAGTTTAGATTTAAATAATTCTTGTTACTCGTCAGAAATGACAAGGAATATTATTTCTTTTTGTGGTTTGTACAGACAAGGTTTTAGATATTCTTTTAATAACGAGAATGGTTCTATTAATGCTTATTATAATGGTGTATTTTATTTTGAAGCATTACCTTGTGATTGTGTATATAAAACTATGATGGTTGTAGACAATTTAGGAAATAGTGTGTTACAAATTGATGTGTCTAATGGTTTAGACAAAGCATGCTTGTTGCATTGTCTTCTTTGACATATCAACAAGAAGCGCATTGTCCAACTCCAAAAGAATGGAGTGTTGGAATCATTTGACTTGAGGTCAGATGATATATGTGAGTCTTGTTTGCTTGGAAAGATAACTAAATCACCTTTCATGGGTTCATGTGAAAGAGGTGAGGGATTTTTGGATCTCATACACACATATGTGTGTGGGTCCTTCAGAGATCCACCACAAGGGATGCAAATCGATTTTATGTGACTTTTACCGATGATTATAGCAGATATGGATAGATCTACTTAATCAAGCATAAGTTAGAAAGCTTTGAAAAGTTCAACGAGTTCAAGCATGAAGTTGAAAATCAATTGGGCAGGAAGATCAAGATGCTCAGATCTGATAGGTGTGGTGAGTATCTTGGTATCGAGTTCCACAACTACCTCAAGGAATGTGGAATTCTTTCAAAATTGACACCTCCTAGGACACCACAACTTAATGGTGTGGATGAGAGGCATAATCGAACCTTCTTGGACATGGTTCGTTCCATGATGAGTCAAACTTCACTTCCGATATCGTTCTAGGGGTATGCCTTGGAGACTGCCACCTATATTCTTAATATAGTCCCGACAAAGAAAGTTGCCAAAACACCTCACGAGATGTGGACAGGGAAGGTTCCCTTGTTGGCACATATCAAGTTTTGGGGTTGTGAAGCTTTCTTTAGACGAGAGACTCGTGAAAAGATTGAACCTTGAAGTGAGCGATGTATTTTCATCGGTTACCCGCATAAGTCCTTTGGATACTTGTTCTACAGAACTAGTGAGAATGTGATCTTCGTAGCATGAAGGAGAGTCTTTCACATGAGAGAGATCATATGCAAAAAGGATAGTGGGAGCGCAATTGATCTTGAAGAAATTCAGGATTCAAGAAATAAAGGAACCTCTAACACTAGCGCTCAACCGGAGGAAGAAATTTTGGTTAAACCAATTGACGAGTCGTTACGTCTTAGACATTCTAGTAGAGTTACCATTCCTTCTGTGTTGTATGGTTTCCATATAACTGCAAAAGGTGATACGTTTATCAGTGATAGCATACTGGTAAATTTGGATGAACCTGCTAACTACGGGGAAGCCATGATGGGCCCTAATTCTACCAAGTGGAAAGAGGCAATGGACAGCGAGATCAAGTCCATGTATGACAACCAAGTTTGGAATTTGATTGACAATGTACTAGATCGTAAGACAGTTGGGTGCAAATGGATCTTCAAGAAGAAGACCAACATGTACGGAAAGGTACACACGTTCAAGGCTCAACTGGTTGCGAAGGGCTTGACTCAAACCTAAAGGGTTGACTATGATGAGACCTTCTCACTGGTGGCTAAGATCAAATCTATTAGGGTTATGTTAGCCATAGTTGCATTTCATGATTATGAAATTTGGCAGATGGATGTCAAAATGTTTTCCTTAATGGAAAGTTGGCCGAGGATGTTTAAATGAGTCAGCCAGAGGGTTTTTGTTGATGCTAAGTACCCCAATAGAGTGTGTAAGCTTAAGAAATCAATCTATGGATTGAAACAAGCTTCTCGCAGATGGAATCTTTGCTTTGATAAGAAAGTCAAAGAGTTTGGATTCTCTAGGAGTAAGGATGAGTCTTGTGTATACGTCAAAGCTAGTGAGAGTATAGTCAGCTTTCTAGTATTGTGTGTTGATAACATACTACTCATAGGAAACGACGTTCCAACCTTGCAAGAGGTTAAGTCATGGCTTGGAAAGTGTTTCCCTATGAAGGATCTAGGAGAGGCTGCATATATTTTGGGAATAAGGTTTTTGAGAAATAGGAGTAGAAGACTAATTGTACTTAGTCAAAAGTACGTATTTGGATAAGGTACTAAATCGTTTTAGCATGGAGAATTCAAAGAAAGGAGAGCTACCTATCCAGAGCAATACCAAACTAAGTAAGACTCAAAGTCCGAGTACAGATGCCGAGATAACGGAAATGAGTCGAGTTCCATATGCTTCCGCCGTTGGCTCGATCATGTATGTTATGACATGTACTCACCCTGACGTGGATTTTGCTTCGACCATGGTTAGTCGATATCAGGGAAATCTAGGTAAAGCTTATTGGATAACGGTTAAGAACATTCTTAAGTATATGCAAAGGATGAAGGATTGGGTCCTTGTGCTTGGTGGCAATGATGACTTAAGAGTTACTGGGTATAGCGATGCCAGCTTTCAGGGAGACAGAGACAACTTCCTTCTTAGTCAGGCGCGGTGTTTACCCTTAATGGAGGAGCAATAACTTGGAAAAGTTCTAAGCAAGAGATCGTGACAGATTCAACATGTGAATCAGAATACATAGCTACGAGCGAAGAATCAAATGAGGCTATATGGTTGAAGAACTTCATTAACACCTTGTATTTTTGCCAGCCATGAAGGAGCCGATGGATATTTTCTGCGATAACGAAAGAGCAGTTGCATTTGTAACGCCCGCAGATTCAGGCTAGTCAATTTAGAGACAATAAGTGTCGAAAATGACTTTTTTATAGAAGATTATTTAGAATAAATAATCTTAACTAAGTTGTAGAATATGTCACAGGGGTTCCGTACATATAAAGAACGCCGAAATCTGAGTTAGAACGAAGAAGTTATGGCTTGTCGAAGTTTTACGGCAAAACCGGCACGGCACCGCGTAACGTAAAAAGTGAATTTTTGATAAACTACTTTTTAGCCTTAGAGATCTAAATGAAATTTTTAGTATACATTAAACCAAGATCGTGCATAAAAAGAACACCCAAATCTGACTTCGTATAAGGAAGTTATGATTTTTCTAAGATTTGGAATAACAATGCACGAACCGAAATTCGAATTTTAGATCGATCGATTTTTGGCCAACGCAACCTAAATGAGAATTGAAGATCTCATTAGTCATTTAACAGTGTAATCTTCTCATACTGTTAAATTTAAAATCGGTCAAGAATTAGCTGATGGAGTCAAAAGGAAAGTTGTAGATCTTGTCATTACCTATGCGTGGATATAAAGAACGTCAAAAACGGAGTTCGTATGCGAAAGTTATGAATTTCTAAAGATTGGTTGTTTTACCTGCGTCTTGTGCCACGTGTCAGCACTAGGCATTGCCTTGGTGCCTACGCAAGGCTCACGACGTGAGCACCCTTTCTCACAACGTGAGAGGCTCCAAACAGCCTATAAATAGAGGCATAAATCACCCCCAAAACTCACACCTTTAATATTCTTTCTCTCCCATTACCCCCAAACCCTCTCCCCCCTCCCTAGCAGCTTTTAAGTGCTAGAGGCGAGTTCTGGAGTGCCAGAAGGCTCCAAGAAGAACGGCTTTCAGCTCAAAAGTTCTTCCCCCGCAGAGCCCACTTTCTAGCAAGCCTCCCGGTAAGTGAGTTATGCTTACCCAACTTTAAGTATAACTTATGTTTAAGTTCATTATCGTTATTATAAACCCATAAAAAAGATTTATCAGTGATTCCAATTCGTTATAATGATTGATCTACTTACGGGGATGATATGTAGGCTGTGATTTAGTGAGGTGTTTAATGGGATTTCCAAACAGTATACTTCGTATACCAAACAGACCCTACCTCCGATATGATCCTACTTGGTTGTTCCTTACTTGATAGATCATGAAAGTAGACTTTGAGTTAATGATGATGTAACGCCCGTAGATCCGGGATAGTCAAATTAGAGACGATAAGCATCAACAATGACTTTTTGATGGAAGATTATTTAGAATGATTAATCTTAACCAAGTTGTAGTATATGTCACAAGGTTTCCGTGGATATAAAGAACGCCAAAATCCGAGTTCTAACGAAGAAGTTATGACTTGTCGAAGTTTCACGACAGAACCGGCATGACCCAGCGCGACATAAATAGTGAATTTAAGGTAGATAGATATCTATCCTTAGTGATCTAAAGGAGAGTCGAAGATGTCTTCGATAGTAGTCCAACGATAAAAAGACAGACGAAAACGGAGTTCAGATGAAAGAGTTATGAGTTTATAACGGAGTTTTCCTGTCCCAGACTACTAAAAATAATATATAAGTAATATAATTATAATATATTAAAAATAAAGTAAAAATTAGCCAACGGAGTCTAAACAAGAGTTGTAGAGCATAATCTCACCTTCGCGTCGATATAAAGAACGTCGAAAATGAAGTTCGTATGCGAAAATTATCAATTTCTGAAGTTCGGGGCGCGAAACCCCAAAACTGTCAGATACCACAACGTGGCAAGCAGTGCCACGACGTAGCAAGTCTCCTGACACCTCCGGGAGTCCCCCAGATGCAACTTGCGATGACGCATGCAGTGACGACCAAGCCCACGATGTGGCAAAAGGTTCCACGACGTGGAAAAGGCCAGTTTTGCCCTATAAATAGATTTAAAGGGCCAGCCGAGTTTGGTTGCTCATTCTCTCATCTCTCTCCCATATTACATCAATTTACATGAAAAGAAGTACCCCCGAAGCCCCGGTATCAACCCCGAGACCTGAAGCAAGTCCCGAAGCCCGAAGATCCCGAGAAGAAAAGAGTTTCCGAGCCGAAGCTCTGCCCGCAAGAAACCCGATGTGTGAAGTGATCCCGGTTTCACCGAAGAATACTACTTCTACAAGCCGTAGTGTTGTCCGATCATCTTCTGATCAAGTGATTGTATACTACCTTTCATAAACACGATAATAATACAAGTATGGTTTGAGTGTATTAAGTATATTGTTGTTTATATGTGTGAGTGTGTGGTTACTTTCTTCTAACACATAAGTATGAAGTATTTGCTACGAAATACGTGCTATGTGTTTATATATTGTTGTTTATTTGAGGTATTGGTGGAATGGATGAGATCAAGAGGTTAGTTTTAGATCCGTGAGTATGGATCAGGTAAAGAGATAAAACTTGTTATTAGTCCGGGAGTATGGATTAAGACTAAGTTAATTGTCCCTAGTCCAGGAGTATGGATTGGGCACAATTATTGATCCGGGAGTATGGATCAGATCAGGAGGTTAGTTTTAGATCCGTGAGTATGGATCAGGTAGTTTTAGATTCATGAGTATGGATCAGGTGAAAAGGTTAGTTTTAGATCCGTGAGTATGGATCGGGTGAAGAGGATAGTTTTAGATCCGTGAGTAGGGATCAGGTAAAGAGGTAAATTTTAGATACGAGAGTTTAGATCGTGTCGTTGTGAGGATCGATGGGGTGGGATAAGAGTTGACTTTATATGGTAAAATTGTACAAGTTTGAATGTTTTATATTTATAAATATATGATATAACATTGTGGGATGAAAACCCTATATGCTCACCAGGCTCCCAAGCCTGACCCACTCAGTTTTCTTTGTATCACAGGTATCGATATGAAGACATATTTCACAGAGAGATTTAAAGGAGATATAAATCATTAGTGTAATTGAATGTAAGTTCTATTTATGCTTATATGTCTGTATCGGAACATGACATCCCGAGGTTTTATTATTAAATGAAAATACATTCTCTTTGAGAAATGTTTTGATAAGTTATTATCATATCTTGTTTTGGGAACAAATTCTGCAACCGTTTTCTTTAAAAGATTACTCTGATTTTATAAAACAAATCATAAACAAATCGGTCTTTTCTGGACGTGAAAATGGGGATGTCACAGTTGGTATCAGAGCATTAGTTTAAGAGAACTAGGAATTTGTAGGAAATTTCTAGACTTAAACTTAGAATGCTAAGTAATGATTGTGAGGAGTGTGTCTAAAATATGTTAGGTAGTACACCTAATTTGACACAAGCACTAGTTTATTTTAGGAATGATGCCTAAAATGCTTTTATGTGCTAAATGTTTTGTGTGATTGCTATTTTGATGCTATTATTTGTTCAGATCTATGGCCTGTTGCCGACCGGATCTGGAAACCTTATGTGTATAGGATTCTAAGTGTACGTCTACGATATTAGAACTAGCATGTAAACGTTTCGGAGTGATAAGGATGATTTGAATATCTATCGTGAATAAGGATCTAATTTCACCTTATTGGGTGTGTAGATCAAAAATGGTGAGAACAAGAAGTGGAGTTGGAAATGCTGATGAAAACAGGAATCGACCACCAGTGATTGAGCAAATACCTATCGTAGCAGCAGCACCTGAGCTGATAACAATGGTTGGTGTACAATTGATGATTCAAACGATTTTGGATCGTCAAATGGAGGAGACTAGACGGTTGATTCAACAAAATCGTGAAGAACTGTCAATTCAAGTGGAAGAGCCCGAATTAAATGAAGGGCACTCGGAAGGTGGAAACTTCAGTGGATCGGTTGGTCAAGCCAACCCACCGATAGTTAGGCAAAACAACCATGATGGAAGGAATGATGGAATGGGATGCAAGTACAAGGACTTTCTAACTTGCAAACCATCGACCTTCACTGGAAAGGAGGATCCGATCAGAGTGATGGATTGGATCTCCGAAATGGAGTTAGCCTTCATGACTTGTGGCTGCAGAGGCAAGTTGCAGACTACCTATGCAGTGCGTCAGTTCCGAGGTGGAGCCGTTCATTGGTGGAACACTCTAGGGAAGACTTTAAGCCCTAATGAGCCACTGCAATTGTCATGGGCAGAGTTCTTGGCGCAGTTCAAGCACAAGTTCTGCTCGGCTCAAAATCTGTTGGAATTGGAGAATAAGTTTCTGACATTGACGAAAGGCAGCATGTCAGTTGATGAATACACTAATAACTTTACAGACAAGATGGATTTTGCTTTGCGCATCGTTCTAGATGAGCTGGCAAAGGTTGACCGGTACGCAAAGGGACTCTCATGGGTGTATGCAGTGCCAGTTTGTCAGGCGCCTACTCTAGAGGCAGCTATCTGGGCTGCTAAGTCTGTTGAAGATATGATTAAGGGAAGAACCGCCAGCAAGGTTGAAGTTGGCGAGAAAAGAAAGATTAAAGGATCTTCAAGGTCCGATGAGAAGAGAAAATTTTCGAAGTCTGATGCGAAGAAGCTCGAAGAAGGAGCACAATGGTGTGACAAGTGCAAAAGGAAGCACATTGGGGAATGCTCTAAAGAAATGACATGTTTCAAATGCGGGAAGACAGGTCATTACGCCAGCAAATGCCCAAACAAAAGAGAAGCCTGCTTTAAGTGTGGTGAAGAAGGACACTTCAAACAAAACTGCCCAGGAAGGGAAGAAATTACAAAGCCAAATGTGCCGCCAAGGCCAAAGGCAAGAGCATTTCAAATGATCCTTGATGAAGCAGATGGCAATGCAAGGAATCAGGAATGAGGATTTTATATCCAAAGATCAAGTTATAAAGTAGCGATATGAAAAGTAACATGTGGTGTAGCCTATTAGAGGCATAGTATAGGGTGAACTTGAAATTTTGTGTAATCATTTCAAGGAATTAATATAAACCCTAGTTTTACTAACTGATGTGTTGAATGATTGTCTGATTTTCTTGTATGGTGAATTGGTCGACTGCGGGACAATACTTGGGACAAGTATGAGTAGGTGTGAAAGGTAGTAGATGCATATACTACCGGAAGCACAGGACTCGCATTTGGATCAGGGAAAGTCACAAGGTTACCAAGAAGCTAGTAATTGATTTCGTTTTGTTCAAGTGTGTCATTACCCTTGTTTCGGTAGTGACTAGTAAGATGATTGTTAATCCGACCCTAGTGGTCATATTCAAATTGATTCCGACTACGGTGAGTATGTTACGTGGTTCAAAGAACCAAGTTCGAAGTAACACTGGACGTAAGTCAGAGATTGAAGTTAATGCGATCATTGGTATCGCACTCGTTGTTCATAAAGTTTGTAGCTAGAAATGCTACATGCTGGAATGTGATTATATCACATTAGAATATGAAGGAAGGTATATTCCATTCTGGAATTTAACTTTAAAAAGACCGATTCTAAGCGTTGCATTGTGCGATGAGAGGTCAATTGAGCACGACCTATCGATCTGTTACAATAGATAAAGGAAAGTATTTATACTAAGAAGAAGAAGAAGGAGTCCACAATAAGGACTTATTTGGTAACTCGAAGGTTACGATCGAAAGTACAACATAGTACGATAAGCAGATGCAAGATTAGGCGTCGTCTGCGGTCAAGAAATCCATAGAGTTAATTACTCTATCGAGGAAAACATAGAAGTTACAGTTATTACCTAGGATGAAGAGATAATGTGTGGAATCATTATGCAAGCCCTATTTCGTTGATGATTCCGGGACGTAATCATCCTAAGGGGGAGATAATTGTAACGCCCGTAGATCCGGGCTAGTCAAATTAGAGACGATAAGCATCAAACATGACTTTTTGATGGAAGATTATTTAGAAGGATTAATCTTGACCAAGTTTTAGTATATGTCACAAGGTTTCCGTTCATATAAAGAACGCCAAAATCCGAGTTATAACGAAGAAGTTATGACCTGTCGAAGTTTCGCGACAGAACCGGCATGACCCAGCGCGACGTAAATAGTGAATTTAAGGTAGATAGATATCTATCCTTAGTGATCTAAACGGGAGTCGAATATGTCTTTGATAGTAGTCCAACAATAAAAAGACAGACGAAAACGGAGTTTAGATGAAGGAGTTATGAGTTTATAACAGAGTTTTCCTGTCCCGGACTACTAAAAATAATATATAAGTAATATAATTATAATATATTAAAAATAAAGTAAAAATTAGCCAACAGAGTCTAAACGAGAGTTGTAGAGCATAATCTCACCTTCGCGTCGATATAAAGAACGTCGAAAACGGAGTTCGTATGCGAAAGTTATGAATTTCTGAAGTTCGGGGCGCGAAACCCCAAAACTATTAGAGACCACGACGTGGCAAGTCTCCTGACACCTCCGGGAGTCCCCCAGATGCAACTTGCGATGACGCATGCAGTGACGACCAAGCCCACGACGTGGCAAAAGGTTCCACGACGTGGAAAAGGCCAGTTTTGCCCTATAAATAGATTTGAAGGGCCAGCCGAGTTTGGTTGCTCATTCTCTCATCTCTCTCCCATATTACATCGATTTACATGCAAAGAAGTACCCCCGAAGCCCCGGTATCAACCCCGAGACCTGAAGCAAGTCCCGAAGCCCGAATATCCCGAGAAGAAAAGAGTTTCCGAGCCGAAGCTCTGCCCGCGAGAAACCCGGTGTGTGAAGTGATCCCGGTTTCACCGAAGAATACTACTTCTACAAGCCGTAGTGCTGTCCGATCATCTTCTGATCAAGTGAGTGTATACTACCTTTCATAAACACGATAATAATACAAGTATGGTTTGAGTGTATTAAGTATATTGTTGTTTATATGTGTGAGTGTGTGGTTACTTTCTTCTAACACATAAGTATGAAGTATTTGCTACGAAATACGTGCTATGTGTTTATATATTGTTGTTTATTTGAGGTATTGGTGGAATGGATGAACTATATAGATGTTAATGAGTTAAACTATATATGTAATTTATATCTACAAATATGTTGGGTAGGACATGGGTAGATGAGATCCGTGAGTATGGATCAGATCAAGAGGTTAGTTTTAGATCTGTGAGTAGGGATCAGATCAAGAGGTTAGTTTTAGATCCGTGAGTAGGGATCAGATCAAGATGTTAGTTTTAGATCCGGGAGTATGGATCAGGTAAAGAGATAAAACTTGTTATTAGTCCGGGAGTATGGATTAAGACTAAGTTAATTGTCCCTAGTCCGGGAGTATGGATTGGGCACACTTATTGATCCGGGAGTATGGATCAGATCAGGAGGTTAGTTTTAGATCCGTGAGTATGGATCAGGTAGTTTTAGATCCGTGAGTATGGATCAGGTGAAAATGTTAGTTTTAGATCCGTGAGTATGGATCGGGTGAAGAGGATAGTTCTAGATCCGTGAGTAGGGATCAGGTAAAGAGGTAAATTTTAGATACGAGAGTTTAGATCGTGTCGTTGTGAGGATCGATGGGGTGGGATAAGAGTTGACTTTATATGGTAAAATTGTACAAGTTTGAATGTTTTATATTTATAAATATATGATATAACATTGTGGGATGAAAACCCTATATGCTCACCAGGCTCCCAAGCCTGACCCACTCAGTTTTCTTTGTATCACAGGTATCGATATGAAGACATATTTCACAGAGAGATTTAAAGGAGATATAAATCATTAGTGTAATTGAATGTAAGTTCTATTTATGCTTATATGTCTGTATCGGAACATGACATCCCGAGGTTTTATTATTAAATGAAAATACATTCTCTTTGAGAAATGTTTTGATAAGTTATTATCATATCTTGTTTTGGGAACAAATTCTGCAACCGTTTTCTTTAAAAGATTACTCTGATTTTATAAAACAAATCATAAACAAATCGGTCTTTTCTGGACGTGAAAATGGGGATGTCACAGTTGGTATCAGAGCATTAGTTTAAGAGAACTAGGAATTTGTAGGAAATTTCTAGACTTAAACTTAGAATGCTAAGTAATGATTGTGAGGAGTGTGTCTAAAATATGTTAGGTAGTACACCTAATTTGACACAAGCACTAGTTTATTTTAGGAATGATGCCTAAAATGCTTTTATGTGCTAAATGTTTTGTGTGATTGCTATTTTGATGCTATTATTTGTTCAGATCTATGGCCTGTTGCCGACCGGATCTGGAAACCTTATGTGTATAGGATTCTAAGTGTACGTCTACGATATTAGAACTAGCATGTAAACGTTTCGGAGTGATAAGGATGATTTGAATATCTATCGTGAATAAGGATCTAATTTCACCTTATTGGGTGTGTAGATCAAAAATGGTGAGAACAAGAAGTGGAGTTGGAAATGCTGATGAAAACAGGAATCGACCACCAGTGATTGAGCAAATACCTATCGTAGCAGCAGCACCTGAGCTGATAACAATGGTTGGTGTACAATTGATGATTCAAACGATTTTGGATCGTCAAATGGAGGAGACTAGACGGTTGATTCAACAAAATCGTGAAGAACTGTCAATTCAAGTGGAAGAGCCCGAATTAAATGAAGGGCACTCGGAAGGTGGAAACTTCAGTGGATCGGTTGGTCAAGCCAACCCACCGATAGTTAGGCAAAACAACCATGATGGAAGGAATGATGGAATGGGATGCAAGTACAAGGACTTTCTAACTTGCAAACCATCGACCTTCACTGGAAAGGAGGATCCGATCAGAGTGATGGATTGGATCTCCGAAATGGAGTTAGCCTTCATGACTTGTGGCTGCAGAGGCAAGTTGCAGACTACCTATGCAGTGCGTCAGTTCCGAGGTGGAGCCGTTCATTGGTGGAACACTCTAGGGAAGACTTTAAGCCCTAATGAGCCACTGCAATTGTCATGGGCAGAGTTCTTGGCGCAGTTCAAGCACAAGTTCTGCTCGGCTCAAAATCTGTTGGAATTGGAGAATAAGTTTCTGACATTGACGAAAGGCAGCATGTCAGTTGATGAATACACTAATAACTTTACAGACAAGATGGATTTTGCTTTGCGCATCGTTCTAGATGAGCTGGCAAAGGTTGACCGGTACGCAAAGGGACTCTCATGGGTGTATGCAGTGCCAGTTTGTCAGGCGCCTACTCTAGAGGCAGCTATCTGGGCTGCTAAGTCTGTTGAAGATATGATTAAGGGAAGAACCGCCAGCAAGGTTGAAGTTGGCGAGAAAAGAAAGATTAAAGGATCTTCAAGGTCCGATGAGAAGAGAAAATTTTCGAAGTCTGATGCGAAGAAGCTCGAAGAAGGAGCACAATGGTGTGACAAGTGCAAAAGGAAGCACATTGGGGAATGCTCTAAAGAAATGACATGTTTCAAATGCGGGAAGACAGGTCATTACGCCAGCAAATGCCCAAACAAAAGAGAAGCCTGCTTTAAGTGTGGTGAAGAAGGACACTTCAAACAAAACTGCCCAGGAAGGGAAGAAATTACAAAGCCAAATGTGCCGCCAAGGCCAAAGGCAAGAGCATTTCAAATGATCCTTGATGAAGCAGATGGCAATGCAAGGAATCAGGAATGAGGATTTTATATCCAAAGATCAAGTTATAAAGTAGCGATATGAAAAGTAACATGTGGTGTAGCCTATTAGAGGCATAGTATAGGGTGAACTTGAAATTTTGTGTAATCATTTCAAGGAATTAATATAAACCCTAGTTTTACTAACTGATGTGTTGAATGATTGTCTGATTTTCTTGTATGGTGAATTGGTCGACTGCGGGACAATACTTGGGACAAGTATGAGTAGGTGTGAAAGGTAGTAGATGCATATACTACCGGAAGCACAGGACTCGCATTTGGATCAGGGAAAGTCACAAGGTTACCAAGAAGCTAGTAATTGATTTCGTTTTGTTCAAGTGTGTCATTACCCTTGTTTCGGTAGTGACTAGTAAGATGATTGTTAATCCGACCCTAGTGGTCATATTCAAATTGATTCCGACTACGGTGAGTATGTTACGTGGTTCAAAGAACCAAGTTCGAAGTAACACTGGACGTAAGTCAGAGATTGAAGTTAATGCGATCATTGGTATCGCACTCGTTGTTCATAAAGTTTGTAGCTAGAAATGCTACATGCTGGAATGTGATTATATCACATTAGAATATGAAGGAAGGTATATTCCATTCTGGAATTTAACTTTAAAAAGACCGATTCTAAGCGTTGCATTGTGCGATGAGAGGTCAATTGAGCACGACCTATCGATCTGTTACAATAGATAAAGGAAAGTATTTATACTAAGAAGAAGAAGAAGGAGTCCACAATAAGGACTTATTTGGTAACTCGAAGGTTACGATCGAAAGTACAACATAGTACGATAAGCAGATGCAAGATTAGGCGTCGTCTGCGGTCAAGAAATCCATAGAGTTAATTACTCTATCGAGGAAAACATAGAAGTTACAGTTATTACCTAGGATGAAGAGATAATGTGTGGAATCATTATGCAAGCCCTATTTCGTTGATGATTCCGGGACGTAATCATCCTAAGGGGGAGATAATTGTAACGCCCGTAGATCCGGGCTAGTCAAATTAGAGACGATAAGCATCAAACATGACTTTTTGATGGAAGATTATTTAGAAGGATTAATCTTGACCAAGTTTTAGTATATGTCACAAGGTTTCCGTTCATATAAAGAACGCCAAAATCCGAGTTATAACGAAGAAGTTATGACCTGTCGAAGTTTCGCGACAGAACCGGCATGACCCAGCGCGACGTAAATAGTGAATTTAAGGTAGATAGATATCTATCCTTAGTGATCTAAACGGGAGTCGAATATGTCTTTGATAGTAGTCCAACAATAAAAAGACAGACGAAAACGGAGTTTAGATGAAGGAGTTATGAGTTTATAACAGAGTTTTCCTGTCCCGGACTACTAAAAATAATATATAAGTAATATAATTATAATATATTAAAAATAAAGTAAAAATTAGCCAACAGAGTCTAAACGAGAGTTGTAGAGCATAATCTCACCTTCGCGTCGATATAAAGAACGTCGAAAACGGAGTTCGTATGCGAAAGTTATGAATTTCTGAAGTTCGGGGCGCGAAACCCCAAAACTATTAGAGACCACGACGTGGCAAGTCTCCTGACACCTCCGGGAGTCCCCCAGATGCAACTTGCGATGACGCATGCAGTGACGACCAAGCCCACGACGTGGCAAAAGGTTCCACGACGTGGAAAAGGCCAGTTTTGCCCTATAAATAGATTTGAAGGGCCAGCCGAGTTTGGTTGCTCATTCTCTCATCTCTCTCCCATATTACATCGATTTACATGCAAAGAAGTACCCCCGAAGCCCCGGTATCAACCCCGAGACCTGAAGCAAGTCCCGAAGCCCGAATATCCCGAGAAGAAAAGAGTTTCCGAGCCGAAGCTCTGCCCGCGAGAAACCCGGTGTGTGAAGTGATCCCGGTTTCACCGAAGAATACTACTTCTACAAGCCGTAGTGCTGTCCGATCATCTTCTGATCAAGTGAGTGTATACTACCTTTCATAAACACGATAATAATACAAGTATGGTTTGAGTGTATTAAGTATATTGTTGTTTATATGTGTGAGTGTGTGGTTACTTTCTTCTAACACATAAGTATGAAGTATTTGCTACGAAATACGTGCTATGTGTTTATATATTGTTGTTTATTTGAGGTATTGGTGGAATGGATGAACTATATAGATGTTAATGAGTTAAACTATATATGTAATTTATATCTACAAATATGTTGGGTAGGACATGGGTAGATGAGATCCGTGAGTATGGATCAGATCAAGAGGTTAGTTTTAGATCTGTGAGTAGGGATCAGATCAAGAGGTTAGTTTTAGATCCGTGAGTAGGGATCAGATCAAGATGTTAGTTTTAGATCCGGGAGTATGGATCAGGTAAAGAGATAAAACTTGTTATTAGTCCGGGAGTATGGATTAAGACTAAGTTAATTGTCCCTAGTCCGGGAGTATGGATTGGGCACACTTATTGATCCGGGAGTATGGATCAGATCAGGAGGTTAGTTTTAGATCCGTGAGTATGGATCAGGTAGTTTTAGATCCGTGAGTATGGATCAGGTGAAAATGTTAGTTTTAGATCCGTGAGTATGGATCGGGTGAAGAGGATAGTTCTAGATCCGTGAGTAGGGATCAGGTAAAGAGGTAAATTTTAGATACGAGAGTTTAGATCGTGTCGTTGTGAGGATCGATGGGGTGGGATAAGAGTTGACTTTATATGGTAAAATTGTACAAGTTTGAATGTTTTATATTTATAAATATATGATATAACATTGTGGGATGAAAACCCTATATGCTCACCAGGCTCCCAAGCCTGACCCACTCAGTTTTCTTTGTATCACAGGTATCGATATGAAGACATATTTCACAGAGAGATTTAAAGGAGATATAAATCATTAGTGTAATTGAATGTAAGTTCTATTTATGCTTATATGTCTGTATCGGAACATGACATCCCGAGGTTTTATTATTAAATGAAAATACATTCTCTTTGAGAAATGTTTTGATAAGTTATTATCATATCTTGTTTTGGGAACAAATTCTGCAACCGTTTTCTTTAAAAGATTACTCTGATTTTATAAAACAAATCATAAACAAATCGGTCTTTTCTGGACGTGAAAATGGGGATGTCACAGTTGGTATCAGAGCATTAGTTTAAGAGAACTAGGAATTTGTAGGAAATTTCTAGACTTAAACTTAGAATGCTAAGTAATGATTGTGAGGAGTGTGTCTAAAATATGTTAGGTAGTACACCTAATTTGACACAAGCACTAGTTTATTTTAGGAATGATGCCTAAAATGCTTTTATGTGCTAAATGTTTTGTGTGATTGCTATTTTGATGCTATTATTTGTTCAGATCTATGGCCTGTTGCCGACCGGATCTGGAAACCTTATGTGTATAGGATTCTAAGTGTACGTCTACGATATTAGAACTAGCATGTAAACGTTTCGGAGTGATAAGGATGATTTGAATATCTATCGTGAATAAGGATCTAATTTCACCTTATTGGGTGTGTAGATCAAAAATGGTGAGAACAAGAAGTGGAGTTGGAAATGCTGATGAAAACAGGAATCGACCACCAGTGATTGAGCAAATACCTATCGTAGCAGCAGCACCTGAGCTGATAACAATGGTTGGTGTACAATTGATGATTCAAACGATTTTGGATCGTCAAATGGAGGAGACTAGACGGTTGATTCAACAAAATCGTGAAGAACTGTCAATTCAAGTGGAAGAGCCCGAATTAAATGAAGGGCACTCGGAAGGTGGAAACTTCAGTGGATCGGTTGGTCAAGCCAACCCACCGATAGTTAGGCAAAACAACCATGATGGAAGGAATGATGGAATGGGATGCAAGTACAAGGACTTTCTAACTTGCAAACCATCGACCTTCACTGGAAAGGAGGATCCGATCAGAGTGATGGATTGGATCTCCGAAATGGAGTTAGCCTTCATGACTTGTGGCTGCAGAGGCAAGTTGCAGACTACCTATGCAGTGCGTCAGTTCCGAGGTGGAGCCGTTCATTGGTGGAACACTCTAGGGAAGACTTTAAGCCCTAATGAGCCACTGCAATTGTCATGGGCAGAGTTCTTGGCGCAGTTCAAGCACAAGTTCTGCTCGGCTCAAAATCTGTTGGAATTGGAGAATAAGTTTCTGACATTGACGAAAGGCAGCATGTCAGTTGATGAATACACTAATAACTTTACAGACAAGATGGATTTTGCTTTGCGCATCGTTCTAGATGAGCTGGCAAAGGTTGACCGGTACGCAAAGGGACTCTCATGGGTGTATGCAGTGCCAGTTTGTCAGGCGCCTACTCTAGAGGCAGCTATCTGGGCTGCTAAGTCTGTTGAAGATATGATTAAGGGAAGAACCGCCAGCAAGGTTGAAGTTGGCGAGAAAAGAAAGATTAAAGGATCTTCAAGGTCCGATGAGAAGAGAAAATTTTCGAAGTCTGATGCGAAGAAGCTCGAAGAAGGAGCACAATGGTGTGACAAGTGCAAAAGGAAGCACATTGGGGAATGCTCTAAAGAAATGACATGTTTCAAATGCGGGAAGACAGGTCATTACGCCAGCAAATGCCCAAACAAAAGAGAAGCCTGCTTTAAGTGTGGTGAAGAAGGACACTTCAAACAAAACTGCCCAGGAAGGGAAGAAATTACAAAGCCAAATGTGCCGCCAAGGCCAAAGGCAAGAGCATTTCAAATGATCCTTGATGAAGCAGATGGCAATGCAAGGAATCAGGAATGAGGATTTTATATCCAAAGATCAAGTTATAAAGTAGCGATATGAAAAGTAACATGTGGTGTAGCCTATTAGAGGCATAGTATAGGGTGAACTTGAAATTTTGTGTAATCATTTCAAGGAATTAATATAAACCCTAGTTTTACTAACTGATGTGTTGAATGATTGTCTGATTTTCTTGTATGGTGAATTGGTCGACTGCGGGACAATACTTGGGACAAGTATGAGTAGGTGTGAAAGGTAGTAGATGCATATACTACCGGAAGCACAGGACTCGCATTTGGATCAGGGAAAGTCACAAGGTTACCAAGAAGCTAGTAATTGATTTCGTTTTGTTCAAGTGTGTCATTACCCTTGTTTCGGTAGTGACTAGTAAGATGATTGTTAATCCGACCCTAGTGGTCATATTCAAATTGATTCCGACTACGGTGAGTATGTTACGTGGTTCAAAGAACCAAGTTCGAAGTAACACTGGACGTAAGTCAGAGATTGAAGTTAATGCGATCATTGGTATCGCACTCGTTGTTCATAAAGTTTGTAGCTAGAAATGCTACATGCTGGAATGTGATTATATCACATTAGAATATGAAGGAAGGTATATTCCATTCTGGAATTTAACTTTAAAAAGACCGATTCTAAGCGTTGCATTGTGCGATGAGAGGTCAATTGAGCACGACCTATCGATCTGTTACAATAGATAAAGGAAAGTATTTATACTAAGAAGAAGAAGAAGGAGTCCACAATAAGGACTTATTTGGTAACTCGAAGGTTACGATCGAAAGTACAACATAGTACGATAAGCAGATGCAAGATTAGGCGTCGTCTGCGGTCAAGAAATCCATAGAGTTAATTACTCTATCGAGGAAAACATAGAAGTTACAGTTATTACCTAGGATGAAGAGATAATGTGTGGAATCATTATGCAAGCCCTATTTCGTTGATGATTCCGGGACGTAATCATCCTAAGGGGGAGATAATTGTAACGCCCGTAGATCCGGGCTAGTCAAATTAGAGACGATAAGCATCAAACATGACTTTTTGATGGAAGATTATTTAGAAGGATTAATCTTGACCAAGTTTTAGTATATGTCACAAGGTTTCCGTTCATATAAAGAACGCCAAAATCCGAGTTATAACGAAGAAGTTATGACCTGTCGAAGTTTCGCGACAGAACCGGCATGACCCAGCGCGACGTAAATAGTGAATTTAAGGTAGATAGATATCTATCCTTAGTGATCTAAACGGGAGTCGAATATGTCTTTGATAGTAGTCCAACAATAAAAAGACAGACGAAAACGGAGTTTAGATGAAGGAGTTATGAGTTTATAACAGAGTTTTCCTGTCCCGGACTACTAAAAATAATATATAAGTAATATAATTATAATATATTAAAAATAAAGTAAAAATTAGCCAACAGAGTCTAAACGAGAGTTGTAGAGCATAATCTCACCTTCGCGTCGATATAAAGAACGTCGAAAACGGAGTTCGTATGCGAAAGTTATGAATTTCTGAAGTTCGGGGCGCGAAACCCCAAAACTATTAGAGACCACGACGTGGCAAGTCTCCTGACACCTCCGGGAGTCCCCCAGATGCAACTTGCGATGACGCATGCAGTGACGACCAAGCCCACGACGTGGCAAAAGGTTCCACGACGTGGAAAAGGCCAGTTTTGCCCTATAAATAGATTTGAAGGGCCAGCCGAGTTTGGTTGCTCATTCTCTCATCTCTCTCCCATATTACATCGATTTACATGCAAAGAAGTACCCCCGAAGCCCCGGTATCAACCCCGAGACCTGAAGCAAGTCCCGAAGCCCGAATATCCCGAGAAGAAAAGAGTTTCCGAGCCGAAGCTCTGCCCGCGAGAAACCCGGTGTGTGAAGTGATCCCGGTTTCACCGAAGAATACTACTTCTACAAGCCGTAGTGCTGTCCGATCATCTTCTGATCAAGTGAGTGTATACTACCTTTCATAAACACGATAATAATACAAGTATGGTTTGAGTGTATTAAGTATATTGTTGTTTATATGTGTGAGTGTGTGGTTACTTTCTTCTAACACATAAGTATGAAGTATTTGCTACGAAATACGTGCTATGTGTTTATATATTGTTGTTTATTTGAGGTATTGGTGGAATGGATGAACTATATAGATGTTAATGAGTTAAACTATATATGTAATTTATATCTACAAATATGTTGGGTAGGACATGGGTAGATGAGATCCGTGAGTATGGATCAGATCAAGAGGTTAGTTTTAGATCTGTGAGTAGGGATCAGATCAAGAGGTTAGTTTTAGATCCGTGAGTAGGGATCAGATCAAGATGTTAGTTTTAGATCCGGGAGTATGGATCAGGTAAAGAGATAAAACTTGTTATTAGTCCGGGAGTATGGATTAAGACTAAGTTAATTGTCCCTAGTCCGGGAGTATGGATTGGGCACACTTATTGATCCGGGAGTATGGATCAGATCAGGAGGTTAGTTTTAGATCCGTGAGTATGGATCAGGTAGTTTTAGATCCGTGAGTATGGATCAGGTGAAAATGTTAGTTTTAGATCCGTGAGTATGGATCGGGTGAAGAGGATAGTTCTAGATCCGTGAGTAGGGATCAGGTAAAGAGGTAAATTTTAGATACGAGAGTTTAGATCGTGTCGTTGTGAGGATCGATGGGGTGGGATAAGAGTTGACTTTATATGGTAAAATTGTACAAGTTTGAATGTTTTATATTTATAAATATATGATATAACATTGTGGGATGAAAACCCTATATGCTCACCAGGCTCCCAAGCCTGACCCACTCAGTTTTCTTTGTATCACAGGTATCGATATGAAGACATATTTCACAGAGAGATTTAAAGGAGATATAAATCATTAGTGTAATTGAATGTAAGTTCTATTTATGCTTATATGTCTGTATCGGAACATGACATCCCGAGGTTTTATTATTAAATGAAAATACATTCTCTTTGAGAAATGTTTTGATAAGTTATTATCATATCTTGTTTTGGGAACAAATTCTGCAACCGTTTTCTTTAAAAGATTACTCTGATTTTATAAAACAAATCATAAACAAATCGGTCTTTTCTGGACGTGAAAATGGGGATGTCACAGTTGGTATCAGAGCATTAGTTTAAGAGAACTAGGAATTTGTAGGAAATTTCTAGACTTAAACTTAGAATGCTAAGTAATGATTGTGAGGAGTGTGTCTAAAATATGTTAGGTAGTACACCTAATTTGACACAAGCACTAGTTTATTTTAGGAATGATGCCTAAAATGCTTTTATGTGCTAAATGTTTTGTGTGATTGCTATTTTGATGCTATTATTTGTTCAGATCTATGGCCTGTTGCCGACCGGATCTGGAAACCTTATGTGTATAGGATTCTAAGTGTACGTCTACGATATTAGAACTAGCATGTAAACGTTTCGGAGTGATAAGGATGATTTGAATATCTATCGTGAATAAGGATCTAATTTCACCTTATTGGGTGTGTAGATCAAAAATGGTGAGAACAAGAAGTGGAGTTGGAAATGCTGATGAAAACAGGAATCGACCACCAGTGATTGAGCAAATACCTATCGTAGCAGCAGCACCTGAGCTGATAACAATGGTTGGTGTACAATTGATGATTCAAACGATTTTGGATCGTCAAATGGAGGAGACTAGACGGTTGATTCAACAAAATCGTGAAGAACTGTCAATTCAAGTGGAAGAGCCCGAATTAAATGAAGGGCACTCGGAAGGTGGAAACTTCAGTGGATCGGTTGGTCAAGCCAACCCACCGATAGTTAGGCAAAACAACCATGATGGAAGGAATGATGGAATGGGATGCAAGTACAAGGACTTTCTAACTTGCAAACCATCGACCTTCACTGGAAAGGAGGATCCGATCAGAGTGATGGATTGGATCTCCGAAATGGAGTTAGCCTTCATGACTTGTGGCTGCAGAGGCAAGTTGCAGACTACCTATGCAGTGCGTCAGTTCCGAGGTGGAGCCGTTCATTGGTGGAACACTCTAGGGAAGACTTTAAGCCCTAATGAGCCACTGCAATTGTCATGGGCAGAGTTCTTGGCGCAGTTCAAGCACAAGTTCTGCTCGGCTCAAAATCTGTTGGAATTGGAGAATAAGTTTCTGACATTGACGAAAGGCAGCATGTCAGTTGATGAATACACTAATAACTTTACAGACAAGATGGATTTTGCTTTGCGCATCGTTCTAGATGAGCTGGCAAAGGTTGACCGGTACGCAAAGGGACTCTCATGGGTGTATGCAGTGCCAGTTTGTCAGGCGCCTACTCTAGAGGCAGCTATCTGGGCTGCTAAGTCTGTTGAAGATATGATTAAGGGAAGAACCGCCAGCAAGGTTGAAGTTGGCGAGAAAAGAAAGATTAAAGGATCTTCAAGGTCCGATGAGAAGAGAAAATTTTCGAAGTCTGATGCGAAGAAGCTCGAAGAAGGAGCACAATGGTGTGACAAGTGCAAAAGGAAGCACATTGGGGAATGCTCTAAAGAAATGACATGTTTCAAATGCGGGAAGACAGGTCATTACGCCAGCAAATGCCCAAACAAAAGAGAAGCCTGCTTTAAGTGTGGTGAAGAAGGACACTTCAAACAAAACTGCCCAGGAAGGGAAGAAATTACAAAGCCAAATGTGCCGCCAAGGCCAAAGGCAAGAGCATTTCAAATGATCCTTGATGAAGCAGATGGCAATGCAAGGAATCAGGAATGAGGATTTTATATCCAAAGATCAAGTTATAAAGTAGCGATATGAAAAGTAACATGTGGTGTAGCCTATTAGAGGCATAGTATAGGGTGAACTTGAAATTTTGTGTAATCATTTCAAGGAATTAATATAAACCCTAGTTTTACTAACTGATGTGTTGAATGATTGTCTGATTTTCTTGTATGGTGAATTGGTCGACTGCGGGACAATACTTGGGACAAGTATGAGTAGGTGTGAAAGGTAGTAGATGCATATACTACCGGAAGCACAGGACTCGCATTTGGATCAGGGAAAGTCACAAGGTTACCAAGAAGCTAGTAATTGATTTCGTTTTGTTCAAGTGTGTCATTACCCTTGTTTCGGTAGTGACTAGTAAGATGATTGTTAATCCGACCCTAGTGGTCATATTCAAATTGATTCCGACTACGGTGAGTATGTTACGTGGTTCAAAGAACCAAGTTCGAAGTAACACTGGACGTAAGTCAGAGATTGAAGTTAATGCGATCATTGGTATCGCACTCGTTGTTCATAAAGTTTGTAGCTAGAAATGCTACATGCTGGAATGTGATTATATCACATTAGAATATGAAGGAAGGTATATTCCATTCTGGAATTTAACTTTAAAAAGACCGATTCTAAGCGTTGCATTGTGCGATGAGAGGTCAATTGAGCACGACCTATCGATCTGTTACAATAGATAAAGGAAAGTATTTATACTAAGAAGAAGAAGAAGGAGTCCACAATAAGGACTTATTTGGTAACTCGAAGGTTACGATCGAAAGTACAACATAGTACGATAAGCAGATGCAAGATTAGGCGTCGTCTGCGGTCAAGAAATCCATAGAGTTAATTACTCTATCGAGGAAAACATAGAAGTTACAGTTATTACCTAGGATGAAGAGATAATGTGTGGAATCATTATGCAAGCCCTATTTCGTTGATGATTCCGGGACGTAATCATCCTAAGGGGGAGATAATTGTAACGCCCGTAGATCCGGGCTAGTCAAATTAGAGACGATAAGCATCAAACATGACTTTTTGATGGAAGATTATTTAGAAGGATTAATCTTGACCAAGTTTTAGTATATGTCACAAGGTTTCCGTTCATATAAAGAACGCCAAAATCCGAGTTATAACGAAGAAGTTATGACCTGTCGAAGTTTCGCGACAGAACCGGCATGACCCAGCGCGACGTAAATAGTGAATTTAAGGTAGATAGATATCTATCCTTAGTGATCTAAACGGGAGTCGAATATGTCTTTGATAGTAGTCCAACAATAAAAAGACAGACGAAAACGGAGTTTAGATGAAGGAGTTATGAGTTTATAACAGAGTTTTCCTGTCCCGGACTACTAAAAATAATATATAAGTAATATAATTATAATATATTAAAAATAAAGTAAAAATTAGCCAACAGAGTCTAAACGAGAGTTGTAGAGCATAATCTCACCTTCGCGTCGATATAAAGAACGTCGAAAACGGAGTTCGTATGCGAAAGTTATGAATTTCTGAAGTTCGGGGCGCGAAACCCCAAAACTATTAGAGACCACGACGTGGCAAGTCTCCTGACACCTCCGGGAGTCCCCCAGATGCAACTTGCGATGACGCATGCAGTGACGACCAAGCCCACGACGTGGCAAAAGGTTCCACGACGTGGAAAAGGCCAGTTTTGCCCTATAAATAGATTTGAAGGGCCAGCCGAGTTTGGTTGCTCATTCTCTCATCTCTCTCCCATATTACATCGATTTACATGCAAAGAAGTACCCCCGAAGCCCCGGTATCAACCCCGAGACCTGAAGCAAGTCCCGAAGCCCGAATATCCCGAGAAGAAAAGAGTTTCCGAGCCGAAGCTCTGCCCGCGAGAAACCCGGTGTGTGAAGTGATCCCGGTTTCACCGAAGAATACTACTTCTACAAGCCGTAGTGCTGTCCGATCATCTTCTGATCAAGTGAGTGTATACTACCTTTCATAAACACGATAATAATACAAGTATGGTTTGAGTGTATTAAGTATATTGTTGTTTATATGTGTGAGTGTGTGGTTACTTTCTTCTAACACATAAGTATGAAGTATTTGCTACGAAATACGTGCTATGTGTTTATATATTGTTGTTTATTTGAGGTATTGGTGGAATGGATGAACTATATAGATGTTAATGAGTTAAACTATATATGTAATTTATATCTACAAATATGTTGGGTAGGACATGGGTAGATGAGATCCGTGAGTATGGATCAGATCAAGAGGTTAGTTTTAGATCTGTGAGTAGGGATCAGATCAAGAGGTTAGTTTTAGATCCGTGAGTAGGGATCAGATCAAGATGTTAGTTTTAGATCCGGGAGTATGGATCAGGTAAAGAGATAAAACTTGTTATTAGTCCGGGAGTATGGATTAAGACTAAGTTAATTGTCCCTAGTCCGGGAGTATGGATTGGGCACACTTATTGATCCGGGAGTATGGATCAGATCAGGAGGTTAGTTTTAGATCCGTGAGTATGGATCAGGTAGTTTTAGATCCGTGAGTATGGATCAGGTGAAAATGTTAGTTTTAGATCCGTGAGTATGGATCGGGTGAAGAGGATAGTTCTAGATCCGTGAGTAGGGATCAGGTAAAGAGGTAAATTTTAGATACGAGAGTTTAGATCGTGTCGTTGTGAGGATCGATGGGGTGGGATAAGAGTTGACTTTATATGGTAAAATTGTACAAGTTTGAATGTTTTATATTTATAAATATATGATATAACATTGTGGGATGAAAACCCTATATGCTCACCAGGCTCCCAAGCCTGACCCACTCAGTTTTCTTTGTATCACAGGTATCGATATGAAGACATATTTCACAGAGAGATTTAAAGGAGATATAAATCATTAGTGTAATTGAATGTAAGTTCTGTTTATGCTTATATGTTTGTATCGGAACATGACATCCCGAGGTTTTATTATTAAATGAAAATACATTCTCTTTGAGAAATGTTTTGATAAGTTATTATCATATCTTGTTTTGGGAACAAATTCCGCAACCGTTTTCTTTAAAAGATTACTCTGATTTTATAAAACAAAGCATAAACAAATCGGTCTTTTCTGGCCGTGAAAATGGGGATGTCACAGATGAATCTAGACTAATAATTAGTCGCAATGAAGATTAGACTAAAACTTAGCGATAATAATGTTAGGTTTCGTCGAAGGAAAATAGAATTGTTAGAAGCGAAGTGCAACCCGAGTTTGGAATCATCACTTTAACAAGTGAATGCATAGTTACTTTCATCTTACACATAGATATGAAGTATTTTATATAAATTATGTGCTATGTGTGCATATAACCTGTATACTTACTATCTATGCTCGATGAACTATTTTATACATGTTTTAAATAATTTAAATTGTATATGTATTTTATATCTACGAATATGTTGGGTAAAACATAGGTAGATGAATGATGAGAGATGAAAGATGATATGAGTGAATATTGGAAGCTATAGACTTAGTGCCTAATAAATAACACTGACAGCTATGGACTTCATGCCTATTGGATAACATTGGTAGCTATGGACTTAGTACCTGTTAGATAAATGTTGGTAGATATGGACTTAGTACCTATTAGATAAACACTAGTAGCTATGGATTTAGTACCTGATGAGTGAACTTTAGCAGCTATAGCATTAGTGCTTTACGAACGAGCATTGGCAGCTATGGACTTGATATAAACCTTGGAAGCAATGGACATCGGAATGAACTCATGCAGGATAGATGATTCTTAGGGTAGACCCTTAAGAGTAAAGAAGATAACAGGGATGGGTAATTAGGTTGATTGTTTGATGTTTAAACATAATAATTATATTATTGTGGGTTGAAAACCCTATGTGCTCACCAGGTTTCCTAACATGACCCACTGAAGTTTATTTGTATCACAGGTGTCGATATGAAGCTAGTTTACACTGAGAGATTAAGGAGATGTAGATCACTAGTGTAAATGAATGTAAGGTGTGTTTATGCTTATGTTTTTGTATTGACGATGACATCACCATTCTGAAACAAAACACATAATCATCAGGGTCATACATAACCTCAGAGAGCCTCACATACTACAAGTTCCCTGGTTCTATCTTGACCCTCCTTGACTCGAGTACAGATCCTCTGCTTTCAGTAGTACGGGTCCATACTACCTTCCACATATATCCGTATTTTCCTCAAGGATTGCTTTGACTTCACCAAGCCCCTTCTACTATTACTACTCATTACACTAATCTCATCCTAGGCTTACCCTAGGGTAACTCTCCAACCCATTCTCCGCCATCAGCTGCATAAGAAGTCCCTATCATCTCTCCCTAACTAGCTTGCGAATACCATTACATATTACTAAGACCAGATAATTCTTCAAATGAGAGGTCCTGCCCTACAACTAGGACTCAAACAAGAGCTACGAAATAGGGCTAGACCTAAACTTCTGAAATTATTTCATCCTCATAATATGTAACTTAACATATTCGTCTACTAGTTAATTAAAGATAACTAGGACTCCTAAAAACCACAAAGCAAGCAGCATTCGGGCATTGAGTATCCCAAACCAGCATATCTTATCCAGGCCATTATATCATTGTCTACTCAGTACTATCATGCAACTCAATAAGCACATACAACAGGCATATATTCATCCTCCTAGTTCCTTATCCCTATTCTAGCATGCAGTTCACATACACATACAACATGCATAAAAGGCATCCTTCCTAGATCCTTAGCCCTAATCTAGCATGCAGTTCTCATAATCATATGATAACATAACATAATGTATGGGTATCTTGGGGAAAACTTCCTTGAGCTCGGTCGGTCGCATGCATCACACGCCTTGTTCTTTTCAAAGTTCTTTGCTCTTTTACATTTATTTTGAAACTCCTTTTTTTAAAAAAAAATTACTTTTGAAAATTTTCATACCAAGTCCTTAGTTTGAGTTTAGACACACCCGAGAGTACACCCGAATCCCTCACACCAATGCTCTGATACCAACTTGTAACATCCAAAACATCATGACCAAAAATTTTATTTTTAATTATGTTACTTATAAAAACCATTTACCGAAAACATCATCCATATCATATTAGCCCGTAATCTCATAAGTCAAATATCATAAAACATGTTGTGGAATAATAATAATAATAATAATAATAATAATAATAATAATAATAATAATAATAATAATAACAACAACAACAACAACAACAACAACAATAATAATAATAATAATAATAATAATTATTATAATAATAATAATAATAATAATAATAATAATAATAATAATGATATCAGAGTACAATCCCATCGATCTCAAAATGCGGAATCATATGGGTGATGCGCTGCTACCGTGCCAGCTCCTTCCTCTTCGACGAAGAGGTACCTGAAACCAAAACTGAAAAACCGTAAGCACGACCTAGCCCTGCTAAGCATACTGGGATGCCTAACCTACCCCTATTAGACATACCGGGGTGTCCGACCTACCCCTCCAGTTTATCTCAACCGGTTACCGGGACTATTTCACCCTTATTACTACCACATAAACATATCATAATCATACTGTCAAGCATATCGGAGTTCCTAACCTACCCTTTTTGCCCTATCGACCAGATATGGGGACTATTCCCCTACTACCACTATCACATAACATCATATTAGGCTATCACATAATATATCGGATAGTTCAAACCAGACAATTATCACGAAGAAAATTATCAATAATCGCTCCTACTAGTGGGCTGACATTGTGGCCTTAGACCCACTTCTACTGGAAGGTAACTCACCTTAATGTTGTGAAGTGTTTGAATTGTCCTCGCTACCGGGATCAACTTCTCTCAATTCCTACACGTAACAACCTTCCTTAATTTACCATTACATACTCTTAACCCTTACAAGGCTTACTCAGGTCAAAGCCAAACTCAAGGTCAACACCTTGGTCAAAGTCAACTTTGGGTCAAAGTCAACGTCTGGTTGACTTGACTCGCTGTTAGGTGCATTTCATGCATTCATTTTTATAGTTTTAGTTCATAAAAGTGCATTACATTTAGGTTTAAACTCATGCATTTTGTATATTTTCGGGATTTTTCATGATGCAATTCCATTCACACGCTTTTAGGATATTTCAGGGACTTATGAAGGTTGGATCTTGTTGGAGGAAGTTATCAAGAGTTGGAGACAAAGTTGTAGAAGTTTTGGAGCTTTGAAGAGAGAGAATGAAGAAATGAAGAATTTGGCTTCACAGGAGTTTACACGGCCGTGTAAATGTATACCTATAATTTACACGGGCCGTGTAAACATATATGCAAGGACATTCTACTTCGAAGACCTGGAAGAATTAAGCATTCTACTTTTCTTGTTTACACGGCCGTGTAAATGGAACCCTTTGGTTTACACGGGCCGTGTAAACGTCTCGGCAGTTTTTAAAGTGGTTTTGTCTTCTTATAATTCAGACAATCAGTTTTGATGAGAGTTAGGTCGGATTTGGGGAGGAGAAGAGACGATTTTCAGAGCCTTTACAAGTAGATTAACACTTGGAAAACACTTTAATTTCTTTTTGTAAGTCAATTTGAAGTTTAAACTTGTTTGATTTGTAGTCCAACCTAGATATGTGTGGTTGATTTTATTATCATTTCCGAATCTGGATTCTTAAGTATGTGTTGTTAGGCTATGACTTGAATTTGACTTGTGTTTAACATCTAGTAATCTTTGATTTGATCTTAATCATGTGTTTGGTTAGTTCTCTTTTTCACTTGATCAATGAACTAGGGTTCTATTCAATCTAGTTAATCAAATCATGAAATTCGTATATGTTTTATGATTTGATGTTAGTAACACTCACTTACTTGGTTGTAATTAGATCAAAATTAGTGCAATCAAAGATTAAATGTTTATATTCCCAAGCTTAAGAGGAATGTTAAACATTGTTGGTAATTAGTGCAAGAACCTAATGTCATTTAATGATTTAATGCAAGAGCTTATTTGGGTTGAATCAATTAAATGAAGTTTTATTTAAAGAGCTTATTTTGAATAAAATACTTTTGCCAATTTGGATATTAGATTTTATTAATATCCAACTTACCAACCTAGATTGAACATGAGTTATAATCATATTACATCTTTCAACATAATACATATATAAGATTCAGAATCGGAAATGTACTTCTTTTACTGCGTTTGTTTTCAATCTTTCTTATTTATGAAGTTTAATTCAAGTTTAAATACAAACCCCCATTTTAATATTACTTGTATTATGTGTGAAAATATGGCAAGATAAAAAGTCCCGTATCTTTGTGGACCGACCCTGCTTACTCTGTACTATCTTTAGTATTAGAAATAGCACTGATTTGAGTTATATTAATATTATTTTATCCCATCATTTGTTGGTTTGACACCCAAACAAATTGGCGCCGTTGCCGGGGATACGGTAGTACTAATTGTTTATGCCAAGATCTTTTCACACAGGTACACCTTTACCAGTTGATTTGGAAATAGAGAAATCTACTAAACAGAGAAGGAAGCAAGCCAGACTTTTAAAGAAACAACAACAATCCAGAGCTTCTTCATCAAATCCATCAACTACATCCTCTCCAACATCCAAAAGTATCACCCCACCATCTTCACCTACTCCTACCATGGCAGACAACCATGGAGGACATCAAAATCCTCCACATCCACCACCTGAACAAACCTTTAGACAATGGGCTACTCAAGATGTCACCCAACAACCTTTGTGCATAAATTACCCTGCAGCAATAAACTTTGAACTCAAGTCTGGACTCATCCATTTGTTACCCACATAAATTCCTTAAGGAATTTCATGTTGTTTGTGTGGGTATGAAGCCACATGAAGTCACAGAAGATCAAATCAAGTTAAGAGAATTCCCCTTTGCTTTACAAGATTCAGCCAAGGAGTGGTTGTATGATTTACCACCGGGGTCAGTCACAACATGGAATGAACTTGCAAGGATGTTTCTGGATAAATATTTTCCTAAAATGAGAGCTTCAGCTTTACGCAGAGAGATAATTGGAATCAAGCAACAAAAGAGAGAAGCCTTGCATACTTATTGGGAACGGTTCAAGAAATTGTGCTCAAAATGTCCACAACATGGGATTACCGAGTATCAATTGTTGTAGTATTTTTGTGAAGGAATGTCATCTTGGGATAGGAGATTACTTAATGCATCAAGTGGTGGATCTATAGCTGATAAGACTCCAACAGAAATTAGAGTTCTTATCAAGAACATGGCAGAAGAGTCCAAGCATACAGTCCAAGAAGAAGAATGGTACATGGATGCACCCCGAGGTGTAAAGGAGGTCCAAACTCCTCAAATTGAAGCTCAATTGTCCGAACTTACGAAAGTGGTTATGATGCTAGCCAAAGACAAAGGTGTGCAACCCACACCCCGTCCATGTGGTATTTGTACTCAAGTGGGGCATCCAACCGACATGTGCCCTCAATTTCAAGAGGAAGATTATGAAGAAGCAAAAGTCATGGGAGGTTTTCTTAGGTCTAGTCAAAGGGGATATGAGCAGCCACTAGGTGATCAAAGATGGAACAACAATCAAGGTTGGGGAGGAAATCAACAAGGGAACTATCAACCAAGTCAACCACATCAATACCAACAAAGACCACCTTTTCCACCACAAAACTTTCAGCCAAGGCAACCACAACACCCTCCTCAACAAGCGGGTTCATCAAGTATGTCTTTAGAGGACATAGTAAAAAGTTTGGCAACTAGTACAAAAGCTTTCCAACAAGAGACAAGAGCAAGCATAAAGAACTTAGAGAAACAAGTTTCACAGCTTGCTATTTCCGTAAGCAAACTAGAATCTCAAGGAAAGTTGTCTGCCCAAACTGAAGCAAACCCAAGGCACAATGTGTGTGCCATCACATTGAGAGGCGGGAAAAGCTATGATGGTCCAAAATTTTCGGTTGATCAAAAAGAAGATGAAATAGTGGTTGAAGAGGCAACCAAAGAAGAGAAGGAGGAAGAGAAAACAAGCGAAAAGAAGCCTTTCATCGCCGAGTCCAAAGTCACACCTGCTCCATTTCCCGAAAGATTAAAGAGCACGAAGAAAGAACGGGAGGAGAATGACATCATGCAAATGTTCAAGAGAGTTCAAATCAACATTCCACTCCTCGAGGTCATCAAGCAGGTACCTAGATACGCAAGGTTCCTTAAGGATCTTTGTGTATCTAAAAAGAAATTAAAAGGAAATCAAGTCGTAACGGTTGGGGAGCATGTATTCGCGGTTTTGCAAAAGAGGATGCCCCCAAAGTGCAAGGATCCCGGTGTCTTTACCGTGCCTTGCAAGTTGGGAAATCTTTATGTACCCCGAGCTATGCTTGATCTAGGTGCATCTGTAAATGTCCTACCATGTTCTCTTTTCAAATCAATTGGTGTAGGAACATTGAGCAAAACCGGTGTGATCATCCAACTTGCTAATCGGTCTTTGGTACACCCAAAGGGAGTATTAGAGGACGTGTTAGTGCAAGTTGATGAATTTGTCTTCCCGGCTGATTTTTATGTCTTAGATATGGGAGACGATGACTCTCCAAGTTCAAGTTCCATTCTTTTGGGTAGACCTTTTCTTAAAACTTCTAAAACAAAAATCGATGTCTACAATGGAACCTTGAGTATGGAATTTGATGGTGAACTTATCAACTTCAATGTGCATGAAGCAAAAAAGACTCCTTTTGATGTTCAATCTGTTAATTTTGTCAATTTGATTCATCCATCAACAAAAAAGGGTTTGAACTTGTCTAACAATGAATTTCTGGAGTTAGTTTTGTCACGAAAACTAGACAGGGACAAAGCCAAAGAGCTTGCAAAGAAGTTTGATATGGATAATGAAGTGTTGGAGATTTTAGAGTTTATTGATGACAAGAAGCATGTGAGGAGTTATGATATGTTAGAGAGTCCCACGTATCGAGACTGAAGCACAAATAGTTGGGGTCCAAGTCGAGTCAACGACATTAAAAAGGGGCGGCTAACCGGGAGGCAACCCGGGGGTATTTTTGTCATTTCGTATATTTTCATTGTATTTTCTTTATTTTCAAACTTCCAAGTTGTTTTTCATGCTAAAAAAGGGTTAAAAATCATTTTTCGGGTAGTAGAGGTTTAGCGGGTTGCAATTTCAAAAAGTGAAAAAAATCAAGTATTTTGGCTTTCTCAGAAGTTTACACGGCCGTGTAAACTAATGCCTTGCATTTACACAGGCCGTGTAAACGATTGAACACGGGTTTTATGATTCAGGGATTTACACGGCCGTGTAAACCCTCCCCTTTGATTTACACGGGCCGTGTAAACGCAAAAACAGGGCTGAACGATTTTAAGGTCAGATCTCGATTTTTCTAACTCATTCTTCACTCAATACCTGCGATTCCCTCTCTCCCTACTGCCTCCTTCGAAAAAAACCTTCCAAATACTCAATCTTCCTCAATTTTGCATAAAAAATCAAGCTCCAAGGTATGAAATTCTTCCCTTTTCTTCATCTTCTTTATCTTTCACATCTATTTCAACCTCTCATGGCCGATTTTGGGGTTTTTGAGCAAAACCCTAGAATTTTTGAACCTCAAAATTTCGACCTAATGCTTGAAATTTCTTGTAGGATAATCTTGGGGATAGCTTGGGGAAGCATTGGATATCATCTTACCACCATTATCAAGCACAAATTGGTATAATTGTTCCACACTCTTACTTTGTGCATTTAGATAGAACCTCATTTTTTTGGGTGATTTTTTTTGTGAGACTTGCTAGTTCTTGTGCTTCTATTGTCTTAATTGTGTGCAACTCTTTGTTGATTCATTTGGGTAATGGCTTCTCGGGGTAAAAGACCTAGAATTGGAACTTCACGAGATGAACAAGACCCACACCCCATGGACAACCCTTATGAATTTGGTCTAATTTTTTAGACCAATAGACAAGAGTTATTGTATGCAAATCTTGTTACAAGAACCATGGGTGCTCAAAAATTTGTGGATATCCAAACCCTCAAAGATTTGCATATCTATAAGGGTGTCCACAAGCTCTTTAAAAACATAGGATGGGAGGGTCTTTTGAATCTTCATGCAGTTAGTTACCAAACACCGATGTTGGAACTTTTGTCTTCGATTACCTTTGACTATCAAACTCATCTCCTGACTTTCCGTTTGCTCAATCAAACCCATCAGTTTCATGCTGACATTCTCTGTGATATGATTGGTGCTCCCGAAGCAAAAAGGGATGTATACACAGCAAAGGGCAGAAAAAATATCATTTTTGAGCAAAACTGTACAAATTTTTGGAGAAGCATTTCTTGTGAGTATGATTATCAGTCAGGAACAGCCAAAGCTTCTAGCATTATCCATCCGGTCTTGAAAGTCGCCCACCGGATCATTGCTTCTCTCTTATTCCCTCAAGAAGAGATTAGCAAGGCTAATAAGAAAGAGCTAGAAGTCTTGTGGTGTATGATTCATAAGCCTGCTGAAGTCCCTCATTTTGGGTGTTGGGTTATTCAAAAAATGCTCAGAAATGCTACGAGCCATGGTGGGCAGTTACATTGTGGAGGCATGGTTATCCATGCATTATCCCGTTGCATGTAAATTTTGTACATATTGCATTGCATTGCATTATTTTTCTTTGTCATTCTTTAGAAAAAATTTCAAAAACCAAAAAGATTTTCTTTCTACTCTATTTTTATTATACTTTTTGCATTTTGCATCTAAATTTTTGCATTTTCATTTAACTTGAAAAAAAAAAGTAAAAGTAAAATTTTTTGATCCAATTCCAAGCAGCGAAATCTTCTCAAAACAGTTGAGATGGTAAGTGAGTTGTGTGCCTTGAGATTTTACTTGCTATTTTTATTAAAAAAAATCTAAAAGCAAGTTAATCACACGAGCACATCTCCCGAAGCTACTTGTACAAAGCAGAAAATGAGAAGATTGTCAACACTGGAGCATAACAACAGGTATGAGTCGATTCTTTGGGACATATGACCGGTCTTATGAGTAGTAATGCTCAATTGAACTTAAAATGCCAAATTCAAAAGTTCATAAAAAGAATGCAAAATCTCAATGTTCCGCCTTCCGGCGCTCTTAAAAGTTCTTTCTACTTATTCCCTTTTATATACCCTCCTTGAGGACATAGCTTTCAACTATATTTACGGGTTTTTGCATGTTAACATTTAGTCCCCCGAAAAATGTCTAGAAGTCACTCACGGTAATAGACCGTGAGATGTCCCATAACAAAAAAGTCAAGGACGAAAATATAAAGAAATCGGCCAAATAAATAAATAAATTAAGTGTTATGTGTTAATTTAGTTATTTGTATTTAAATAATAATAATAATAATAGATCTTACGTATATATGTAAAAAAAAAAAAAAAAAAAAAAAAAAAAAAAAAAAAAACTATTATTAAGTTAATCTGTGACCTTTGGGATTCGAACAAGTAAACTCTGAGGGGTGTTTTACACCTAATCGCCTAAAGCTAAATTGTTTGGGACTGATTGAGTTGAAAATTCGTTACACGGGTTCCATAGAAAGTCATGAACTTAATAATAGCAAATAAAGCTAATATGTGGCCTTTGAGGTTCGGGCAAGTAAACCCGAGGGATCTCTTTAAATCTAGCACACTAAGGTCATTTGATTTGGATGTGTTGGTTGAAAGCCTGTTACACGGATTTCAAAGAAAGCCATGAGCTTTATTTGTAAAAAAAATGTAATTAGAAAGTTTGTACATAGTTGTGTTTATAGTTTAATTAGATGTTGTGTTTAGGAAAAATACTTGGCTGTCAAAAGATTCCCTTGGACTTGGATTTGAATTTATGACATTGGACTGAATGTTAATTACTTCGACTGGTGTAAGTGGTTTGAAGTTTGTAACCAATCTGGATAAATATTAGGGAATTTTTAGAAAAGATTTTTCAGAAAAAGATTGTTGTTGACCAACAAATAGCTGGAATCGAACATTGTTATATTTTATGAAACAAAGATGGTTGAGCATGTTTTGTCACATATAATTTCACGAGAGTAAGACCATAATTTGTTCCAAGAATTGACTTGATAATATTGAAAAGGAATAAGTGTTGTGATCTTTAATTCTGTTGAGTTGTACTAGGGAGTGGCCAAAGTCTTGTTTCTATTATCATTTAATATTTTGAGACTAAAGCAAAGTTAACTCAAGGCATGATAGGTACATTCTCAACTATGGTACAAAACAGGGTAATTGGGTTGGATCTTTTCATGTTTGTTTTGATTTCATGCATTAAGTTTTAAATAGTTTTAACTTTAATTTTCTTTTCTTCTATTCTATTTTTTTTTTCCAGTTTAAATCTTCTTGTTCTTTCTTGAGGACAAGAAAGGTTTAAGCTTGGGGAGATTTGTTAGGTGCATTTCATGCATTCATTTTTATAGTTTTAGTTCATAAAAGTGCATTACATTTAGGTTTAAACTCATGCATTTTGTATATTTTCGGGATTTTTCATGATGCAATTCCATTCACACGCTTTTAGGATATTTCAGGGACTTATGAAGGTTGGATCTTGTTGGAGGAAGTTATCAAGAGTTGGAGACAAAGTTGTAGAAGTTTTGGAGCTTTGAAGAGAGAGAATGAAGAAATGAAGAATTTGGCTTCACAGGAGTTTACACGGCCGTGTAAATGTATACCTATAATTTACACGGGCTGTGTAAACGTATATGCAAGGACATTCTACTTCGAAGACCTGGAAGAATTAAGCATTCTACTTTTCTTGTTTACACGGCCGTGTAAATGGAACCCTTTGGTTTACACGGGCCGTGTAAACGTCTCGGCAGTTTTTAAAGTGGTTTTGTCTTCTTATAATTCAGACAATCAGTTTTGATGAGAGTTAGGTCGGATTTTGGGAGGAGAAGAGACGATTTTCAGAGCCTTTACAAGTAGATTAACACTTGGAAAACACTTTAATTTCTTTTTGTAAGTCAATTTGAAGTTTAAACTTGTTTGATTTGTAGTCCAACCTAGATATGTGTGGTTGATTTTATTATCATTTCCGAATCTGGATTCTTAAGTATGTGTTGTTAGGCTATGACTTGAATTTGACTTGTGTTTAACATCTAGTAATCTTTGATTTGATCTTAATCATGTGTTTGGTTAGTTCTCTTTTTCACTTGATCAATGAACTAGGGTTCTATTCAATCTAGTTAATCAAATCATGAAATTCGTATATGTTTTATGATTTGATGTTAGTAACACTCACTTACTTGGTTGTAATTAGATCAAAATTAGTGCAATCAAAGATTAAATGTTTATATTCCCAAGCTTAAGAGGAATGTTAAACATTTTTGGTAATTAGTGCAAGAACCTAATGTCATTTAATGATTTAATGCAAGAGCTTATTTGGGTTGAATCAATTAAATGAAGTTTTATTTAAAGAGCTTATTTTGAATAAAATACTTTTGCCAATTTGGATATTAGATTTTATTAATATCCAACTTACCAACCTAGATTGAACATGAGTTATAATCATATTACATCTTTCAACATAATACATATATAAGAGTCAGAATTGGAAATGTACTTCTTTTACTGCGTTTGTTTTCAATCTTTCTTATTTATGAAGTTTAATTCAAGTTTAAATACAAACCCCCATTTTAATATTACTTGTATTATGTGTGAAAATATGGCAAGATAAAAAGTCCCGTATCTTTGTGGACCGACCCTGCTTACTCTATACTATCTTTAGTATTAGAAATAGCACTGATTTGAGTTATATTAATATTATTTTATCCCATCATTTGTTGGTTTGACACCCAAACACTCGCTGAGTTGACCCAACAACTCGTCGAGTCCCCGAATCCTAAACAGGTAGGATTATATCGGATGTAGGGTCCGTTTGGTATACAAATTATACTATTTGGAAATCCCACTTTAAAAACCTTAGTAAATCCAACATAGATATCACTCCCGTAAGTAAATCAATCAATATAACAACATGGAATCACTGATAAATCTTAATTATAGATTCATACTAATGACTACGACAATAATTAAAAGTTACACTTAACATAAACTAAGTGTAGTTTAACTTATAGAGGTTTTGATGAAAACTGGGATCTAAATGGACAGGATACTGACTCGAGATCTCCTACTCGAAGGCTACTATTCAGATGAGTACTCAGGGGTGTCGCAGGACTTTGCCGTAGGCCAGAAACAAAGGAAAATGGGCTTAAAGTAGAGCAAAAGTTGAGAGAATATCGACTGAAATGGTGTGAGGACGAAGGAGTGAATGAGATACCATAGTGAGGTTTGGAGCTGTGCGCGTCGCGCTCCTGATCGGAAGAAGGTGACATGGAAAGATGTTGGCCTAACACGTGGCGTGAAATAGGTGGGGTTGCGTGGTATTTTCGTGCGTGTCGTGCTCATAACGCATACACATACTGTTATTTAGATTTTTTAAATTGCGAGATCTTATTCATACGGGTTCCGTTTTTGGCGTTATTTATATCTAAGCGTAGCTATTGACGAAATCTACAACTTTCATTTAGATCCGTCGGCTAATTTTGACTTTATTTATTTTACACAGGCTTAGACTACTAAAGCCCGTATAAAATACATAACTCTCTCATCTGATGTCCATTTTCGATTGTCTTTATATTGACAAATTTCTATTAACGAGATCTTCAACTCTCGTTTAGATTATTACGGCTAAAAATCGACCAATCTAAAATTCGATTTCTGGGTTGTATACTCCTACGCTTAATATTAGAAAAATCGTAACCTCCTCTAATAAAGTCAGATTTAGACATTCTCTATATAAATGTTTAAATATTTAAGAAATTTTGATTTATAAAAAAATAAGAAAAGTAATGAATTATTAAAATTCATTTTTTTATCTTTTAAATTTAAATAAAAAACAAAATAAACCAATGAACTTTAATTTTGGAATTTTGAAATAAGAAGGTAGGTTCATTAATGAAATTGATATTCATTTATTATTACATTTATTGTAATTATTACATTAAAGTATTATGTGGAATTTATTAAAATAGAAAAACTCATAAAATGACATGTGAAACATAAATTAATTCAAAATAACAACAAAATGACATTTGACAAATTAAATGAGGATGTGACATTTAACAAAAAAATCTTTATTTATTAGAGTAGATACTCTTACATTACATTGATCCCACTGTTTATTTTTTCTTGAACATCAATTTTTTCATGTTAAATAAAAACTTTATTAAATTTATATTTTTTTGTTTCGGATACTTGGATTGAAAGTGGATTCAATATAGAATTCTTTATATATATTTTAATCTTAACATTTAACATGATGAAGTGTTTTACTTTTTTTGACTAATATTTTCATTTTTTTTTTGTCTGTTTGAAGAAGATCAGAATAATAACTTATATTTGAAAGATACACGATAGTGAAAGGTGAAATCTACATCATTATGCATTGTATCTATAGAATAATCATTCGTATTTTTTAAACCGATATATCTAGGGGTGTTATTTGGTTCGGTTTTCGGTTAGATCGGTTCTGTTTTATTAGTTTTTTTATATTTTAAATCTAATCATAATCAAACAAAATAAGGTTCGGTTTACTTGGTTTCAGTTTATTCGGCTCGGGTTACCAATTAAACCAAATAAAATCACACATAAAAAGAAAAATTAAACTAAAAGAAAAAAAACTTACTAAACTATTACCAAATAACGAACATATAATAATATATAGCATATTATATTCAATCTTTCATAATGCCATGAAGAGTCTATACAGACACATAAGTTTTAGAGATAGGTTACACATAAGTTGTAGAGATAGGTTAATATAACTTTAGTCATATATGAAGATGAGAGAAATGACTGAAAGTTAATTTGTGTTTGGTTAATTTGTTTTTTCTTTTTAGAGATAATTACAAAATTAGTCAAATACACTAATTACCTTACAAATTTAGCCAAAAAAATAGATAAATAAAAATTGCAAATTTAACCACTGAAATCGCAGATGGAAATGACCCATCTGCGATTTTGGGTTTTTCATCTGTGAAGGTACAAACGCATGTGCTTTAGGCACTTGTATCTTCGCAGATGAAATAGTCCATCTGTGATTTACCCTATTCCACCTGCGATTTCGGAACAAAAGACTATAAAACCGTTTTTTTTTCCTTTATTTTTCACTCTTCAATATAGAAAAACTATCTCTCTCGGCGATTATTTCTTGAAGAAAATAGACGATTTTTTCAACAATCCCGAAAATATGGTTAGATTTTAACTTTTTTTTATGTTTTAATTAACATTTATTTAGTATATGTTTTTATTATTTTATTATTTATTGTATTAGTTAGTATAAAAAATGAAATTATATTGTATGTGATTAGGTAATTTTGTTGTATTTGTTAGATTTAATATTATTTATTAGTAAACTTGAAGTTTTAATGCTATTTTGTTAGTGGTTATATGAATGTACAAATATAGACTGCGTAGAATGTACATTGGCTAGTTGTATATTTAGTAAAATGGTTATAATAATGTTTACAATATGTTTGGTTAATGGTTTACGTTGAAAAATTGATATAACATGGTTAAAATATATTATTTGTCGTTTTGTTGAAAAGTTATATATACTTATCGTATAAGTGGTCGTATAACTTGAAAAATAGTTATAATAATGTTTAAAATAGTCGTTTGTATATTTGTCGTATAACTTGAAAATTTGTATATACTTGTCGTTTAAGTTGAAAAATTATTATAGTATGGTTAGAATATGTTATTTTATTTAATTTGAAAGTTAAAAATCGTTTGTATACTTGTATAACTTGAAAAATTGTATATAGTTGCCATTTAAGTTGAAAAATTGTTATAATATGTTATTCAGCGTAAATATAGAAATTATTGATTAAATGTTGGTTTTTGCATTGTTTATGTTTGTAATTTGAATGCTGGATTATTATTGCATTTAATATTATGATATTTTAAAATGAAATAGTTGTTTAGTTTTCTAATATGTTATTGTTTTTTGTGCAGCATGATTCTAATAACTTCAATGTTAAAGCTATTGTGAACTTAAAAGGATCGGGGTGTAACATATGGGAAGTATTTGATGTGTTAGATGGTGCCAGACGTGATATTTTTAGACAAACAGTATTTGGTTACTTGTTGGACGTCCCTCGTTTACAAGGGGATGAATTGTTATTCCACAAGATGTTTCTTCATCAGATACGGCCGAACATTGTTTTATCTCCAGATGAAATAAAACGGTTATATTTTAGAGTGGGTGATACGAAAATGATATATGGTCCGGAAGAGTTTTGTTTGATAACCGGGTTAAATTTTGGCGAGTATCTTAAAATGTACTAAATAAAGATGTTTATTGTGTGAACGTCTATTTCCGAACCATACAAATAGTTCGGTGAAAATCGGTGACGTGAAAAAATTTATTTTAAATCATCAATTTTTAGAAGTTGGCGACACTGATGCAGTTAGATTATGTTTAATATACATTTTATGTGAAGGTTTTTTGGGAAAAGAAATAAATGATTTTATTGTTATGTTAGTTATTTTAATTTTAACTGTTATTACTATAATTGTAAAAATTGTAGATATGGATATTTGAGATGCTTCCGGCTGTGCGTGCCTGTGGATTTGTATTGAGAAAAAATAGAGATGCTTCCGGCTGTTCGTGCATGTGGATTTGTATTGAGAAAAAATAGAGACATGCCTCGGATGAAACGATGGATGGCACAAAAAATTGAAATTGGTTGATGTGAACAAGATTTTTTCAAAGACACAGGTTTATAATTTTTTTTATTTTTAATAAAATTCATTATTATACTTTTATATGCATTTTTAATATGTTTAATTTTTTAGGAGAGACAACGACTAAGAAATAAAATGTCACCAAGTGATGATAAGATGACATCTTGTTATTATATGTCATTTTAAGAGTATGTATATGGTGAACGGAAATCAGTTCCATCCCCAGTACAGGACCATTTTAGGAGACAAGACGAATATTCGGCTAGTATGTTGTCTAGTGGTTGCTCTCACGGTAGAGGTGGGCGTAGTGGGAAACCCAGCTTAGAGGAGGTGTTGAAACGGCTACATGCACCGGAGCAACAGGTGTTTATGAACTGAGAACCTACTGAGGTGTTTGTTGAAGAAGTGAATAATGAAGATCTATGGAATAACATCAGTTTTGAGGAGCCTGCAGTATTCCAAACAAATTTTAATCAACCGGTTAGTTACACGCTACATTTTTTTTATAATTTATTAACATATTTGAAAATTTTTGTTCATATTTTATAGTTGAAAATGTATGTTGTAGAAGATGAAGTGATGAATAAAAATAATACAAATGAAAATGTTTTTGGTGATATTGAAGATGATAAAGTTATTATATATATTACAATTACGATTTTAATAAATATATTTTAAGGTGTCTTTCGTTAATAAGTATAATGTGTTAATTTTAATGTAGGAGTTGGCGAACAGGAATAAGAATGCGGATTGTAGTAGGAACAAATTTGATGATGATGTGTTGATGTAAATGATTATAATGAAGCTAAAGAGGTTGTTATACTTACATTTTTTTAGTAGATTGAAACATGTTTTAATTAGAGATTATTGCTTATTAATTTAGGTGTCGGAGGAATATGATTTCATAATTACGGGAAATGTAAATTATTCTGATGCTTATGGTTTTGATGGCAAAAAAGTTACACCCGATAGACTGAGGGCTCGAAATCCAGCAAAGTATATGTGCCCTCCATACACAGAGGTATTCGTTTAATTTAAAAGCTTATATCGTAATAATAGAATCTTATTTTTATGTGAATTATTTGAAAGATAGAGATTTAAACATTTGAATATTGTTTTAATTGCACACGACACAGAAGCAAAAAAGAAGACCAAAAAAGAAGATTTATATCAAATCCACAAGCCCCGTTCCTCCTCCAACATTTGCTGTTGTTCACGACTTCTCTGTGTTGCGCCTGCAACCTTATGTAGCAGGCGGTGAGGTTGTGATCCAAAATTATTTATTTCATTCATATGACGTGCAACATTGTTTGTTTAATTTGATGTTAGATAGAGATTTTTGGAGCGTCTTATTTGGGCATACACACAACGGATGGTTGGAGGCAGCGGTAAAATAATTTTTAATTTATTATTTTAAAAGTTTTTTGTTTTTTAGTAATAACAAAAGTATCATAATTTTGTGCAACATATCACCATTTGGGCATTTGGTATAGACTACTGATGGAGAGACGTTTTGATAGCGACCGACATACAATAATGTGTCCAAATTTTTTTGTTTCCCATGTTTTGGAGGATGGGTACGATTGGAGGGTGTTTATGTCTGGTATTGCTACATACCCCCAACTTCATGGTTGCTTGGTGGGATGTCGATACGGTAAACTGAATTTTATTTTTTGAAAATTTTTTCGTTATTGTCGTTATGTTTTTGTATCCTGATATGTAAACATAATTTTTTTTTATCCTTATACAGGTCCTAATGCCGATTCATTCATCCCCTAATCACTGGTTATTTGGGGAACTACGATTGGCGTCAATGGAAATCCATATTTATGACAGTCTCGGTAGAGGGGCTTATGAAAAATTCAACTTTGATGGAACCTTTACCAAATTTGAAGCCCGGGAGGCAGATTATTTAGACAAGATTGACTATTGGGCCCGAAGGAACATCCCAATGATTCCATTGAATATGCGATTCATTTTTGAAACAAATGTTCCCCAACAAAGTATTCATTTGGGAGATTATGGTGTTTTTGTTTGTATGTTTATGTAATAATTAGTTTTAGTCCAACCAATACGTGTACTTATTGACCCAATGAACGCAGCTTTAGAGTTTCACCAACGGATGACAAAAATTTATTGGGGGTCGAGTCTTGGTCCTATGTAGTTGGATACATATTTGTATATGTAATTTTAATGTTGGATTTAATGACCTAGTAATAACTTCAATACTTACAACATAACAACGACACCACCATTTGTTTTAATGTTACAAGTACACTACTCTAAACATAACAACAAATACAACAATTTATTGACGTAACAACTTCAAAACTATCAAAACAATATTAAAAAGTTTACAACTTGTAAACAATAATTGCCAAAAACAACACCCAACTACAAACCAAGGCTATCTTTAACTTCTTATTTTCTGATTGAAAGTGCTTATTACAGTTAGCTACTTTAGTTATTACCATAGATGATTGGTCCTTATCTTCATCAACCCAACTGATAAACCCACATTTTGGTCCCTGTAAATTTAAACATTGACAATAAGAATTGTTTCCATATAATCATGAGGGTGTAAATATGAATGAAGTTAAGAACATGATACCATATATGGGCAAGCGTAAAATAATCTTCCTGGGTTTTTAGTTGTACCCGAAAGCCTAATGATACGTTCACCTCCGCAATTACAGTATGCCATTCGCCTTATTTATTCTATCAAATATGAATTACTTTCACAGATAAATTTCATGGAGTGACTTTACACCCATGTATAGAAGAAATTTTATTACAGACAGGTATGTTTGACTATGAAATGAACTGGTTTGACTATGAATTCAAAAAGTTGAGTTATGAACTGCATACAAGTACATTGTCTTGTCTTGTTGGTCAGTGATGTTTGACAATGAAATAAACTGGTTTGACTATGAATTTAAAAAGTTGAACTATAAACTACAGACAAGTACATTGTCTTGTCTTGTCAGTCAGTGATGTTTAACTATGAAATGAACTGGTTTGACTATGAATTTAAAAAGTTGAACTATGAAGTATGAACTATAGAGAAACACCAATTTGTATATAATTATAATTGTATTTGTGTGATGATTGTAAAACACTTTCATTGCTTGTGAAAATGAGTACTTACACCGAAAGAATCTTTTCTCAACTACCAATATTCTTGCATAATCTTCAAAGAACAAATCCTAATACCTTCACAGCCATCAAGAAAACGGATACCAACCGCTTTCAATTCTGTTTTGGGGCTTTAGCTTGCGTGGTATAACATATTTGTTTTATTGAGTTAATTAATATTTCTTGGCAATGTATCTCGTTTACTCTTTACTTATCACTAATATATATGTTTGTTTTTTTTATGCAGATTCGTACCTTCCTTAGGTGCATGATACCATTAATATATGTGGGTATTTACCCTTTCTTGGGAACTATCTAACAAAATGTACTTCACAGTGGCTTTAGATGGAAACCATGAACCCCTACTCTTAGTAATTGGTTTGGGAACCTTAGAGTGTGAAGAATCATGGAGATGGTTCATGATGAAGTTAAAAGAGTGTTTAGGTGAGGATACATAGGTTGTTTTCATAAGCAACCTCTATGATAAAAATAGACTTTGCTTTTTAGAGTGTCTACCCAGATTCGTATCATGGATATTGTCCTAAAGATATAACTCGAAAAATACGTGATTCTGTCGGACATAATGATACGGAAGTCGAAACATTGTTTTGGAAGTCATGCAATGCATATAGTGTTCATGATTTTTACTTGTGTCTAGAAAGGTTGCCAAGTGCATGTAGGAAACCACCTTTCTGCACCTTTCTTAGGAGTCCAATTTTCTGGCTTGACGATATAGCAATTTCAAAATGGACACAAATATCTTTCCCAAAAGTACATTACAATGTTAAATCGATTTATGTCCCTGAAATGTTGCAAATTATATCCACGTCCACACGTGAGTTTCCTATAACACCGATAATTGAGTTAATCAATATGTCGATACAATCAAAGTATATTGAACGGGCTGAAGTGGCGGTAACTTTATAATTATATTTAATTTTTCCTTGTATTATTATTTTAAAATTAACAAATTTTGCAAGGAGGTTGTCTGGTGGGGTGACCCCTTATGTTGAGAATAAGGTTCAAAAACGTGTCAACAAGTCTTATAATTGGGTGGCAAGACGTTTTTATGGGGATACATTTGAAGTCGACGACAATTTTGCCACCAGCAAAGTACAATTTGAACATAGGGTATGTAGTTGTGGGAAATGGCAAAAAAGCGGTATACCATGTAGCCACGCAATAGCATCTCTAAGAACCCATACGTCTGAAGCCATCCACGAAATGGTTGATTATAAGTTCATTGCTTTCGTGTATCGAGTTGCATTTAGATCTGAGTCGGTGAATTCTATACCATCACATGTGCACTGGGAAATACCAAATGAAAGGGTGGTCCTGTTACCTCCTTAAAAGAAGTAGTTATTCATGTACCCTGTTTGCATTTTATGTCCTATTATGTATTAGTTATTTATGTACGACGTTGCATTTTATGTCATGTTATGTACTAATTATGGGTTAATGTTTTAATGAATTGATTATGGACCTGTTATCTTAATTCATTTTTAATTGCGATTGAGGAAACAACATACATTAAAAATTAAGGGAGATTTATTAACTACTCACAAAACACACGTACAACAACAAGCAACGTAACTAACGAAAAACAAACAGCTTAACCAACATGCATATTAAAAGTGAGGGACATTTTTTAAAAGATTCCATGCATCTCCGTGGGTAAACTCTCTACCATCAGATTCGAAATGGTATAGTTCCAAAGCCACCTGTATGAGAATGTCTTCATCCATATTCACATGTTTATTATCCAACTCGTTATAAATACGTTGAAAATGCTTGACCTTTATTTTCAAATCTAGAAATTTCGCTTTGACATCTCTTTTTCTTCGATATTGAGTATGCCCCATTTGATGGTGAAACAAATGACAGACATGAGATCAAAATGATCTAGCGCGAACTTCTGGCGGATCCGGTGGAAAATCGTCCTCTACAGTTACAATCCAAGATTGAACCAAAGGGACATCCTCTTCATTGCTCCATCTATGTGGTACAGGCGAGTCCATAGTTGCAAGAGGAAAAGTAATGTGATACAATTAAAATGGATATGAACAACTATTTATAGCGACTCCTTATTTTCCCGGTGCAATGGCTTGTCAACTCAAGTAGCAGTGTATTGTGTTGTCATTCGATGCAATGGCTTGTCAACTCGAACAGTGATCTGTTGTGTTAACAGTTAGTACACTACATTCTTCAGTTAAGTTGGACTATGAATTGCAAACAAATTAGAAGATTGGATTGCAATATTGTGTATAAACTACTATAAATTGACATTAAGTTAAAAAATGGTTTACTAAATGATTTTAGAGTTATTCATGTATTATTTTTGAAATTTTACTCTCTTTGTTTCACTAAAAATGAGTTCTATACCATGGATTAATGAGGAGTTCTTGGTTCTTACACATGCATATATTCATGTGTACGAGACCAGCAAGTTGAACGATCCTATGTTTTGGACTCGTTTAACCAATATCTTCAACGCTGAAAACCGAATGACTACAACAAACGATCGTGATGAACTGAACATCTTAGCAAGATGGTATGAAATGAAAATTGAAGTTCTATTATTCAACGTTCTTTATACCAAAATTGACGACACCCGTTTAAATGCTACCAAGGAGGTCATCTTGGAAGCTGCTAAGGAGGAACACAAGTCATTAAGTGACGGGTTGGAATTTCAGTTTGAAGCCCCTTGGAATATTTTGAAATATATCCCGTTTATTTAATATCTATTTCAATTTATTAGGTGTGTACTAGGTTATTTTCATGTATTACGTGTGTATTAGATGCAGCCCCTATGTTTAATTTTAATTAATAAATGCTCATTTCATTAGTTTTCACGATACATTACAATACATTACTAACAACAATTTCATGAACCATTAAACTTAAAACATTACAAACATTACTAAAAACAACGAATTAAACTTAAACTATTAAACTAACAATCATTACATGAAACATTAAACTTATAACATTACTACAAACAAAGCATCAAAATAAAAAACAAGTCCATGGGTTATTTTTAACGGAAAATAGAGTGGTCTACATGAAATACTGATTATTTTTAACAACCTTCCAAACTTCCTCATATTCGAAGGCTCTGCATTTACGCTCACAAATGTAAAAATCTGTAACAACTACCAAGAACTCTTCTTCATCCCGACAACGAAGTTTGGTACTTTTCGCATAATTACACGCTCGATTGAACCATGTGACTTCTTCCTTTACATCTTTCCATTTACTAACAACATTTGATTTTTGTCGTTGTTGTCCTTCTCCCATCTCATGGTTGAAAAAAGTTGTTATGCGGGTCCATTCGTCACCTACTAGGCAATGCAGGGGAGCAAGTAACGGTACACCCTCCTTAACACTTAGCCAATGTAACACCCGCAGATCGGGCTAGTCAATTTAGAGACAATAAGCATCAAAAATGAGTTTTTGATGGAAGATTATTTAGAATGATTAATCTTAACCAAGTTTTAGTATATGTTACAAGGGTTCAGTAAATATAAAGAACGCCAAAATCCGAGTTATAACGAAGAAGTTATTACCCGTTGAAGTTTTTCGGCAAAACCGACGCGCCACCGGAAGACGTAAATAGTGAATTTACGATAGAGGACTTTTTAGCCATAGTAATATAAACAAAAGTCATAGAATATGTTAAACTGAGAGCGTCCATAAAAAGAACGCCCAAATCTGACTTCGTACGAGTAAGTTATGAATTTTCTAACATTTGGCATAGTAGTGCACGACCCGCAACTCGAATTTTAGTTCGAGCGATTTTTGGCCTACGCGACCTAAATGAGAGTTGAAGATCTCATTAATAGGAACTCAACGGTAAAAAGACAAAAAAAACGGAGTCTGTATGTAGAAGTTAAGAATTTTACGCGGACATTTAACAATATTATGTCCTCATACTGGCTACTGTTAAATTTAAAATCGGTCGACAATTAGCCGACGGAGTCTAAATGAAAGTTTTAGATCTTGTTTTTACCTACACACAGATATAAATAATGTCGATAGTAGAGCTCGTATGTTAAAGATATGGACAAAACTTGGTCCCTACTCTTTGAGCGCGATAAATTCGATACAGTTTTGTAATATGAGATAGAATGAGAATTAGCTGACGACGTCTAAATGAAAGTTGTAGTACTCGTAAATACCAACGCGTGGATATAAAGAACATCAAAAATGGAGTTCGTATGAATGAGTTACAAATTATAATAGCATATTTACGTATTAAAATAAAGTATAAATCATATATACGTACACACACACACACACACACACATATATATATATATATATATATATATATATATATATATATATATATATATATATACAAATGTATATATCATTAGAAAAGGTATCGACGATGTGGTTATTATAAGACTAGTGTTGAGTACTTTCGACATTAGTTTAATAAAAATATCGTTAAATCTATTTAAAATAGTATTATGAAGGGGTGTTTAGTCATTTATATAACTATACGCTCATTAAGTAATTATGGAGGGTAGTTTTTGTAAATTCAATTACTATAAATAAGAGGCTTGGGATCTCATATTTCTTGCACCATTCTCTTGATTCAAAAGTCTTTCTCTTCTTATCCCCCGAGCATTTCAGTCCCTCGTGATTCGACTTATCTTTCTGTAGTTTTAGTATAGTAAGGTGAGCGTTGAAGCGTTGCACGAATCTTTCTTAGAAAGATTCAACGACGAAGTTCTGCCCCTGCAGAGCCCGACTCCTAGCTAAAACCCCCTTGTAAAGTAGTTATGCTTACCCTATTTTAATATAGCTTATATTTAAAATTAGTATTGTTATTATGAACTTATAATAAATATTTGAGCTATTATTATATAAGTGTCGTTATAATATATTTTTAACTACTCGCGGTACGGGGAATCTGGTTTAAAGGGCCACATAGGGTTGTTGAATTTCAGAAGTGCTATATGCCAAAATGGTCCTGCCCTTCGGTGTTTTATGTATGGCCCATGTCTGTACATAGTGGTTGGAAAATATTATTTAAATGCTTATAATAATAATAATAATAATGCTAAGACTAATAATTAGTCACGGTAAATATTAGACTAAAATCTAGTGGTAATAATATTAGGTTTCGTCGAAGGAAATTATGTTGTTAAGAAGCGAAGCGCTGTCCGAGTTTGGAATCATCACTTTAACAAGTGAGTGCATAGTTACTTTCATCTTACACATAGATATGAATTATTTTATATAAATTACGTGTCATGTGTGCATATTATCTGGATACTTGCTGTCTATGCTGGATGAATGATTTTATATATGTTTTAAATGATTTAAACTATATATTTATTTTATATCTACAAATATGTTGGGATCAAACATGGGTAGATGAAATAGTTGATGTGTGATGAAATAAAATGATGAGAGATAGGTGATGATAATTAGGTGAGGATAGATAGGTGATGATGAATCGGTGATGTAGGATGAAAGATACTATAACCTTGTCCGACAATTTGGAGATGTAGTCATCTACCAGAGTATGGATGGCGACCACGAACTATTATAGACAACTCCGTGGAAACACCAGCAGGCTCATAACCTGTACGTGATGAATTACGAGTTCATGCGATGTTGTAACTACGGATTCATGCAATGATACTCTAACCCCTTACTATGAATTACGAGTTCAGGCGATGTTGTAACTACGTATTCATGCGATGATACTCTAACCCCTTACTATAAATTACGAGTTCAGGCGATATTGTAACTACATATTCATGCGATGATACCCTAAGCCTTGTTGGGCACGTATTGAGGAGTAATCCATGAATCAATACTGTCTATGCGATGTAGGCGATGATCCTTAGGGAGAGTCCTTAGAAACAAACATATAAGGAAATGCGATGTAAGGAGATGAGAGATAAATATGATGTAGGAGACGGCCCTTAGGATAAATCCTTAGGGAAAGTACTTAGGAATAAAGAAGATAATAGGGATGGGTAATTGGGTTAATTGTTTGATGATTAAACGTAATAATTATATTATTGTGGGTTGAAAAACCTATGTACTCACCAGGTTTCCCAACCTGACCCACTCAGTTTACTTGTATCACAGGTGACGATGTGAAGTTATATTACACTGAGAGATTAAGGAGATATAAATCACTAGTGTAAATGAATGTAAGTTTTGTTTATGCTTATGTTTATGTATTGACGATGACATCCCAAATGTTTTAAAAGGAATAAAAATACATTTATTCAGAAATGCTTTGATAATGAAATTATCATGTTTTTCTAGGAACAAATTCCGCAACGTTTTTATTGAAAGAAATACTCTGATTTTTATAAAGCATAAACAAAATCGGTCTTTTCTGGACGTGAAAATGGGGATGTCACAACCAACATCGTGTTAGAACCAACACCTCATTTCTCTTCCATGGTCGTTCAAAATTGGAACCAGGTACCTCATTCGAAGAAGTTGCTGCATTCGACGACATTTCTTAATATGGGAGTTGGTTTAGTTTAGGTGACATGGGTGTTTGGTTTGTATATCTTAAACATCTATTTATATTAATAAGTACAGGACTATGAATTACCACTTTGACTACGAAATGGTTGCATTTGGACTATGATTTGCAGGTTACTGCAGTGACTTATCATGTCAAACAGTCACTTTTGTCTTGTCACTTCAGCGTTTGACTACGATTTGCATGTTACTACAGTGACTTGTCATTAATGTGTAGTCATTTCAAAGTTCGACTATGAATTATAACTCTGACTACGAAATGGTTGCATTTGGACTAGTATGTATAAATGCCACTTATAGCACCAATTTATTATAATCTCGACTTTATTATGAGTTCCTCACAAAATTTTGAAGTTTGCTCATGGAACGAAGTAGATTGTTACTACCGTGATTTAGCCAACCCTTTTTTACACCCTCTTCAGCCGGCCCATATACGTCAGATGAAAATTTTGAAGAATTGAAGAAGGCTGAAGAACAACAAGAACCGGACAAAGAGTCATCCCGACTTCTCACTCAAAGTGGTAATGATATTGCATCGAAATGCAAACAAGCTCAAGAATGGATAGACCTCAATAAAAACAAAATCAAAGAGCATGAATAATGGATAAAAAGGACTAAGAAGGCAATCAAAACGACTGAAAAATGGCTTCCTAAGAAGGACGAGCAGTTGATACACCTTAGGGTGCAAAATGATCGTTTGGAAGATAAAATGAGAATTAGGGATGACTATATAATAATCGAGAAAGAGAAGTACCCATTGTAGTTCCCTGAGTTTAAAAATTAGTTACAAAAATGTTGTAACATTATCATGATACACCTTAGGGTGCAAAAGGATCGTTTGTTGTTTTTTTTTTTAAAAAAAAATAACATCTTGTAATTGTTATAATCTGCAAACTAAATATTATAATATAAAAGCTTCATTAATTGTTATAATATGCAAACTAAACTAAAATATGAAAGCATAACAATGTCTTGTAAGATTTAATACAAAAATTACAATACGTAAGTTAACAACTCTTCATTTCAAGGTTGTTTCATATCAAAATCAACATCATAGGTTTGTGAGCAACTCGCTGAACCACCAATATTATATGTCATTTCTGCAGTAGAAATTGTTGTGCGACGTGCTTCACTACCGGACGCCCTTCCAATATAATTGTTTCTTGTGTGTCCTAGTTGACCACATGTAGACCATTCTTTTCTAATTGGACCCTCGCCTTGGGATGAAATGCGGTCTGTGTTTCTTGGCCTGCCTGGCTGACGTTTATCCATTATAGGTGGCTTAACAATCATCAAATCATCGGGGATATCCCATTCGGATGGCTTTAGCAAAGGGTTTATTGATTCCTCATACGTTTTCCTCAATGTTTCGGTAAAGTAAGCATTTAATGCATACCTCGAGTAGTCTTGGTAATTGTTCACTGTTAAACATCTTATGACATGACCACAAGGTATCCCATCAAGTTTTCAATGCCTACATGTACATGTTATTTGTTGGAATCAACAATCACGTTTTGTGCCCCCTTTTTGACCTCACATTTCGTATTTGAGATCATGCGAACATCCCACTTACTAAAAGTTTTTTTGTTTTCTTTTACAATATCATCGGCCCAAGGGGTAAGTGTTGTTGTTGCTTCCGCTTAAAAAACAGACAAAATGAAGAAGTTAAGATCAATAACATTTAATAAAACATTAATATTAAAAATTAACTTAATATCTGCAAAGTTACGTCTTTGAAACCACCACTGTTGCATTGTTGCACGAAAAAAATCGATCAACATAAGTATCGGCACCTTACCTGCGTGTCTAGATAATGCATTTATAGACTCCGCACTATTGGAAGACATAAGACTGTATCGGTTCCCTCTAAAATGTGCCATAGACCAAGTTTATGGATTTATACTTTTTAAGTACTCCCATACTGGTTCTTTTGTCTTTTTCATAACTTCTATGGCAGCGTCAAAAATATCAACTGTGTACACCCTACAAGCCTCCCAAAAAAATCCTTTAACTGGGTTACTCTTCCCGAATCTAGATACTATGTTGAAATACAAATGGACACCACGTATTCTGTGATGAGCGTGAGGAAAAATGTTGGCAACAGATGTTGATATAGATGGAGACCTATCAGATATAATTGTAAGCTCCTGCATATTGCCTATGCAATCATGTGGTTTTTGAAAAAATCATGTCCAAGAAATTGTGCACTCATTTTTTCAAATACCATATGCAACCGGTAATATTTGGTTTTGTCCATCCTTAGTAGCTGCAAGTAACATGGTACCTTTGAACTCGCCCTTTAGGTGGGCTCCATCTACTATAAGGGTCGGTTTACAAAAATTGACAAAAACGCGTACCTACAATATATTGTATGTCTATTCAAATACACCAAAATAAAAATGAAAAAAATAATAAAATATTAAAATACTAACCGAACAACCAAATGCGACGTACAAAAACTCAAAGCGATCATGGTCATCTGTTTTAATATGTCACCGTACCCGGATTATGTTTGACCAAATTGTGGAAATAAGCCATAAGTTTGGTAAAAGAATCCGCTTTCGTACCTCTTAACAACAACAATGCATATTGCTTCGCACACCATGCCTGATGGTATGAGATATTGATATTCAATTGAGCACATATATCATTAATAATATTTTTTCCTCGATAAACTCTACTATAATCTTCGGCCAAAACATTAGCAAAATATTCACCCAAAATATATTTGTTTGCTTGTCGATGATTAGGTTGCAAAATTGTTGAAGAACATGTGTATACATCAACAAATTTATTCACTTGGAAAAGTCCATCAGAATTTTTAATTGTTTTTTCTCTTAGTAACCAAAAACAATTTTTCGAAACACACACAACCCCATAGCTTGATTTGGTGGATCTATTTGTCCTCGTCTGAAAACTTTCTCGAAGACATTTTTTTTTACCAATAGCCCGCTTTAAAAGTTCTTTGTTCTTAAGTATACTCTCACATTCAATCTTTTGAAGATTGATGTTTACCATCTGTGTTGGGATATCTTCATTAATATCAACTGGGCATGCTGGTAGAGGAGGCATACCATAAAAAATGTTATCGGGAAACTTAGGTTTAACTTCATCACCTAACTCATCTCAATCTGAATTGCTTTCTAAGTCGGTTATATCTAAACCTACATCAGCAACATCAACATAATCCCCGTAAACATGCTTTTTTTCATCTTTTTGACGCATGATTTTTTTCTTTTTACTTTTATCTACTACACGCCTATTTATAACTTTAACTTCTTGTTCGGGAACATCAACACAACTACCACCCACGTAATTTAGATATGTACCAACATCATCATCACCAACATACTTGTAATTCTCAGGATCCACATAGTGAATAGGTGAATAACTAACCTTAACATTTTCAGTAACACTATGAAATTGAGGTACACTAGGAGTATTGAAAGTACCTATCAGATCGTTGCTCCCTTTATAGCTGCATAAATTACCAACCGACTGATTTCCACTTTGAACAACCTCATTAACCTCATCTCCTTCATCAACCACCACAAGCACTTTCAAACCCTTCTTCCACTACATTTGATTACATTTATCAACATTCTAATATCCATGTCTTCAACTATGACTATATAATAATTCAATTCAGGATGATGAAAACGAAGACTAATTCTATATTTGTCTAACAAACCAATTTTGCTTCTCACCAAAGATACAAAATCACTATAACTAATATACTCAGAAAATATCAAAGCGAATTCAGAAATACCTCCCTGTAGACATACGTATTCTAGATTTTTTTCAATAACTTGCCATCTCCCACCGGTTACAAGACAAACCAAGTATTCAATCATTTTTTTAGAGAGATTTTAAAGAAATTTCCTAAAGAAATAACAAGTAAACTGATAATTTTCTACAAAAGTTTATATATATTAAAGTTATTTCGTAGTCAAACCCATTGATTTCATAGTAAAAAAATAATTAAAAAAAATTAAAAAAAAAACATAAAATCGCAGATGAAAGAGAGAGGAAATCGCAGATGGACACAGTCTATCTATGATTTTAGCCTGGTAAACCCTATGTATATACAAAAAAAAATTAAAAAAATACCCCACCTGCGAATGTACAAGTTTAGCCACTTGTACATTCGCAGATGGGATGTGAAAATCGTAGATGGACCATTCCCATATGCGATTTCTGTGGCCAAATTTGCAATTTCGATTTTTTTGGCTATTTTACACAAAGTAATTAGTATATTTAGCTAATTTTGTCATTTTCTCTTCTTTTTAATATAAATTATAAAACAATTATAAATTTATAATAGTTAATAACTAAATAATATGTTATAAAAATCTTAATAACTAATCTATAAACTTATTTATAAAATATTAATAGTTAATAACCAAATAATATGTTATAAAAATGTTCTTATATTTTTTCGGTTTAAAAAAACAATTAAAATTTAACCATAAACAAAATAAGAAATCATTATTGAATTAAACGAAAACCAAATTAACTGAACATCATTTGATTTGTTTCGGTTTGATTATTTGGTTTTAGTTTTTTATCAAACCCTGAACCGATGATTCAACCGATCAACCCATTACCTTTCCATCGATCAATTAAAAGCCGTTTTTTTTTTTTTTTTTTTAAACACAAATGTTATTAAACTAACCGTACGAGGGTAAAAGTGTGATCTTCCATATGCCGAGTATAGCTAGCCACCGCCCTTGGCAATAGGCGAATAACTTCCTTTTTAAGTTTTTTTTTTCCTCTCATCTCGTAAACCCTCACCCCCATCCAAATTAGGGTTTTACACTCCCTCTTCATCTCACACAGTACCCACACACACAGAAGCGACAGACGATCTGAAATCGAATTACAGAGATGAATAGTCTCCTCTTCAAAACTTCTTCCAAGAGACTCACTAACCTTGCTTCCCTTACTACTTGCAACCCACTCAAACACCTTCTCATTCCTTCATCCACACCACCCTCACCCGCAAATCGTAAAGAATCTCCTAGCCAATCTCAAACTTCCCATCCAAAGTTTGGGTTATTGAGGAGTTTTCATGGGTCACGATGGGCGAGTATCAGGGCTTCCGATATGTCAACACAGGCTGCGGGATTTGCGGTCGCCGCCGATCACGCATACGACGGTGACAGGGGTACGTCTTCCGATGGTCTCGAGATCTCTAAGCTTGGGATAAATCAAGAGATTGTCTCGGCTCTTGCGAAAAAGGGTATAACCAAGCTCTTTCCCATTCAGGTAAATAAACATTCATTACATGTTTTCTTTTTCGTTTCTGGTTTGTGTTTTAATGTTTACATATTATCGTTCATCAAGTTTCGTGTTTGATCACTACCTTGCTTTCATATGTCTAATTGTGCATCTTTGGAAAGTGAAATTACAAATGGTAGTTGGTGTCGGTTTCTGATTCTTTATCGAAGTACAAATTGTGACTGCAAATGGAAGTTGGTGTCAAAAGATACAACCTTTAGGGGGTGTTTGAATCAAGAGACTTCAAAGTTATTATCTTTATAATGAGTTGTTCTTATAGTGTATACATACAGTTGAGTAGCGTCAAAACTATGCATTGTATATACATAAATCATTTGAAATCTCATTTGATTTCTACTGACAAACCAAACATGATCTTGAATTCTCAGAGGGCTGTGCTGGAGCCAGCAATGCAGGGGCGTGACATGATTGGGCGTGCTAGAACTGGAACAGGAAAGACTCTTGCTTTTGGCATTCCCATCATGGACAAGATCATTAAACACAACGATAAATATGGGTGATTGATTGATTTTTTTGTTTTGTTTTTAATGATCTGTTTTTTCAAAATGGCACTTTCATTGCATGTAGAATCTTTCTGGGAAAATTGCATGAAATAGCCACACTTGTTACCTATAATAGCATCTTTTACATTTTCTTTAAGCATAATAGCAACATACTTACAATTCCTTATAGTTGAAAAATAGTCTGTGTTGCTATTTTTGGTAAAGAAATGTAAATACATTGCTATTGTATGTAAAAATCAAATCCATTAGCAAGAGTAAAGTATGTTGTTGTTTCTTTCAACTTACCCATTTTTATTAATTCAAATATTTGTTGAAAACTACAATAGAAGAGGAAGGAATCCATTAGCCATTGTGTTGGCTCCTACTAGAGAGCTAGCTCGCCAAGTTGAAAAGGAATTCTATGAATCTGCACCGAATCTAGACACACTGTGTGTCTATGGGGGATCACCCATTCAACGCCAGATGAGCACTCTTGATCGAGGTGTTGATGTGATTGTAGGCACCCCTGGGCGTGTTATTGATTTGATCAAAAGAGGTGCTTTGAATCTTTCAGAAGTTAAGTTTGCAGTTCTTGATGAAGCTGATCAGATGCTCAATGTTGGATTTGCTGATGATGTTGAAACAATCCTTGATTATTTGCCAAAAGAACGTCAAACCATGATGTTTTCTGCTACTATGCCAAGTTGGATTATCAAACTTACCCATAAGTATCTCAAGACACCCTTAACAATTGATCTTGTACGTTATGCACCCTTTAGTATGCTACTTTCATCTGTTCCTATTATAACAAGTTTTTGGTTGTAGGTTGGTGATTCAGACCAAAAATTGGCTGATGGGATAACACTATATTCTATTTCATCAGAAATGCGGGAGAGACCATCACTTATAGGACCACTAATAACAGTATGTGCTGTTATTTTGTGATTGAATTTCCTCATATTTTGTTGCACTTTATATATATTATTTGTTTACATTTTTTTTTTGGGTTTTAGGAGCATGCGAATGGTGGGAAATGTATAGTTTTCACCCAAACAAAGCGTGATGCAGATCGATTATCATATGCATTGCAGAAGAGCTTCAAATGTGAAGCTTTGCATGGAGACATTTCACAAAATCAAAGGGAGAGAACTCTTTCAGGGTTTAGAGATGGGCGATTTAATGTTTTAGTAGCCACTGATGTTGCTGCACGTGGCCTTGATGTTCCTAATGTTGATCTGGTGAAACTCTTTTTTCCTTGGTATCTTGAATATTATATGCAAAACTAATTAGTTTTTTTTTTCACTTTCTGATTAGAAACATTTTTGTTTTGTTTTTTAATTTTTTAGATTATACATTATGAGCTTCCCAACTCATCAGAAATATTTGTTCATCGATCTGGGCGAACGGGTCGTGCTGGAAAGAAAGGAAGTGCAATTCTCATGTATTCTTCTCAACAGTGGAGAGATGTCAAGGGATATGAGCGTGAAGTAGGATGCAAATTTTCAGAGGTAAATTACAGAATTACTGAAATACCCCTCTTTTTTTTCTTTCTAGATTTATCATGTTGAGTACTAGTTTCTTTTTTTGATTTGTTAAGCTTCCTCCAATTGCTGTTGATCCTGCATCAAGAATCGAGATGGGTGGTGGTTTTGGTTCTTCTGGTGGCAGATTTGGTGACTCTGGGTTTGGTGGTAGATCGGGTGGTTTTGGTTCTTATGGTGGCTCGTCACCACGTGGTGGTGGTGGTGGCGGCTTTGGTAGGCCTAGTTATGGCGGCTCAGGTGGCGGTGGGTTCAGAGGGCCGAGCTCTGGTGGACGGTCTGGCGGCTTTGGTGAAGATTCGAGTCGGTCGGGTGGGGCGGGTCGTAGAAGTGGGTTTGGGGACTTTGGTTCGGACCGGTCTGGTGGTTTTGGTGGCGGCCGGTCAGGTGGGTTCGGTGGTGGTTCGGACCGGTCAAGTGGGTTTGGGTCAGGTGGATTTGGTAGCCAGCGGTCTGGTGGTGGTGGTGGTAGGTTTGGTAGTTTTGGAGAAGATAAAGATTTCTAATCTGTTTGTAAGGTGAAGTCAATTTTTATAAAGTTTCTTTTTTTGTAGTTGGTTTATTAAAGCTATTAATTTTATAAAAAGCAATCAAATTTTAGAAAGTTAAGCCACACATACACATATAACTTATATATAGATTTACTGATATAGATCTTTTAATATTATCAGCAGGTTAGAATGAATGATAATGATTGTTGAAGGCAGCTTTTAAAGTCGTATATGGAAGAAGTGGATGAGATATTGAGTTGAAAGCTTGGTGAAAATGGTAGAGTAACAGAAAACCCAAATTGGATATGTGCTTCCGAATTCCAATATGATCTTAGTTGTTTTTTTTGGTTATTATTATTATTATTATTAATATTAATTAAGCATACGACTAGTAAAAGCATGGTCATGGTGATGGTGTTTTAACATTTTAGTTAAGTAGACGAAAGAGGAACCAATCCTATCTGTAAATCTATTTTGGGAGTTATTTGGGTCGACAATAAATACGTGGATGAAGCTTTGTTATGAGTTTTTAACGAAAATGTCTACTACACAAAATACTATTGGTTGCATATTGGGCTATCCTTTAATAGAAAACCAAATTACTTCAAGTACGACTGATTGTTTGAAAGTTTGAGTGAAACTGTAAACTTTATTAAACCACATGGACCATCTGTGTAATTTTATGGTGCAATATAAAAGTCACAAACCAACCAGCTACATATTGCGTGCCATATCAGTATCATATTCTCTCATCACTAAAACCATCTGTTATAAACCACCTCCACCTAGCCATCACGACCACCGAACAAACTCTGCTATACCTAGCACGACCACGAAGAGAGAGAGAGAGAGAGAGAAGAAGAAGGCTGACTCTTTCTCATAGGTCGTTGTGTTTCGTCTTCCTCACCACAAACCACCACAAAAACTCCCGACCACGATAGCTAGGGGTGGTGTGCACGAACAACGCTCGTGGCCACGTAGACCACGAGCCTCTTCGTCATTTGTATACTGGAAGGTTTAACAAGAGATACCTACCATTAACATACCTTTCCACCTCCTTTTATTTTTATTTTTTTTTTTTAAATTCAAAAATACAATAAAATCATTTTTAATACTAGTTTTCCATTAAATTAAAATACCAAATTACATTAAATAAAAACTACATTAATAGAAATAAAAAATAAAAATAACATTACTTAAAATAATAAAAATAACATTACTTAAAATAATAAAAATAACATTAAAAAAACCTAAAAATACCAAACATAAATAAAATAAACTACTCTCTACGCCTATGTGAGGCTCGAATCGATCTTTCATCGCGAGAAAAAGCTCTAAGTCTTCGCCATCGAGGTCGTCCGCTTTCAATTTCAAGATTTTCATATTAGTTTTTGTTCGGATTGTCGCTTGTGTCTTTTGAAATGATGTTTGTGCTTCAATCATTTTTTGTTCCATCCGAGTCATCACCTCGGCCTTTATTTCTTGAAGTTACACATATCTATCAAATTTATCGTCAAAAAGATCCATAACACTAGAGCTCAGAGATGTTGAAGCCGCTTTTTTTTTGCTTTATTTCTTCCAACGGGCCGACGAAGAGGTTGCTCTTTTTCAAGATCTAGCGGATCATCGTTGATGTCGATGTGTGTTCAGTCGTCCGATTGTTGGGAAATTCCATCGGAGTTTCTCGAACGCTTTGAACCGGAAGATTGCGAAGTTCCTTCCGTTTTCTGTTTCCATTTTGGAGCATCTTTCAGTTTTAGCCACAATTTCGTATACGGAAAAGCTTTACGTGTTGAAGTTGTTTTTTCAAATTGATCCATGGCCGCCTTGAAACATCAAAATCGTTCGAGCCGCTTTTGCGTATGTTTAGGAGGTTGTTGTAGATTCTTCCAAATTCGGTGTATATTAGTCGAATATTACGCCATTTCGACGTAATTTGATCGGCATTTCGAGTTTCACTTTCCATTAACTCGTAGAAAATGGCTCGAACTTTCTCCCAAAAACTTTCTTAAGGTTGACTATCCCCTACAATTGGGTTTTGGGAAGCCGACACCCATGCCTCCACTAACTTTTCTTCTTCGTCTTTTGTCCATGGGAACCTTTCTTGGGTGGTGGTGGGTCGACCCGTTTTTTTTTCCTTTTTTCTTTTTTGGTTGAGGTGGTGGTGAAAGTTGCGTTTCTGAAACAAAATCCGACGAAAGTGGTGGTTGTGAAATTGGTGGTTGTGTCGCTTGTGGTTGGAATTGTTGTAGTTGTTGGAATTGTTGGAATTGTTGGTATTGTTGTTAGAAGGTCGGAAAATGTTGATATTGTTGTTGGAAAAGTGGTGTTTGTTGGATAGAGGAATCGATTTGAAGCAAATTGACAAAATCGCCTTGAGGTGATTCCAAAGTCGGGAATTGGCGAGGGATTGTATCTAACGCAAAAGCGTTATCGAGTTTGCGATTTCTATAGTTTGGAGGGGTATTTTGGTTGAGATCCGTGGTTTTTGGTTGTGAAGATGTAGTATGTATTTTGTGTATAGAGAAAGAAAATAATGGTGTAAGAAATAAGGGGTAAAAGTGTGATATTTATAGGTAAATAAATTTGTTAAATTTTGTTTAATTTTTTTTAAATAAACTAGCCGTTGAACGACTATAAACATTTGGTCAAAGTGGGTTGCAATCTTATTGGTCGTTTGCATTTGTTATTCTGAACACGAGCTATCACGGAAACGGTCGACCACGAAACAACGGGGTGGTGTGCACGACCGTTGTTCGTGGCCAGCTCAACCATGACCGACCTCGTTGCATGTATATGGGAAGACCTTATTTAATACTCTTTCCGTCCCAAAATTATTGTCCACATACAAAAAACACAAATATTAAGAAAACATCAATTACAATTAACTTTATATAATAAAATGATAGTTTTGTTATTACTTTGCATTTAATATTCCATTAAATGCTTAGCTGTTTAAGTAATAATGAGGGACATTTTGGTAAAAATTTTAATATTCCATGACCGACCTCGTTGCATGTATATGGGAAGACCTTATTTAGTACTCTCCGTCCCAAAATTATTGTCTACAGACAAAAAACACAAATATTAAGAAAACATCAATTACAACTAACTTTATATAATAAAATGACAATTTTGTCATTACTTTGCATTTAATATTCCATTAAATGCTTAGCTGTTTAAGTAATAATGAGGGGCATTTTGGTAAAATTTTTATTTATTTGTAGAAATGGATTATTATTTTGAGACAAAAAAAATATAGACTATAAGTTTGGGACGGAAGAACATATTATTACCGTTTCAAACTTTAATTTGCACAAATATAATATTTCCTTTTTAGCAAATAGATATTTTATACTAAATAAAAAACGATTATATTACTTATCAATTGTTGGTCTTTATTAAAGAAAACATCCATTAATATAAGAAAGTAAAGCAATGATTAAACATGAGAAAAAATTAAAATATTTCTTTTTAAGTATTTGTTAATTTTGTTTAACTATTATATTTATGTTAAAAATATATTATTGGGATTTTTTTTTCTTAATTGGCATTTTTCGTCACGTGGTGCGTCACTGAGAATGGATTCATGTGTCCCATTTACTTTCTTTAATTAGTTTAATTTCCATTTGCAATTATTTAATTATTTTCTTAGGTCTTATATTTGGCAATGCCGCGGCGACGGGTAATCGATAATCGTGTTTCTTGCCATCTTAATTAAAAATTAGCATTACTTTATTATCTTATACCACAATAAACAATCTAATAACTGCAGTTAAACTGTTCTGGAGGATAATTAATGTTTTAGAACCTTGGTATTATAATCTCGTGTTTCTTCCATTTAAAGCGAACAAACGTTGTTTTTTAATATTGTAAGTAATATTTCTCACAAATATTACATCATACTATGATTGAACTATATGAAAGTATGTTAATATCAGGATAGAATTACTAATTGAAGACTTAAATTATGCTTAATTAAAGATTTTTTTTGGTATCATCATATAGACATTATATCTTTATAGGAGATCATAGATCATTGAGCATGCTCTGTCTTCTTCACTTTTTTTTTACTATTTTTTTTTCTTTTTTAGAGGTTTTATATGCAAATAGCTAAGCTTACCTGCCATTTTTTTAGAAGATTTGAGGTTTTGTATACGTCTTGTAGGCATGATGAGTGAATTTGAACAAAGAATAATGTTAATAAATTTATCACATCCAAAAACATTGAACTACATGGGACAAATATTTGCTCTCGATCTCTATGTGCTAAATACAGAAATGCTCTCTTTATTTTCATTGTAACAAATAGTTCTAAAAGTCTTATCCAATCTTATTACAATTCAATCATCATACTCCATGTAACAAATGCAACACTAGTATGATAAATTAAAATTTTGCTAAGTACTACTTAATTAATTAGTAGTTGGAAAAGATGGTGGAATCTTCGATCTTGCACCATATATAATGATGTCATTAAAAAACATGTCAACAAGGATGGGACCACTTGATTCCTAATTAAGATGATGTAACTATTATTCTATTTCAACATGTTTCCATAACTAAAAGTACTTATACTTTTTTATTAGGTTATAATCAAGGCTCAAATGAAATAATATTGTTTGTTCATGATGTAAGAATGCATTCCAAATAGAAACTATTTTTTTTGGGTGATATGGCATTTTGCGATTGAAAGATTTATTTTAACTTGTGTCATATTTAAAACATCATTTTAAAAAAAATATTTAAAGCCTTTAATTTAATTATTTTTTGTCCCTTAATTTGAAATACCAAATATACGCATGTTTGACATAGCATAGAGAATTCAAGATATTTTGTTTAGCAGTTTTTAATATATTTATCAAGTTCCATACTAAAGTCAAATATTACATTTATTTGAAACAAAATAATAAGGTTTAAAGTTTAATCTCTTATGTGATATATATATATATATATATATATATATATATATATATATATATATATATATATATATATATATATATATATATATATATTCTAATAAACGTATTTTTACTATTTGATTAGTAATTAACATATTTACAAAATCCCCGTCAAAGACATTATTTAATGTTTTGTGGAATGGGAGTTCATAATTAATTGTTGATTGCACGTAGGCAAAATGGCTTCCACTCGTTTATAACTTTTTTAATTGACAAAATAATGACGTGATTTGTCAAAAATTGTCATTTTGGTCCAAAGAATTTTGAAGTATTATTATCAGTCAAAAGCTTTGATTTTGTTGTAAGTTTAATCTAATTTGTTTGATTTTTTCTTAAAATGACATCTTTACCTTTTATATTTTTATTTTTTATTTCTTTTATTTAATTTAACAATTTTTAAATTAAAAAAAGAAAAGAATCACTCCACCCCTACCTATTACCAACCCACCCACCCATCCACTTGTCGTGATAACTACACACACATACACACCCGAACCAGACGACGTATCATTTTATGATTGATACATCCTAACACACTTGATATTTTTCTTCAGCTTATCTGTTACCTGAGAATACAAATTATTTAGAAAACGTCAACATATATAATATTGGTGAGTTCATAAGCATGTTTGATATAAATTTTGTTTGTATCGCTTGTAAAACCCAGAAAATTCAATATTTTCTGTACAAAAACTGTTTGCGAAAAAGATGCAATGATCCCATAAGTGCATATGTATGTGATTTCAAAACAAGTAATATTGGTTGTTATTCCAAATTGATTATTGTATTATATTTGTTGAGAGTAGGAGTGAGTAATGTTGTTCCCCCAGAAAATCCGATGTTTTCCGATATAAATAGTATGATAGTTTTTGGTATTATAGTATCATCACAACGAAAGAATATGCTTTCTCATGATTACTTAGATGGTATTGGATCTCTATGTGAGTCGTTATACCCATGCATAATAATGACTAGTTCGTCTGTCTTGACATTCTAGTGAATGCCCGAATTGAATTAAGATTTTGTCACCCTAGACTGGCCGAGTCTAACTGTAGCGAACAGCTCAGGTGTGGGGGAGTCACCCCCGTATAGATCTATACACAAACTCTTGCTCTCCCTTAAGGAGACTCTGGTTATAACCACAGACTACGACCGACACTTATTAGTGTCACCCGTTATTTCCCACTAAATCCAACTGAAATTGAATAACCTTGTTTAACAATCTAATTTATGTTTACTTGAATAAAATGGATAAGCCTAACAGACGAAGAGAAGAGGGCAGCAAAGGCTCACTAATCATGTATGTTATTATAGGCTGTCGAGTATGAGACGGGCACGTTAGCCCATCACGCATATGTTTGATTTGAACCTTACTAGCAATGCAAATGGGCCACTAAGGCCCAATAGCATGTAAAAGCCATTGAGGGTCCCTTAGGCATGTAATTGGGTCACATGAGGCCCAATAAACACGTGTTAATATATCGGGCCCAATAATCATGATATTGGGCCACAAAGGCCCAATATCACGTATAGAAGGTATTTGAGCCCAACCTTTGAATCACTTATGTTTTATCGAGTTTAAGTTCGTATTGTTGGTATTCGTGGTATGCTAAATGTTTATTTGCAATAACGAAATATTTTGACGTTTGATTTATAACGAAGTTTTCGTTATATATATATATATATATATATATATATATATATATATATATATATATATATATATATATATATATATATATATATATAACCATGCTTTATAAACTTGATATTTTTAACCCAAAAATTTATAATCGTATAGTTGGCCCAAAAACATTTAGATTAACCATCGTGGCCCCCTTTTTCTATAAAAATGACAGTTTTAGTCCATTTTTATGAAAATTGACATTTTTGGTCCTTAAACCATTTTTATTGACATTTTCCACCCAAACTTTATTTGAATAGTAATTTCAGTCCAAAACTATTGCATTTGTCATTTCCAGCCTTTATTTGCAAAAAGTTACATGTTTGGCCTAATTTCCGTAAGTTTTACAATTTTGACCGTAAAATCAAAAACTTTGCATTTTTAGTCCAATTTAGTAATAAATTCATTTTCAACCCCTGAAAAAGTTTATTTATGTTTTAGACTCATAGTTTGTTAAGTTTTCCATTTCAGCCCCTTAAGATTTCATTTTTTCGCAACCTTGGGCCCAAAAACTCGTGAGGCCCAATATAAAGCCCAATATGCCAACTTTTATGTTTTTGACCCTTTGAAAAGTATGGTTTTCATAAAAATCAGCTTTTATACTAATAAACAACTTATAACCCCCATAAAACCGAAAATTAACAATTTACACCCAATCTTTGTTATTTTTGCAAAAATGACACTTGTAAGGTTCTTTGGTTTTGTTTTTCACTTTTTAAACTTAAGAACCCTTAGATCTATGATGTATGTTTGTTTATTAAGTTTTTGTTCATGATTCTTTCACCCTTTTGTTATAGATCTCGATATATAACAAATATTTCATATTATCACAACCAAAAACTAAAGAATTCACATATAGCATGCAAACACACATAGATCATCACATAATACTTGTATTCTCCCCCAAAAGCAAGTAAAAACCGAAAACAAGGGGGTACGAACTCACCTTGCTTAGTTGTTTCGGTTTTGAAGAAGATGTGAAAAAGATTTTTGGTCCTAGCAAGCCTCCTAGAGTTGATTTCGAATTTGAGAAGCTTCTAAGGAGTAGATCACGAAAATTGTATGAGTTAGGAAGAGGTTTTGATGAAATAAAGAAACTAGGTTATAGATCTAAACAATAACTTACCAAAGATGATGATTCTTATGGAAGAACCTCCTTGAAATGTTCCAAGATCTCAAAAATTTGGATGGAGAAGAGGATGTGCTTGAGAGTGTTTGAGATGAAAGTTTGAAGATATGTGTGTGTGTGTTTGGTGGTTCTCGGCCAAGAGGAAGAAGAGAGGGGAGAGAGAGAAGTGAAATGACCCTTATGGATGCATGTTGGTCCATGCATGGAGATATAGGGTGTAATAAGGAGGTGACACCTCCCAAAGTCAACCCTCCCCATTTTTATATCTTCCCCCCTTTTTTGTTTTCTACTTGGGCCGAGAGAGAGAGAGAGAGAGAGAGAGAGAGATATAGAGAGAGAGAGAGAAAGAGAAGGAAGAGAATGACTTGGGCCTTTTGTGCTTGAGTCTCATAATATGAGGCCCAATTTTATGGTTTTCAGCCCATTGGGCCTTTAAAGTAGTTCACGGCCCAAATCTTGCATAAAAGAATGGATTTGAGTCCATTAAGGCTAATTGGATTTGTCATGACCCAACAAGGCCCATTAAAGGTAAACTAGTCCATTTTAGACTTATAAGGCCTAAAAAGGTTAAGTCTTATGAGAGTGGGTCCAATTAGAGCCCATTTAAGAATTCTAAGCCCAAAATAGTCAAATTGGAAGCTTATTAGTCCATTAGGCCCAATTAAGGAAATCCTAGTCCATATTGGACTTAAACCGAGATTTCTAGGGTTTCCAATCTTTTGTTGACTATTTGAGTGTTTGTATAGAGTGTTTGATGAAATTTTGGTGTCATTGAACAAACATCATACATACTTTCAAGTTTTAGTTACGAATGTTATCATTGTTAATGTTTTCAGAAGCATAAGAATTCCTAGTTGTGACATCATCCCCCCGTTAGAGGGAATTTCATCCCGAAATTCTTTTTGAAGCTAGATTTGATAATGCGAGAATAGGTGAGGGTACTTTTGCTTCATCTGGTCTTCGCGTTCCCATGTGAATTCCGGTCCACGTTTTGCGTTCCACCGAACTTTCACAATCGGAATGTGACTTTGCTTAGTACGCTTCACTTCCCTGTCCAAGATTTCAACCGGTTCCTCGACGAACAGGAGATTCTCGTTGATTTCGATTTCTTCAAATGGGATGACGAGAGTTTCGTCAGATAAACACTTATTCAAGTTGGAAACATGGAACACGAGGTGTACACTGTTGAGCTCGACAGGTAGCTGCAGTCTATAAGCCACTAGACCGATTCGAGCGAGTATCTCGAATGGTCCAATGTATCGTGAGTTTAGTTTTCCCCGTTTCCCAAAACGAATCACCCATTTCCAGGGAGAGACCTTTAAAAACACCCGATCCCCGACTTGAAATTCCAAGGGATTTCGCCGTTTATCAGCGTAGCTCTTCTGTCGGTCTCGTGATGTTTGTAGTCGAGCTCTGATTTGAACTATCTTCTCTGTCGTTTTGCGTATGATTTCTGGTCATGTTAATGCATTTATTGTTATTTAGAATACCTTATTAATAATATCCACATATTAAAAATCAATTAAAAATCATTTATTGTTATTTAGAATACCTTATTAATAATATCCATATATTTTGAATTTTTAATGTACCAAACGTGTTCTCGCACTCTCAACATTTTAAGTGTTCTCATTGGATCCTTTCCATATATATATATATATATATATATATATATATATATATATATATATATATATATATATATATATATATATATATATATATATATAGGGGATAGTTCAAATAAAAACAGTAAATAGTGTGAGAATGTAAAAACACTATTTTTATGTTATTATTCTACAATGAATTTTATGTCCACAACTTTATGTCTTTATTCAGCAATGAATAAATAAATAGTCACATGTTAAAACTAAATTTAAAATTTACTACAAAAATGCACGTACATAAATATATAATAGAATAGTAGCATTGTAATATATATATATATATATATATATATATATATATATATATATATATATATATATATATATATATATATATATCATAAAAATAATTTATGATATTTATCATAAAAATTGATTCCAAAACTTATAGATGTTCATTCTTTGTTTTTTAAAATGCCCAAAATAATAGAACGTCTCGGTGTTTTATTAGAATTGTTGATGGATCAAATGCAGAGGTAAATCAAAATTGTATCAAAATCCAACCCATAAGAAACTTATCGTATTTATTATGTTTATTATAAACTAATATCAGTTTACTTTAGTAACTAATAATGGACACAATAATCCAAGAGACGCAAGTTGGATTAAACTTTTGGCATCATATTTAATTTAACCAATGAAACTATAAATCGTGTTGCGAAGGGTTTGAATTGTGTATAAACCAACCAAATTTAGTCTATGATATAATAAAATAAATAAATAATAATATTTAATTAATTAAGAATATGATTCCTAGACGCTAATAAAATAATAAATAGCAAAGGACTTATAGCACAACGATATGAGGTGTTGTCCTCCTTTTTGTGGCTGAAGGTCAAGTCTCGTTATGGATATAAATGAAATTAGGTGTTAGTTTAAGAATAATTTTATATATTTGTCGGTTAAAAAAAATAAGGGTTATTGTCACTATAGCCCATCAATGTTTCGTATATTGGTTTAAATGGTCCCTCGTGGCTTTTTTTTGCCTTTAAAGGGTACGAACTTGTGTTTTACCGGTTAATTTGGTACCTTTACCTATTTTTGAAGGTTAAACTGCATTTATCACTTGCCAACTAAGCAGGTGAGTCAACAATGACTCATTGGTGAGTCGACTCATCGTTGCCACGTAAGTAAAATTGACTGGGGAGGAAAAGGATTGCACCTGCCAAACGAAATCGGAAGTAAAATAGACTGGGGAGGAAAAGGATTGATCCTAGTCGCTCCAAGGGGAAAGTGCAATCGCAGATGTGCGATCGATTGAAAAAGTGGGAAATCAGGGTCTAGAAATCGATTAGTCAAAGGAGAACGATCGATGATTGGCTAGAAGGAAGCACGTAGGTGCGTAGTCTGCTACTCTGGATGCCTTGGCCGATCGTGTTTGCCTATGGGGCTTGACGAGGCCGAAGGGAAGGAAGAAAGGGGAAGGCATCGAGGTTTTTTGCTTTGGTTGTGGTAGCGAGCTGTGAAAAGGTGTTCGGTGGTGTTGATCAAGGAAACGATCAGCGACAGGGGTCGAGCTCGGGTGGTTTGGCAACGAGGGTCGATGGGATGGAAATGAAAGGGGATCTTGTCTTTGGCCAGCCGTGGAGGTGTTAATAGTCATCAATCATCAACAGGTAGAAGAAAATTATCCATCTTCTTCTCCCAAGTGGACTTGCTTATTGACCTAAGTGTGTGAACAACTGACATGAAATTTGTTTTCAAAGGATCAATGCCCATTTCCACAACTTCTTCCATGGCCTTTTTGAACTGTTCTTTAGTATCTGAAATATCTCTAGGGTGGTAAGTTAATACATAAAGCATCTTTGATCCAGGCACACCAACATCACACAATAATTGCATACTTGGAATCATATTTGCTTGGGAATCCAAATCCAAGACCCACACACACCTCCTGATTGCAAGAAGAGTTTTTTCATTGGATTGGAGTAAATCTCTGAGTAAGTTAAAGGTAGGTTCTATACTATTCTTCAAGCTTTTACGAAGGGATTTGGGTCTTGCAATTAGTATCTTGTCAATATCAGAATATGAAAGTCCTACGGAACGTAAGAACTCAAATTTGGGAAAAAGGTTTGTTTGGGGATTACATGTGAGAGCCCTGGGAAACTTTTGCACTAAATGAGATATTTGGGTTTCTGTGAAGCCTTGATTCTTGAAAAATGCTATCACAGAGTCTGCTCGATCTGGGGTTTGGATGTTTAAGCATTTGGAAGCTGAAATCGCCTTGTCTAGAGGGAATCCACATGAGTTTATTAAGGAGGAAACTGTGAATGAGTTATATGATGCTGCATGTGACGAATATGAAGTGCGAGGAAATAATCTATGAAATCGCCTTCTCTTTCTCTCTCTCTATTGTTCTTGTCAAAAATTGAAGAATGAAATGGGTGCTGGGGTTATTTTTTGATAGGAATCGATAGAGGAAATGGGTGTTTATTATAAGACAAAGAGGGAGGTGGAATGGTGGTAGGGTGTGACGGTGCAAGGTGGTTTTAGGGTTGTAGCAACCACCGATTGCTGCTGTGAATTTGATGGGAAGCCATATGTTCTTGGCTGGGAATGAATAAAGGGAATAATATAGGCAGTCATCGGTGGAAGGAAATAGGGAATTAGGGCTTTCCGGCGATGTAGGGATGAGAGAGAGAGAGAGAGAGAGAGAGAGAGAGAGAGAGAGAGAGAAAGCTTAAATGATAAGAGACTTGATGAGGTGGCCTTTTTTTAACTTTAAACCTGCTGAGGAAGGGTTCACCGGGAGACCCATTCATTTTTTAAAAAGACTTTTTAAACCCTAAAAACATGAATTCGTACCCTTTAAAGGCAAAAAAAAGTGACGAGAGACCATTTAAACAAATATAAGAAACATTGTTGGGCTACAGTGACAATAACCCAAAAAATAAAAACGTAATTAAATTTGTGTTAGATCTCCTACCAAAATCATACATTTGTATAATATGACCGTTTATGAATCGTCTAGACAATTATATACAAGATGTTTTAATAAAAAAAAATAGAATTCATTACAGCATAAATAAATATTCAATAACTGTGTCTTTATTTTTATTTTTGTTTTTTTTGTTTTTTATTTTTTATTTTATTTTTATTTTTTTTATATCTACCACAACTGGGTTGTGTATAACCAATCACAAGTAATCCACTAATTAAACTAAAAATAACAATATAATATTCTATTTAATTAAATAATATGATTCATGGACATGAAAAAAAAAATAGATGACTGGGATTTTCTGTAGATCTAAAATCCAAATTGTATATTTGTTTAATATGGAGAAACATTTATGTATCATTTAGTAAAATGATTATTAGACATTTTTACGAAAACAAAATCCAAATTCCTTTCTTCATGCATTTTTATTTCTTTTTGTGTCATATAAATGAGCCCGTATAAAACTAAAAATATCAATTCACACAGTGAATAAATATTAAATAATACCATGATTATACTATTGGATCTAATATGATTCAATGTCTTTAGACGAATGACGATCATTGGTTGTTGATACGTGGTGCTCTTGTAAGTGCATACATGTGCATAAACCTTAACATTGATTTTTAAGTAATTTTATATTTAGACAGAGGATTCTATATTTAGAATAAATACAAGGGGTAAAATATTAAAAAATATAATTTATTAATATTTAGAAAAAATTTTATATTTTGTTTTATATTTATATTAATTCTTTTAATTACATTTCATATTAACACAAATATCCATGATTTATAAGAAATTGTCGGTTGTTTTTTGACATTATATTTCTCTTTTTTATTTTTTGTTTAATATCAAAAAACTAAAATAAATGATGTTGCTTCTTATCTAAGATAAATATGAGAAACAGACCATTACTCAAACATAAATAAGTGACATTATTTTTTTTTCCATATCAACCTAAAAACAAATATGATAAACGTCTTGTCACAGAATAATTGGTAACTTAAAAAAAATGATATTTTGGTATATCTGAAAGGTAATTTTTTTTTTTTTTTTTTTTTTTTTAGTTTTGGTGTGCATAAAAAAATATGAGAGTTTATCTACGTATAAACAAAATATAAAGAAACTTAAAATATAAATTTTTTTTCTATGTATACACAAATTAATGTTGATATATAAATGGTGGTATTTTTCGTATTTTGCTCTTAAATATATATTATCAAATGAAAAGATTCGAATGTTTATTATAAATAGTAAATGTATTTGATAACTTGATATTTATCTTATTTTAATACATTCGGAATTGGCATTTTAATTAAATAAAGCAAATCACAAGTTGAATTAGTAAATTAAGACCTTCACATATAATTCAATTTTTGTTTGATTACATAAAAAATAATAATAATAACTTAAAGCATGTAGGTCCCACAATTACTCGGCGAACAGAGAAAGGTCGCACATGTCATGGTTAGTGACTCACTTGGTCACTGGTAGTCTGGAATCTGTATAACTATTTAGTAATATTTCAGAAAAAGCATATTAGGCTTATAAAATTTACAGTTCAAGCCCCTCATTTCGAGAATAATAATATAGACCTACTCTTAAAATCCAAACACGCCAAGTTCACTCCCTCTCGTTGTGGAAGTTTATAATTTAACAAAATTGTTAATTAACATGACACAAAAAGCAAAAACTACTGAATGGACTGAATTTTTTTTGATTTGCATAAAAAGGAAAGAGCTTTCCTATAAAATATGTCTTTTAATTAAACATAAATCCCCAAAACTATATATTTATGACAGAATGAGCTAAAAAGATAATTATGCTCTAAATTTTACCTTTTTCTTTTTTGAATTATTAATTTCTTTTAAAGAATTTTTTTCATTTTTTATTTTATTAGATTATTACTTTTTTACTGGATTATCATATATTAATAAATATTATTTTTAATATATAATATCTATTTATTAATTAAAATTATTTTATTGGATTGTTAAGTTCTTTTAAATAATTATTTTTTTAATTTCCTTTTTATGGATTAATTCTTCTTTATTAGATTATTATATATTAATAAATATTATTTCTAATATATAATATTTATATATTAATATATATTACTTTATTGGAGTATTAATTTCTTTTAGTTGATTTTTTAATTCATTTTTATTGGATTAATTTTTTTTCTTGGACAACACTACCATTATCCTAATATATTTTAAAGAATCTCATTCATCCCACCACTATCGGACATAAACCAAATCAAGAATCACACGTTATATATATATATATATATATATATATATATATATATATATATATATATATATATATATATATATATATATATATATAACTTAAATGGCTAGAAGGAATAACGTCATCAACTTGAAAAACAATAAACTAAAAACAACATAATTGTCATTCTATTTGGATTTTTAAATGATTATTGTGTAATTTTGATCTTGTATGACAATTTGTATGTTTTTATAATTATTCAACAACTTCATCCATCACAGTATAAAACAACATAGTAATATGATTATTTTTTATCATTCAAGACAGCCAGTCAGATGTACAATCAAACATCATGGTTTCTTTTCCAGTTAGAAAACTTTCTCATACATTACTTTTCTGGACAACAACTATCAAACTGTAAACATCCCAAAATCGAGACTTCTTTTTTAAGGTATATTACTTGTTAAAACAGTTAACGGAAAACAGCATTAACATCCTTTCAAACATAAAGTCACAAATCACAAGTCTCAAAATCATATGAACAAAATAGTATAATATTATAGTACAATCCCAGGTTTCTCAAATGCGGAATATCATGTGTAAATGTGTGATGCGTTGCTACCCCACTGGCTCTTTCCCCTTAGATGAAGAGGTACCTGAAACCAAAACTAAAATCTGTAAGCATAAAGCTTAATGAGTTCCCTCATCATACCTATACCAAATAATGCATAATCTTTGGTATCTTTCAACCGGTAACTGTCGGGCATAGCCAGGAGCTGGACTCCTCCTCGGTATCTTTCGACCGGTAACCGGGAACTAACCTCCCCTTCGGTATCTTTCAACCGGTAACTGGGTGCTACCTTCCCCTTCGGTATCTTTCAATCGGTAACCGGGGACTATTTCACCCCTACTACTGCTAATACATATCAAGCACAGTAAACATATCAGGCACAATAATCATATCAGGAACAATAAACGTAACTCATATCAACACTAGATAATTATCACAAAGACAATCATCTATCCAACACTCTTACTTGTGGGTCGGCATTGTGGTCGTAGACCCACTCCTACTAGGAGAAAACTCACATCAAAATCGTGTAGTGTCTGCACTGACCTCGGTATGAAAACCAACTCTTCTCGAATCCTCAATCCCTACACAACAACTTTTCTAACCTATCAATTCATACTCATAACCCTTACAAGGGTCAACTCAAGTTCGAGACAAGGTCAAGGTCAACACCTTGGTCAATGGTCAATCATCTGGTCAAAGTCAACATCTGGTTGACTCGACTCGCCGAGTTGGTCTGCCAACTCGCCGAGTCCCCATGTTCACCTACTGCCATAATCTCGTCCTTACTCGTCGTGTCTAGCAAGAGCTCGACGAGTTCTCCTTCAACAACACATCTGAATATCTTCAACCGACTCGCTGAGTTCGTCCTTGAACTCGTCGAGTTCATCTTCATCCATATGAAGATGTTCAGTTTATGACACGTTGAGTTCTCCTTGAACTCATCGAGTCTATCTTCATGTGGTTGGTACATTGTCTTGAACTCGCCGATTCTGCTCATCCACTCCTCGAGTCCTATGATTTCCAAGTTCAAAACAAATCCATAGCAGGCTGAGTGTTCCTTCCACTCAACCAAAACCATTTCCAGAAGACGTTTGGGGGGAAAAAGCATCCCAACTCGCCGAGTCACCCAAGCGACTCGCCGAGTCCCTCCTAGTCCAAAACTATACAGTCGATTATAATGGGTCTTAATGCATCAAAACCATATATATGACTTCCTAGGGTCCATTTCATACGTAAAGCTACGAACTTTATGTCCATGCATGGGGTTTTTGGCTCCAAAATCCATAAAAAGAAGTCTACAAGATGCATGGGGGTGCTTATGGCAACAAAGTTGGCACCTTTATGCCATAAGGACCCCCAATAGTTCCAGACAGTGTTCTAAAAGGCGCGCCATGGCGCGCGCCAAGGCGCGCCATGGCGTGAGGCGTGACTTCGCCGTTACGAAAAGCTGCATAACGTTGCTGTTAGGCGTAACGCGTGGCAAGGCGTGATATGGCGCGTTATGGCGTGTTATGGCGCGTGTTTTTTCGTTTGAAACACAATTTTTTTCTCTTTGTTATGTCTTTTCAAACCGGAGATACAAGTATTGTGGTTTTTGTTAACTTTTTGTTATTAGTTATTGATTTAACACTTCTAAAAAGTAGTTATATTTAATATAAATTTATATTTATGTGGTAATATAATTTTAAATTAATACAAAATCGCCGCCTTACATCACGCCTTGAAAAACGCCGTGGCTCGCCATGGCTCGTTAAGCTTGAGGCTTGGCCTTGACGCCACGCCACGCCTCACGCCATTTAGAACCTTGGTTCCAGATCTGAAGTACAACACCAAGCACACATACAAAATCCGATTATGGCTTCACTATGCTCATAAAAAGGGTAGAAATAGCCCCAAATCAAAATCTAAGAGATAGATGGTCAAGGTTCCAGCTTTTTACCTTGAATGAGCTGAGAATAGAGTAAAACCTTTGGATCTTCTTGCTTCTACTTGAACTCCCAAGCTTCCTTCCTCCTTTCCAACTTCAAAAACACACAAAAAGGCTCAAGATCACTCAAACAAGGTTAGGGTTTCAATCTAGGGCTTCTCTGAGTTGGGAGGGGGTGACGGAGTCTAGTTTGGGATGAGATAAAGTGTTTAAATAGGGTGCAAACCCTAAATATTAGGGTATTGACCAGACAGCTCATACTCGTCGAGTCGGTCCCCCGACTCGTCGAGTAGATCACTAAAACCCCCACATAAAGACGAGTCTACTCGCCGAGTTGGGCTTCCAACTCGCCGAGTCCCAGAGTAGAACACCAAAATACTTGAAATTAATTACGTACCAGGAATCGGATGTTACACAAACGGAACCTTACTTTCAATAAATATACCCCTTTTAAATATCTATAGTACCACTTTCCATCATCCATTGCTTAAACTATACTAATAGCACCGATTCATATCATCCTTTTCACCATATACTTAAAATTTCCAATTCCAATATAAACTTTGACTGTCCAAAAAAATTCGAAGTTCTCCATCTTTAATGATAGTGTATATTTCTTTCATCGGAGATTTGATACCTTCAACCTAAAGCATAGAGTGTTACAAGGTTATAAACAATATGTATTTTAGAGTCCAAAACTGATTAATACATAAACTTTGTTTCTTTATTTCTATAAACTCGTTAATGAATCAACTCAAGAATTTAACTTACTTTCGATGGGAACTTTTCAAATCGCCAATTCCTTCATCGTATTCCTTTACACATCTAATAACCATTAGAATATTCGACATTTATTCACCTTCGTGCATCTTAAGAAGTTTTGACTTTTCAAGAGTTATCACATGCTTTATTCCACCTTGAAATTATATTGTCACATTATACTTATGTACAGTTATTTCTATATAGTTGTTATTCCTAATCTATTATGGATATTGGTTTCACTAAATCCACTCCTTTCAACCTCCTTACTCAAAATAGCATCTTATTTTTCAAATTATGCTTGGTTTTCACTTATTAGATTTTGTTCCCACGATTTTTCCCTTCCTTTTCATTTTAGCAGCTTGTTTGACTTTGACTATCAGACTAGTCTTCCCATAACAAAAATCTACTTTGCCACCAATATGCGTTTGCATTTTCTTAAATGTCTCCATCAGTTTTTGTTTGATCGTTATACCCTAACAAGTTCCATCGGTCATCCACCATTCCGTTTAACCAATATATCTCCATTATCATCATTTTAATGTCATTTATCATATCATATAAGTTCCATTCCTTTTATTTATAAAAAAAATACTTTCTAGAGCAATATCAACTCATTTTATTACCTTAAGTTCCATAACAATTGCTCGTTTCACCATCAAATTAAGCCTATAACGGCAATAACTTGATACTTCTACCTCATTTCATAATAATTAATAAATTGTTCGCGAATGATCTTAGGTGGTTAAAACGGGTTTCCCAAATGTTACATTTTTAACAATAATAACATTTTTATTATTATTAAATAACAATTAATTTTCGTGGTTAGTGATTAATATTAGTTTTAATATAATTCTTTTTATAAAATTTTCTAACAAAAATTGCGTAGTGATTAGTACACAATATTTTGTATGGTAAAAAATTGTTGTGTATGAATCACTTCCGTAACTGTAAAGGTAAATTAAATTGAGAATTATTAGTTATAATTGTTCTAATAAAAAATTAAAAACCATGAGAGAGAGAGAGAGAGAGAGAGAGAGAGAGAGAGAGAGAGAGAGAGAGACTTTGATTCATACAAAACTATTTATCGAATGTATTTCAATAATTTGAATCTTGTTTAGTATATTATATTAGAGAAATTAAATATCCTCTTACCTTTTAATCCTACCAATCCTCCTACTCATTTAAATGATGACACATGTCATATTAGTATCCTAAAATATCATTAAATCTTATTAAATAAACATTAAATGTTATACATGTCACTATTTCATTGGATAAGAGGATATGTAGGAACAAAAAGTAGGAGGATATTAAATGTTACATATGGAGGATATGGTCTGTGAATGGATTTATTATTGTCAAGTTTTATACGTGAGCACTTATTTTTAGTAAAAGTATAAATTCAGAGCAATTTGTTGATTTATAATGCAAGGAAATTTAGTTTAATTCACATATACTAAATACTAAATTCTAATAAAAACATAAATTAAGAGAAATTGTTTAACTAATAATGCAGGGAAATGGTTTAATATAATTAAACTCGGGGGATTTATTTGATATAGAGCATACAACCATACAAGGGTTTAGATTGTGGAATTTTGGCCCTGTTTTGGCTGATTCAAAGTGTGGTTGGTCGTTGTTTTTTCTTTCTCGGAACTTCAACAACGAAGGTTTTTATATTAGTTTTCACATACAAATTAATCTCTCCTGCGAACGAACGAAGGTTTAGATTGTGGAATTTTGGCCCTGTTTTGGCTGATTCAAAGTGTGGCTGGTCGTTGTTTTTTCTTTCTCGGAACTTCAACAACGAAGGTTTTTATATTAGTTTTCACATACAAATTAATCTCTCCTGCGAACGAACATAAGGTTATGTCTGATGTTGTGAAATCACTACAAACGAAGTCACATAAGTTGAATAATCTTAGGATTTGAATATATGTCAATAAGTTATTAACCACGTTTTCCACATACATTACACAAGTCACCAAAACCTAATTAGTGGCCAAACATTCTTAATTCATGAATAGTTGAGGGCGAGCATTCTTAATTCATAAATATTCTTGAATTTACCATCAATAAAATACATTTTAAATAGTTTACTTTTAATCATGCACTTTCATAGATACGACTAAAGTTAAAATATTGTACATACCTTTAATACAAATTTACAAAATTAAATCAACCAGATATGAAATATTGTTGAATTAAAAAAACAATATTGCAAAAATGGTCCATGTGGTTGTTTGAAAATTGTCATTTTTGTCCAAAAAGTTTTGAAATAACACCATCGGTCTAAAACTTTGATCTTGTTGCGAGTTTGGTCCAAAATTTTTGAAATTTTTTATAATGACAGATTTGCCCTTACTATTTTCATTTTTTTTAGATAAAATTGCAAAAATAGTCATTATGAATTGTCATTTTTGTTCAAAAAGTTTTGGAGTTGCACCCCGGTCCAAAACTTTGATTTTGTTACGAGTTTTATCCAATTTGTTTTGAAAATGGCAAACAGATTCCGATGCTTAGACGTGCAACTCTGGAGATCTACGGAGCAAGGGTTTCAAAAGCCCATCGCCTCTCTTTAGATTTTTGGCAGACTGGTGTTTTGTAGTGGCGAACAGATATGGCATCCGATGATGATGATGTAACGAAACCCTAATTGAGTCGGAGAAGATGAAGGATGATAGAAGCATTGGTGGTTTCCGGTACATATATATATATATATATATATATATATATATATATATATATATATATATATATATATATATATATATATATATATAGAGCAGAAAGATCATTAGAAAATGCATATTAGGGGTACACATTAAAGATCCAATCAACAAGTGACACATGACATTTTGTTAATTAATAAATAGAATGGTCCTTAGAGTTTGGGTTAGTTTTCATCTATAGTTCAAAAATAAGAATTACAAACCCAATATGCAAAAACCTAACCCAAAACAAATCAACCCTAACCTAAATCAAATAAAACCACGTTCTGTTTCCTTCTCCATGTCTCCTACGTTCTCTCGCACCACCCTACCAGCATCCCTTGTATTCTTCTTTCAACGATCGTTGATCCCTGCCATTGTCGTCCGTCGCCTCCCTTCATCCGCCACTAGACTCCATTGATCGTGGCCAAACCCTCTTCCATCTCCCACGTTCTTCGAAGAGGAACACAAATTATTACCATAATGTGTCTCCTCCCCCTTGCACTCTCTAAAAAGACCTCATCGTCATCGACTCCTATCTCTTGAGATACTTCATTGCCGCCATCGCTCCATATCCAACCACCGCCCCTTCCCTCAGCCTCTCTCACAACACCCCATCATCACAGGTGGATTTTAAGGGTTTTAACACTAGGTAATTTAAAGGGTTTTAACATCGATCGTAGTTCAAATACCTCTCCACAAATTGATGATTCCCCAAATCGATTGATTGAAAGTCGAATAAATAGTTAAAATTGATGTTCATGTGAGAAATTTGAATTCAAATAGAAGTAAGTATAGGGTACATCGATTGTCAAAGTTTGTTGTTTGAAAGTCAAAATTGATGGTCAGAGAACCATTTAATTTCAACCGCAGGTTAAATTACTTTTCTTCCATTGAGAAAATCAACTCGAAAAGTTTGTGTCGACGTTGTGTGTCGGAATAGGAATCGGTACTGGCTTGGTGTGCGGAGAACGGTTAGGCTATCCGGAGTGGGGGATCAATTCACACGTGAAGGAAGGCGTGGCAGCCCAAGGAACGCGTGAACACCGCCCCAAGGGCTGGTGGCTTGGGTATGGATTGGGTACAAAGATTGGCCAGGAGATGAATAGGAAGCAAGCAGCAGCAACAAAGGTCCAATATTGACCGTTTCCTTTGTATCCGTTGTAATAAAAAAATTGTCACACCATTTTTTCAGTAAACTGGTCAACAAGGAAACCATATTTAAAAAATGGGTATAGGGGACATAAGTACATCAAAAGAATCATCCATTTTCTTTTTTTATTGAAGTTACAATTATGGTCCCTGAAAGTGTTTGTTTATATCTTAGTATACCATTTTGCTTATCTTTAAATTAAATTAAACCCTCCGCTCTCTCTCTCTCTCTCTCTCTCTATATATATATATATATATATATATATATATATATATATATATATATATATATATATATATATAGAAGTAAGTTCAAATAAAAACAGTAAATAGTGTGAGAACGTAAAAACAATATATTTATGTTATTATTCTGTAATGAATGTTGTATATGTGTATTGTTGAAGTAATTTTAATACGAATATTAACGTTTAATTAGTCATATATTCATTATAATGTTACTATTCTATTATAAACTTATGTATGTGCATTTTTGTAGTGAATTTTAAATTTAGTTTTAACCTGTGACTATTCATTTATTCATTTATGAATAAAGACATAAAGTTGTGGATACAAAATTCATTGCTGAATAATAACATAAAAATAGTGTTTTTACGTTCTTACGCTATTTACTGTTTTTATTTGAACTATCCCTTATATATATATATATATATATATATATATATATATATATCTATATATATATATATATATATATATATATATATATATATATATATATATATAGGGAGGGGTTCAGTAGAGAACCAATATGGGTGGATGAACCAAGGAACCTATTAAGATGGTTGGATCAAAAAATTAACAGCCATTGGATTTGAGATGTAAACGTATGAAAAACAATAGTGTGCAGCTGATTATAACCAAACACGTAACTTAAGGGGGCATTTTCGTCAACCTAAAACTTATTTACTCTCACGGTGAATTAATTACGTTAGTTCATCAGTTTCACATATCAGTGAAATAGATTTTACCCTCTCATTGAAAGCGATCTTTTACTTCACCGACGAACATCGATTTCAAACGCATCTCCGACGACGATTCAGTCAATATCCATAGTCAATCTTGCCGAAAGTTCGTAAAAATGAATCTAGAAGATATATTTGACTGCTATTCATTTCCGATTATCTCATTTAATGCATTTTAAACATTAAATTTTCCGTTTGATAAATTTCAAAACGACAAATCTAAACTATCTGTTACATTATATATTCGATGAATCTGTGAATACACTATTTTATTAACAAAATCATTTTAGACTGATTTCAAACCCTCAGATGATGAAATTTTAATAATTTGTATACATAACGAAAACCTAATTATCTAAATTTCTTGAAATCGATACAGAAATCATGAATATCTATATTACAAACTGTAATTTCCTAAAACTTTGTGAATCTAACTCGAATATGAGTTTATTAAGTAAATCGAAACCCTAATTTCAAGAACTTTTGTGAATTTGTATAATTACCAAAATCCTAATGATATAATTTTCTTCAAATCGATACAGAAATCATGAATATCTAAATTACAAACCATAATTTCCTAAAAACTTTGTGAATCTAAGTGGTTTCTAAGTTTATACATTAAACTGAATATCTAATTTCACATTTTGAATTCACAGTGTGCTTTGTGATTTACATTTGATTATTTTGAAATGATTCAATGTTTCTGAGGATTACATTATTTGACCATTCACAAAGTGAATCATGATTACATATCAATTTAACATATCATTTATTCAAATTGTGAATTCACATGGTGCTTTATCATTTACATTTAATTTTTTCATCTTGTGTGAATTCACATTGTGTATCTATGTTTAATTGATATTGTATCTCTTATTGTGCTTCTCATTGTAAATTTATAAAGAGTTGCATTGGTAATGTTTTGATTCACACTGAATTCACAATGTGAATAAATATTATGTTAAATTCATTTGTAATCTTGATTCACATTGTGAATTATATGAATAAATCATAACTTTCATACCATGAAATTGATGTTTGAATTAATTTGTTAATCAAAAACAAGAAATGTAGAAAAGATCAATGAAAAAAAGGATAATAAGAAAAGAATGAAATTGACAAGAAATCTAAAAGATGTTATACCTTCAACTAAAAGTGAAAAATTGAAGATATTCAAGATAAAAAAAACGTTAGAACATTCACATTCAGATTAAAATAACTAATTATCTAATCATATACTACACACTTATTAAAAAAACTAATTCAAAATGTGAATCTTGGATGTATATCTCACATTCACACAGATTCAAAATGTGAATCTCTTAGTTTTTTTTTGCAAGTTGATCAACACTTTTGTTTGTTTTTACTATGCACAAAATAATTGTAAAAATTCACCATGTGTATGTGTACGTCACTTGGTGAACCTCAAACTCTTTTGCTATAAAATACATAAATTCACAATGTGAATCTTGGATGTATATCTCACATTCACATAGATTCACAATGTGAATCTCTTAATTTATTTTGCAAGTTAATCAACACTTTTGTTTGTTTTCACTATGCACAAAATAATTGTAAAAATTCACCTTGTGTATGTGTACATCACTTGGTGAACCTCAAACTCTTTTGCTGTGAAATGCATAAATTCACAATGTGAATCTTAGATGTATATCTCACATTCACATAGATTCACAATGTGAATCTCTTAATTTTTTTTGCAAGTTGATCACCGCTTTTGTTTGTTTACACTATGCACAAAATAATTGTAAAAATTCACTTTGTGTATGTGTATATCACTTGGTGTTCCTCAAACTCTTTTGCTGTGAAATGCATAAATTCACAATGTGAATCTTGGATGTATATCTCACATTCACATAGATTCACAATATGAATCTCTTAATTTTTTTTGCAAGTTGATCAACACTTTTGTTTGTTTTCATATGCACAAAATAATTGTAAAAATTCACCATGTGTATGTGTACATCACTTGGTGAACCTCAAATCTTTTGCTGTGAAACGCATAAATTCACAATGTGAATCTTGGATGTATATCTCACATTCACACAGATTTACAATGTGAATCTCTTAAATTTTTTTTGACAAGTTGATCAACACTTTTGTTTGTTTTCACTATGCACAAAATAATTGAAAATAATTCATCTTGTGTATATGTACATCACTTGGTGAACCTCAAACTATTTTGCTATGAAATGCATAAATTCACAATGTGAATCTCTTAATTTTTTTCGCAAGTTGATCAACACTTTTGTTTGTTTTCACTATGCACAAGATAATTGTGAAAATTCACCATGTGTATGTGTACATCACTTGGTGAACCTCAAACTCTTTTGCTGTGAAATGCATAAATTCACAATCTGGATCTTGTATATACCTCATAGCCTAACAGATTCGCAATGTGAATTTCTAAAAAGATTTTGCAATTTGATCATCACATGTTGAATTTTATTTTTTGACATGTATTTCATAATACTACTTATATTTTTGACATTGATATTAAAAATTTCACATTGTGTAGTTGAAGGTTCAAAAAATATACCAAAAACACAGCAAGGAGAACCATGGTGGAAATAGTTAATAAATTAAGAAAAAATAAAGATGAAAGACTATTGATGAAAATGTTGAAAAAGGAAAAAGTTTAGAAGGTGATGATATTAAAAAAAGCATTGATGAAGCAAGATGAATCTGTTTTGAAGACACTTGAAAAGAAAACAACACAAGGTTAATATTCATAAAATTATAATTTACTTTAATATATAAAATCAGTTATCATTAATTTTTTTTAAAATTAACAGAAATCAAACAGAGTCCAAGATTTCAAAAAACAAAAACAAAAAAGTCGATGAAGCAGGACAAATCTGTTTTCAAGACACCTGAAAAGAAAACAACTCAAGGTTAGTATTTATAAAATTATAATTGAACATAATATTATAAAATTAATTCCTATTAATTTTGTTAAAACATAAACATAAATCAGACAGAGTCCAAGACTTAAAATGATTGAATACAAAAAATTGGTGACTCCTATTAAAGTTGATGATAGCCTTGTAAAAAAAGAATTTGATAAAAAAGCAACAAGTTTGTTTATTACTATTCACATGTTTAATTTATAAAGTTATAAACAAATTCACATGTTTATTTTATGTATTATATTATATTTTGCAAAAGAAATTCACATGTGAATTTGTTGTATTGTTAATTATGTTATAGTATATATGTTATAATATGAGAAGCTTATGAAAATTATTGACTAACAGGAAAAAGAAAAAGAAAAACAAAGACTCTGGAAGTAGTCAAAGAAAAAAAAGGCAAAAGTGACAATAAATCCAAATGACAAAGTATCTTTGAGAACAAGAATGAGCCCAAATAAGCTTTATGATATTGTTTAATCTATAAACAAATAACAGAAAAAAGCTGTTAGAGAAATGGGATTGGGATCTTTGCTGAGAATTGCAACCAATGGAATTTCTGGGAAATTGACACGTTTTGTTGTGATTTATTCAATCCATCATATATGAAAATGCATCTACCTAATGCAAAGATAGACATAATACCGAAACTTGTTCATGATTTGCTTGGAATTCCTCTAGGTGGAAAAGATATATATAAAATTGATCAATGTGAAGGAAAAGAATTAATGGATTGGAAGCAATAGTTCAATTTTAAGGCTATGAGACCATCAGATGTTGAAGAGAGAATTAAAGAATCATCAGATTCAGGGATTATTTCCAGAACAAACTTTCTATTACTGTTTGTTAATACTATCTGTGAACAGAATAAGCCTGGAACTTGTAAAACAACATTATTGCCACATTTGTTAGGCAAAACACCTATGAGAGAAATTGACTGGTGTGGTTTTATAACCAATTGCTTGAAAATGTCAAAGACGACGTTGGATGAAACCGATAGAGGAAACTACTATTATGGGCCACTTCTTGTATTATTGGTAAGGAAAATTCTTATAATTAACACTTTTATTTATATTATTATAAGAAAACTAATTAATCATAATTTTGTTTACATAAACAACTAGCTTATTTGGAGTTTATGAGAAATGATAAGAATGATAAAAAAACAAATACATGCACTACATTTTTGGGATTATGACATGATGGTGAAAAAGGAAAAAGCTGAGTTAAAGAGTGGTGACTTTGGAACTTTGGAATGGAATGATGATGTTATAGAGAATGATGAAGAATCTGACACCGATGAAAATGAAGATATGAAACTCGATGTAAGTTAATAATCTATATAATTAAAAAGAAAATGAAGTTATATTATAGATATATGTTATAAAATTGTAGTTAAGATGAAAATCATAAAGTGATTCACATTGTAAATATAAAAGTGTATTTTATTACTTTCTTTATAATAAATTCACATAGTGAATATATAATTTATTAAAATGCATTAAAAGTGATACCTCGTCAATGTTTTCATATTCTGAAACTGTAATTTATTATAGAAAAAAGATAAAAAAATTCATTTTTATTGATATTTTTATCTCATTTCGCAGGAATTGGTATTCAAAGCGAAAAAGAATTAAAAAAAACTAGTGAATGATAAAATGAAGTTTGGAAAGTTAATTGAGTTTTCAACAACAAAATTCACAGAAAGCAATGAGTTGAAAGATATGAAGAAAGTCTTTGAACAAGAATTCATTTATAAAACTCAAAATGAAGATGATGCAAAAAGTGACAGGCATGAAGATGAAGAAAAAGGCGATGAGAATTTGAATGAACTTGAAATAAAGAATCAACCAATAATAGTAACACCAAGAAATTTGTACAATGATCCAATAGTGCATGAGATTGCTGATTCTATTCAATGTATTTTAAATTTTGATGATTATGATGATTTTGAAAATGTAAAAAGTTTTAGAGAACAAAAAAAAAAACAATAATAGATTATAAAATAAAGAAAAAAACACTAGAAAATAATCAATGCCTAGTTTTTCACTTGGTCTTGGTCTTGGTCTAACACAAGAGTTTCAGGAAAGAGATGAAAGCAGTGAAGATGAACACATGAAAAAAAAAATAAAAGATGAAAAACTTGATGAAGGAGAAAGTTATGATTAAGAAGAAATAGAATGTGACAATAATATCTTGGGAATTGAAGATGATGAAGACAAAAAAGAAAAGTAAGATAAATATTAAAAAACCATCACTAAAGCTATCTTCTCCTTTTAATAAAAAAGAGGTTTGTGCATCAAAATTTGTAGATCCCGATAAAGTAAAAGTATCAGATAAATTTTTTTTCCAGAATTGGTAATAGAAGGTAATAATTCATGTTATCTTTTATTTAAATACAATAGTATATAAATACAAATACAAATTAATTTTCTATTAACTGCTTTTTTGTTTTATTTGATTACAAATTAAGTGAGAAAATATTTCAGACTAAGAGAGGTTATGTGCTTGGAAGAGGAATGATTGAAACAATGCAGGCAAGATTATGGTTATATACACATGTCATTGATGCTTGGATTGATATTTTGAACTATGAAGAAAAGCTTAACTCAAATTCTACAATGAATCGGTATTTCTTTGATACATCAATGGTGGTAAGTTAATTAAAAGATATATATCATGATAATATTGATACTATAATACATAAAATTTTCAACAGTTTTGAAATAAGTAATAAAATTCACACAGTGATTCCTATTATAATTCACTGTGTGAATAATTTTAAATTTTAAAATTTACATTATTGTGAATTTAACAATTTACTCTTTAAAGTTTGATGTATATTTAAATTTTTTTGCAGAGACAGTTCATATTTGACAAAATATCCCTTCGAATGAATGATTTAATAAATTTGAATCAAATATCAAAGATGAAATGAAAAAGGACAAAGAACTTCTGACATTTGAAAAAGTTCACTTGGTAATAAATTGTTCTTTTTGTTGAATATATTACATATTTTAAACAAAGTTTAACAATTTAAATTATTAAACAGGTGTTTTTCCCAGTTCATAAAAAAAATCACTTTTACATCATTTGCATAAACTTAGAGGAACCAATGGTTGCTGTCATTGACAATATGAATTCAGTTGCAAAGTTTTCTAGAGCTTATCGTGATGACGTGATGGACCTAATGAATTGGTAAGAATAGTAATTTTACATTATAAATATAAGTATTAATAGACTGATAATCTAAATAAAATAATAATTATAGAAAATGACAATTTCATTTTTGTTGAAAATAATTTTTAGTAGGTTCTTGACGAGGGTCAATCATAAACCAGCTTTAATTTTGGAGGGTGTTGAACCAGAAATGGTGAACATGAATTGGCGCACGAGGGATAATCATGTTGACTGTGGAGTTTTTTACATGCATCATATGGAGACATATATGGGAGATAAAACAATAAATTGGATATGTGGGTTGCCAAAAGAATCAAAACAACAACAAAGTGTGTTAAACGATTTACGCATTAAGTATTTGACGAAGATATTATTGAGTGACGCAAACACATACAGGTCAAAAATCATTGCACAAACAGCTAAGTTTGCAAAAAAGACTAATGAAGAAATAAAAGATTTGCTCAACAAGGGATGGGAAAAAGGGGAGAAAGGATATAGTACTTCAAGGATTGGAAAAAGAAGTGTAAAACTTAAAACTTAGTTTTCTGTTCATAATTAGTATAAGTTTAGATGCACTTTAATTTCTTTAAGAACATATACATGCTTGTTATGTTACAATTTGATGTGAGTTTCTATATCAAAAATAATGAACTTTACTAATACTCAAAAGATGTTTATATTTTCATGTTTTATTAAAAATATACTATTGGTGTGTGAGTGGGTGGGGGGGGGGGGGGGGGGAGTGATTATATTTCTACTTTGAATAAAGAATTGAAAGTACATTGTCATTTCATACATTTACTTCATTTCTTTTGGTCTAAATAATGTTAATGTAATAACAATACAATATTTGTTGAAAATTTACATTGTTTATATGTTAACCTTGTGAAAATTTTATATGTCAGATTCACAATGTGAATTACAGTACATATTGTAACAGTTATATTTTATATGTGAGGTTCATAATGTGAATTATGGTACATATAGATCATTAGAACAATTAATAGTTGAGATTCACAATGTGAATCAAATTACATTAAGACAATCTTAACATGAAAATTTTATATATGAGATTAACAATGATAATTAATATACATAAATTAAATCGTTAGCAAGAATTTTTTATTAGAAAAGAAAAAATCAAATCTTATTTTAGTAACAAAGAAAAAATCAAATCTTATTAACAATGAATATCAAAATTAACATCAATATTTCAACATTATATCCATTGAATGATCATTACAAAAATCAAATCTTATTTTAGTAGTCTTAAAAAGAAAAAATTAGAAACAATCTCCCTTTTGTAACCTAAGATTCTAAATAAGACTTCTTTAACCTCAAAATTCAACTCCTAGCATTGTGATTTGGTTTATGACATAAACTGCACAGCCTAGAACCCTTTTTAGATGTCTCAATCACTTTCTCTCTAGTGCTCTTGATTATTAATTTTACCACTGGCACATCCCTTGTTTCTGATCCCCTGTGGATTATGAATGTTGATAACATCAGGTACTGCAGCTCCAATAATTGTTTCAATGTGAACTAATATACTCGAAGATGCCCTTGATGAGGGACATAAAGGAATACCACTATCAACCTCCTGAAGTTGCTTTATATATTTAGCCAACTCATCCTCATTATTTTCTGTCTTGTTAATGGACAAACGAAGAACAACATATGCATCTTGAATCAAACATTCATTTTTACTGCCTTTATGAGGAGATGAGTACTTTTTTCTCAACAATCCATCAGCTATGATATCTTTTCCCCATCTCCTCAAAATGAAATTTGATGGAATTTCATCATACTCTTTCATATTTAATATGAAAAACATCAGACAACGTAACAATCCTTCCTGGACAAAAAGCATGCAACTACAACGGATGCTAATGCTATCATCCATTCTACTAAATACAACCTACAAAATTATCATTAATAAACAAATTAATACGTGAATAAGAAATTCTATCTCATACCATTCGATAAAAATTATACAAATTAACATCGATTCACATTATTAATCAACAGGACATTAGAAATCATAATACTATAATATAAATATGTACTTCAAATCAAATTTACAAAAAACATACATATTCCATACTAATCTAATGAAAAGTACAAACCAATTTATAACTCTATAAGAATTCACACTGTGAATTAGCAAAATATCCTACATTCACAGTGTGAATTTTTAAACTACATTTTATATTTAATAAACTGTATTAGGACAAAGAGACATACCTTGTAACGAGTATTAGGACAATGAGAAGGAAGACTATTTCGATAAAAATCATCAGAATCTTCATCCTCATTAACATTTTTATCAATCAACTTTTTATTTTCTTCTTATCTCTCAAAACATAAATTTCACTTTCATCTTCAATAACTACAGATTCTTGAACACAATAAAACACGAATTTGTATAACTCTTTCTGAATGTCCAAGAAAATATTATGTGTATAAATTTCCGATACACGCTTTTCAATAGCCAAAGGAGTCATTAGCGTGGGGGTAGTAGTTGTGGACTGATAATCTAATAAAGATTGATGATGTATTTGCTTTTCCATTGCACTATCAAATGACATCACGAACTTCACCAAATTTGATTTATGATACAAAAAATGTGAGAAAGCATAATTCAAACTCTCTGATCTTGAAGTAGTTCGCATCAAACCAAAAAGTTCAAGATCTCTCATAAAAGCCGGAATCCATAAATCCCTTATTTTAAAAATAGACCTTAACCAATCATTTTCTTTTAGGTGAAACTTATCTAACATTGTTGACCACGAACTTTCAAAATCTTGTGGAGAACATTGAAGATTCCATATAATATCAAAAAATGTCTTCTGGAAGTCCGGATGGTTATAAACATCAATAGGAATCTAAAAAAAGAAACACATAAGAATCATTACATATGTTGAATATTTGATGTAATTCATAGTAACATAACATTTGTTTCACATTATGAATTCACAGTGTAATCTATGGTTTAGATTTGTTCCTTTCATCATATGCAAATTTACATTGTGAATTCACAATGTGCTTTATAATCTATATGGTTATAAACATATATAGGAATCAAGAAACAAAGAATATACCTTTTCCTCAAGTTTTTGAGTGATGTGCCACATGCATAGTCTATGCTTCGATTCAGGAAAAACAAAATTAACAGCTTTCTTTTGATGAATCCTGATTTGTTACAATCATCATGGGTAGCTTGACAAATGCTTTACAGAACACTTCAAGCAACCACACATATGCATCTACTGTCTCATGAACTAGTAAACCAGCAGCAAAAGTAACACAACGCTTGTGGTAGTCAACTCCAGTAAAAAGAACAAACACATAGAATACCTGAATTTTATTTGATAAGTATTATTAAAAAGAACAAATACCATAAAAAGAACAAATAAGGATTAGGAATTACTAGTTTGTTTGATAAATAGCATCAAAAGATAGTACATCTCCAAATTCCTTATAGTTGGCTTTCGAAGTATCATCAACCCAAAAAAGTCCAGTAAGATGATCATTAACATCTTTTTGGACCTCAAATGAAAAATTAGAGAAACACAATTTTTTGTTTGTCAATATATCCACAACCATTTGGGAATCTTTGACACCAATTTTAGAATTCAAATCTCTATGAAAATTTTTAAAGTCAACTGTAGTTCCTCCCCTAGAATTAAAGCCACCCTTAATACTAGTCACCAAGTCATAAGGTTTTGAAGCACCAATGCTACAAGTACTAACCTTATGTATAAAGGATTCATCAAGAAACTCCATTGTCCTATTAATCCTTAATAAGTGCTACTGATCTTGAGCAACAAGTTCATGGTTGTGATCTTCAACAAACACATAAATGTAGAACATTAAAGAACATCGGAGATTCTTGAACTTTGAAACAACAAGGCATTCGTTCTTCTTAGAAGAAGTTCTCCTTCTCTTAATATCTGAAAATTTCACATGAATATTTTCATTCTTGAATGACTCCGTGAAACCAGATCTAGTACATGTCGAATATCTAATACGAATTGTGCCATCATTGTATCTTTTTTGACTTGACATATTCACATCAAAACCAGATTCTTGACCATAAGTCTTGTAAAAGTCAAGACCAATGTCCAATGAATCAAACAACAATCCTTTGAAAGACTTATTATGTATCAACTTATCATAAGGAACAAGCTTAAAAGATTCAGTATTGTAGAGCTCAAAATCAAAAGTATAACAAGAATTACTGCTATTTGAATGATCAATATTCATACTTGAAGATGATTGATCATGAACTGCAAAACCAAAAAAAAAACATCTATTTTATTACATTATATAGAAAATGTGAAATTTATATTAAGAAAAAAAAAACTTACGTGATTATTCATTAATAGTTGAATGCAAATCTGAACAAGAATTACTGCTATTTGAATGATCAATATTCATACTTGAAGCTGATTGATCATGAACTGAAAAACCAAAAAAAAAAAAAAACATCTATTTTATTACATTATATAGAAAATGTGAAATTTATATTAAGAAAAAAAAACTTACGTGATTTTTCATTAATAGTTGAATGCAAATTTGAACAAGAATTTAGAGAACTCATAATGAATCGGTAACCTGGAGTTTATATACAGATTAGAAATTTAGAATTGATAATTATACAAAAAGGAAACAAATAAACAAGATAATAACAAAACATTAAAGTATATGCACAAGATAAGATAAGATTCTAAAAATCACTAAAAGTTTGGAAAAAAATTAAATGTCAAAAGATGCATAAGATATAATTGATTATCTAAATGTCGAATATGCATTACAGACGAATGGTTACAAAAACGACCGAATGAAAAATAGTAACATCAAACGGATATTCAACATACGACATAAAATTAGCAAATTAACAATAAAACATAACAATTTGAAGATTAAACGGTAAAATCAAGAGAATTTGACAATCAGACTATTACAATAACAATAAAAATAAGTTGATAAACAATGCATCGGAAGGAAAACGGTAAAATCAAAGTCTATAATTGACCTAATAATCATAAACGAAAGATGAATAGATGTTAAAAAAATACATTATTATTAGCTGAAATTTGGAGAAACTATTAGTAAATTGGATGAAAAAGGTTGAGATTTCGAGGAACAGGCGAGATTTTGGATCGATCAGTGTTGAAGATGAACGACAGTAACATAAGATGCTAACGGAGACAAACATGAATATTAAATGAGACGCTAAAATTACCAAAATGACCCTCAGTTTTTTTTGGTTAATTAAGGGTTAATAGCCAAGATTAAAAGAAAATAGATGGTTAAGATGGGTTCCTTAGTTCTTGGATCCATATTGGTTCTCTATTGAACTTTCTCTCTCTCTCTCTCTATCTCATTATATATATATATATATATATATATATATATATATATATATATATATATATATATATATATATATATATATATATATATATATAGGGTTAGGTTCATATGAGACGACCTAATTTTGTGAGACCGTGAGATGCAATCCTAGCCACTCATTTGGTAGATAAAAAAACATTTTTAAAATGCAAAATAATTGAAAATTTTCGAATTTTTTTTCAAACATTTTTTCGGAATTTATATTTTCCAAAAAAACAAAAAAAATACAAAAAAAAATACATTTTTTTTACATATTCTAGTAGAATATTAGAATATTCTACATATCTGACAATCTAGTAGAATATTCTAACATTCTAAAAACCACATTAGAATATTTACAGTGTAATATTCTATTAGAATATTTCACGTATTTAAAAAAACGGGTAATTAATTTTTATATTTGTTTAGGTAATTAAAGTTCCGAAAAGAATAATTAAAAAAAGAATTTTTGGATTTTTCCTTTTATTTTGCATTTTAAAATTATTTTTAGATTTGGTCTCACGGTCTTATAAAATTAGCATGGTCTCAAGTGAACCTGAACCTATATATATATATATATATATATATATATATATATATATATATATATATATATATATATATATATATATAGAGAGAGAGAGAGAGAGAGAGAGAGAGAGAGAGAGAGAGAGAGAGGTTTCATAGAGAATTATAATTAACAAAGAACCAATTGTGAGCGTCGGAAATCATAATGATCAACGGCTAAGTAATAGATGTACACCTGTACAGTGGACGTACACACACCAAATTATACAAAAAAATCCACCTACTTACCAAAATGCCCACTTCATTTTTTGTTTAAAATTTTTTTAGGCCACATTTTTTATCGAAAAAAAACTGAATATAAAGTTGTTCTTGAGTTTTTGTCCTCTTTCTGTAGAGATCCATGTTGATATATAAAAAACAAACTTTTTTTTTTCGAAAAAAAATCCTACTTCATTTTGTTAGTTTTTTCAATATTTAAGTTTATTTTTATAAAAAAAATAAAAAGCTAATTATACCAAAAATATTAAATTTTTGTACTCTATTAATAAATATCAACACCGATAAAAAAAACCTCTATCAATGTAGATTCATATTATGAATCTAAACTGTAAATATTTCAATTTTTAACATTCTCAAAGTGAAAAAGCTCGATCAGTACAGATTCACATTGTGAATCTGACCTACTATTATACACAATGTGAATCTGAGAATGTTTATAATGTGAATCTGAACTGAAATAACAATTTTTTTAGCATCAGTATGAATCTTTGTTTAAAGAGTACCAAAAAGTATGAATTTTGATATATTTATTATTTTTTTTCTATAAAAAATAGACCAACTTTTCAACAAACAAAGAAAATGAAATGATTTTTTTGAAAAAAAAAATTATTTTTTTATATATATCAATATTGATCTCTATGGAAATAGAACGAAAAGTCACGAACAATGGTATATTTGGTTTTTTTATGATAAAAAACATGGCCTAAAAAAATTAAAATAAAAAAGGAAGTGAGTTTTGTTATAATCCGGTGCATATACGACCATTGTAAAAGTCTACAACTCTTCTTTTTGTAGTTGATCACTTTAAATTTCGATGCTTTAAATTGGTTCCTTGGTTCCTCTATTAATAATGATTATCTATTGGACTTTTTGTTTCTTTCTTTCTCTCTCTCTCTCTCTCTCTCTATATATATATATATATATATATATATATATATATATACACACACACACATACACACAAAGTGAGAGAGAGAGAGAGATGTTCAAATGAGAACAATTATAAAATCGAGAACGTGAGAGCAAATTTGGGCCACATATTTTTTTTTTCCGTAACACCCCCCCCCCCCCCCCCCCCCCCCGCGCGCGTATCGTCACGACAGAGGATCTTAATATTGATATGAGAATATAAACCAACACCACCACAACTAACGCAACCACCATTGTGCCACATATTTCTTTTTGATTCAAAACCCTCCAATATACGGGCGCGATGGATGCACATAATATTTATATGTGAATATAAAGGTAAGTATATTCTCGCTTATTGCAAATCTGCCGCTTAAGCGCTCCAGCGTAACGAGACGAAGGGACAAATAATATTCATATATGAATAAATAAATTCATATATGAATATATATGGATATTCATATATGAATAATCACTTGAGAATATCCATATACTTATGGATATTCATATATGAATAATCACTTGAGAATATCCACATACTTATTCATGTATGAATACACTTTATATATTTATATGAATATAATTATTTACATATGAATATTACATTCATCCGTTGTGCCGGTATGCCAAAAGGATTTATGGAAAAAAAATATGTGGCCCAATGGTGGTTGCGTTAGATGTGATAGTGGTGGTTTATATTCACGTATGAATATTACATTTCTCCGTCGTGCCGGTATGCGGGATTCTTTTGCGGCAAAAAAATGTGGCCCAGATTTGTTCCCGCATTCTCGATTTTATAATTGTTCTCATTTGAACCTAAGTCCCTCTCTCTCTCTAACTCTCTCTCTCTCTCTCTCTGTGTATATATATATATATATATATATATATATATATATATATATATATATATATAGAGAGAGAGAGAGAGAGAGAGAGAGAGAGAGAGAGGAGAGTTTTATGGAAAATACATGTTTTAGGGCAACACATGCTGGAACTGATAAAAGCATGACAACACATCACTTTAGAGTAACTATATAAATAACTTTTACAACACATTACTTGTGAATAAAGAAATAGACATGTGTCACTTGGTCATTGACTCTAACATATGTTGCCCTAGTTATGCATTTTCTATTGAGCTTACTTTTCTCTCTCTTTCTTTCTTTCTCTCTCTCTCTCTCTCTCTCTATATATATATATATATATATATATATATATATATATAGGCGAGATCAACAAGAAACTTCATTGAGAGAGCAAACCATCGAACCAAGACGAGTTGTTACAACACCGTACGTTAAATCGATTTTTTTTTGATGAATTTCTTCGCCGTTCCTCTCAATTACTAGCAAACTAATAAAAAAATCATTGTTCGATTACAGAGATTAAGAACTTAATAATTTGATGAAAAATTAAAAAAAAATCTTATGCATTTTATTGATGCATAGCTTTTTTTTTCTTATTTGTTTTACACTTACCTTCAAAATCAGGATCCATTGCATGATTAGATGAATTATGTTGTTTTTAATTTTTTCAAGAAGAAAAAAACCAATGCACTTGATTGGCGTGTTTTTTTTCTATTTGTTTTTAGTTTCACAGATCCCACCTAGCTAGACACCTCTAACATGAACAACTTGTTACAAATCAACCAATTCATATAAACCATACAGATTGTAGAAAGCACCAAAAATATTAATTAATTTTGTAGATTCCAAGGGTAAAGTTGGAATAAATTATAGACTCAAAAGTGGTCAATTGTATCAACTTGCACATGGGAAGTTGACCATGATGCAACATATTCATTGGTCAAACCATGCACAGATGCTTCATACACATAAGGGAAAATATATCCAAGGGCGAATCATCCTAGTCAGATGTCAGCTAAGAACTTATATCATAATCTAAGGTCTTATGTCAGTGGGTGATATCCACTTAATAATAGAGCCTATTGCCTGGTTTCACTTGAAATGTATAACAATCTAAAATAAAACCACCACAACCTCTTTGCATGTAATTTATACACCGACATATGATCTCTAAGTCAAACCAACCGAAATTACAAAGAAAGTGTGTAATTTAATTAAGTAGGAAGCTTTTTATTGGAAATCGAGAACATGATAAATTACATCTTATTAATTGGAAGCTAATTTTGTTTAAGAAGCTATTATTATAACATCCTATTTCTCGTCATTTCTTATTTCAGGGCCTTGGGCGCCTTAAGGAGGTAAATATTAGACCTTGTGGAAGGAAGTAATGATGGTTGAGAGAGATGGGTTTTAGCCAAAAGACATCCTATGTGCTCATGCAAACCCTAAAGCTTGGATCTAGGTTTCTCTATTATACATGCTTTTAATCCAAGACTTGAAACCTTAGATCTAATCAATATAAGATATGAATAAGGGTTTAGATCATACCTTGATTGTTATATAGCAATAACAATCTCAAATCCTTCTTGTATTGACTTTAGAAAGCTTAGAGTCACAAATGTCACTCCTCTAATGGCTTACAAACACCAAGAGCAAGAGGATGAAGAGGAGAAGAGAAGGAGCTGCCCAAAACCGTGTGGAAACCCTAGAGGATTAGTTCACCATGTTTTTGAGGCTTAAGGGCACTATTTATACATGTAGGCTATTAGGGTTTTGAACTAGGAAACCCTAATTTGGATGCTTAGGCCCTAAGCAACCCATGGACCCTTTCTTAAAGGCCCTTGGACGATTTCTAATGGGTTTCCCCATAGAATTCGTCCAACCTTAAATAATAAGGTAATCCATAGCCTAATTGTAATTATCTTATAATTACAATTCCAGTCCCTTAAGTTTAATTAATCTCTTTTAGCCACAAACTTAATTCTTATTAATTCTTGACTAATATTAATTAAACAATATGATTTCTCCTTTAATATATTATTCTCATAATATATTAATAAATCATATTTAATCCTTTCTCTCCATAATTCATCCTATCAAGTTGCTTTCGTGAAGGCAACCCAAAAGGACCATGCACGATCGGGTCAAGTACATACCAAAATGGTTATGGACTTAGACACTAATCCAACAGTCTCCCACTTGGATAAGTCTAATAACTATTCTGCATATGAATTCAGATCCTGATCTGCAATCATAGCTTTCTAAAGCCGCTGTCAACTCTGATCTTATCAAATATGCGTGTCCTTAGATAAGGGATCATATATTCCTCTATTCTAGATATTATCTTATAGACTGAGACTTGGATCTAAATCATTGTCTCTATCTATGTGCTGTTTCCCGAATTCAGATTTATGACGACTGACAACAGACTACAATTGAATACATCAATTTAGTCCCGGCTTGGCCAAGCGCTTAGGTGCCATCACTAAATCATCGAGGGGCCCACAAATATCGCTTTTATCCTACTTTGGATAAAAGGAACGGATAAACTTTGACTCAATGCTCGCTTGCACTTACTTACCAAATCACACACAACAATATGTTTTATAACACCAAGTTACTGGTGCGTTTACATATTATCAATGTGCAACCGATTCGCAAGATACAACTCACACATCTCGGTTTCAAGAATATAAGATGTTATCGTCTCACCAATCACTCGTGATAAAATCCATGAAGTGATCCAGGTGAGCGTGGGTTTAATCTAATGCTCAAATCATATTCATAAGCACTCATGAACATTACAGCAAACAATTGCTTATGTCTAATACACTTTAGACAATCCACACACCAATTCACGACAGTCTTCATTCATACCTACTTCCAACATATGAACGATTGTGGTCCGTTTGAATAATATGACTGTTCTTAACCAATTAAATTATTCAGGAAGTCAAAACATGCAAGGTGAAACACAATGATAATACTAATCACATATGACCTCAAACCTTTGAGTATAAATAAAACACATTTTATTTATCACCATATTAATTACTCATTATTTGTCGTTTCAAATGATCAACTTCTTTACTTGAATTATTACATCACTTGTCCCATGCTCTTAGCATGCACACAATGTTTTCTTATGGTTCTAACTTTGTGAAATAGATCAAATGAACACATTACCAATCATACTCATTTCACAATTCCCAATTCCTATCACAAGTGTAAGAATATCAAATTCTTACCACTTATAGAATATGTTAGATTCTAACATTTTATGTAATGATCCTTTTGTAATATCACTACACTAACGATATTACAAAGTCCTCTATTGGAGATTGTTACAATACAATTCCTTAGATATGATGTCTCTCACTCAAAGTACATTCCTTTGAACATCCTTTTACATAAAAGTTCCTAATCTAGACATAGATTTTCAATATTCAATTCCCAATATGGACACGTTTCCATATTTTCCATATGACAACTCATTCTTAATAGAATCTTATCTATTCATAATAATATCGATATGGTCCATTCAATACTATACTTCCAACTACTCACAAGTGACCAATCCTATGCGAACTTTGGATTGTCCTTTGATAGTTGTTTAATTATCTTAGTCAAAACCGATTCTTGTCCTTTTTCCCTCTAAATGCGCTAGACATTTGGAAAATTTTAGAATGGTCAAATTGTACTGCATTTGCAATCGATCCTATACCCGAAACGTATGGGACACGATGCATAATGTCTTACATGAAGATTTAATACTTTATCAATCTCCTGCCATAATATTTTATGTGCTACGTTCTCATAATTCGAAATATGAAAAGGAATGACGTAATCATAATCGAAATTTAAGAAAGCACTATGTATCCTTTGACTAAATTTATTAAAATTTCTTAATCTAAGCTTTAGATTTTGAAACGAAGCACAATATTCTCTCCCTTAATTATAGCAAAACAACTTTACACCCTTACTACTTTGCAAAGTATAACTCTTGTTTTCTATAATTAATATTGCTAACTTGCAATACTTGCCTTAATAATCATACAATCATAACATTTATGCTCCCACTATCATGATGATTATTATAAACATAACACTTATGCTCCCACTAGCTTTGACACGTATTCAGAAAACAGCTTAACTTACAGAAAAACAATACCTATTGAATTTCTTAAGTTCATGTTTCTAATACTTAATGCTTTGATAATCCTTTATCAAGGCTTCTTAATCTCATACACCTTTATCCAAGATAGCTCATATGTGTCTTAAATAATTAAGACTAATTGCCAAAACTCACAATTCGCATGGAGAGGGATACCGTATCCATAATCAAATTTGAGAATGCAATTTTACATTTGCTATCTTCTTAAAATCTCTCTTAGTGAAAGCATTTTCTCACAGTCATTTTCATGAGGAGAAAATCTTATGACACTTAGATTTTAATGGTGTATGTGTTCCTATCCATGTGAATTTGTCAAAAACAAAGTTTTACGACAAATTCAAACTCTTATGGACCGAACTTTCTTAATCTTGATTTCTTGCCTTATGGTAACACGGCTGCCCACCATGTCTTCCAAGTAGTTAAGCAGATCAACCTTTCTTATCAATGTACTTTTCATTGATCAAGGTCCTTGCCTTTTATGCATTCAAATGAGAACTCATAGGACTCACATGCATAATTAACTCAAATGGAACGGCACAGAAACAAGATAATGTCAACACGATAGGTTGTAAAGCTCAAGTCGTGTGCTAGTGATGATTGATAAGGTTTATTTTGATTAGTTCTTGAAACCTTTCAAGACCATTAAGACTCCCACTGACTCCTTGACATATAAGATTCTCTTGTCAATGAAACATTTCTTGACAAACAAATATTCAAGAGTTAGTGTAGTTTTTATCAACACTTCACAAAATTTGGTCCTAGTTGATCTTTGTCTTATCCAAGACATCACAACTTTCCACATTTGATGAATGTTATCAACCTTCCTAATATTTGTCATTCAAATGTCACAATCTTAACTTTAAGACTTGTTTTGGAACGAAGTATGATTGTCTTCTTGATTTAACCATTTCTTCAATTCTTGATTCCACTTCTTAGACATACAATTGTACAAGGACTCACTTAGAGGATCAATTGAGATATGGTTCTTAATCATTAAGACCTATCATAAAACATAATAAAAGGTACTCTCCCTTCTTAGAATAGAGAAACTTTTATCTTTCTGCCTACTTGATTCTTCTTATTCGTTCTGCTATTGATATAAACTTTTCAATCAACTAAGAATTACACTTAATCTCATAAGTGTAATCACATTTACTTAACCTTAGTAAATCATGATGAATATCTTTGTTACTCTTGTGGTGGACTTGATCAACACACAACCTTGTGTACTCGATCTTCTAGTCCTTCACTTGACACTTTGTCAACGAATTAGTCTAATTTTCCCAAATGTGAAAATTTTTTCATTCATCATACAATACTTGTTGCATGATTCCAAGTTTCTGTCCACTTGAAACTTGGGCGATGAGAAACTTTCCCTATTTGGTAAATTCTTGACATTTCCACAATTAACATAATTAGGAATCACATCCATTCGTTGTAGAAATATGCAAACATCAATTTTTTCATAACGGTTTCATTGCAAGGAAATAACTAAATAAATAAATAAGTCCAACCCAAAATTTATTTTATTTATAAAAAACAGCAGAAAACATTTTGTCCTTACAATGCAAAATCAATTGAAAAACTATGTAATAAATATTCCTAACAGTTCTATCATAACTTCCTAGGCTCAAAATCTAATCTTCGAATCCATGCGATCGAGATCCATTTCTTCGTGATTAGACTCACTTTGATCTTTCATCAAGCTTCCTCTTCTTTTCATTGATCCTGCAAAACATTCAAATTCAATCTTATCACATTATGTATCAATGAATAGGAACTTAATGGAGTTAGATAGTGGATTTTACCTGAAGCACAACCATACTCTTTGACTCTCCCATCTTTTGGACTCTTCAGGCTCTTTGGGCAGACTTGTATCCAATGCCCTTTCTCTTGGCAGCAAACGTAGGTCGGTTCTCCTAGAACGTCCTCGGAAGCATGGTTGGTTGACTTTCCCAACAAATACGCTCCATTGCTTTGCCAAATCATTTCTGATTCAACAGCAATGAGCATGTAAGTTAGGTCAATGAGGTTTTCGTCATGATCCATCATATAATACTTTCTCTTGAACTCATTATATGATTCGGGAAGTGACTGCAGAACCCAGTTCACAGCCAACTTATCCGGGAATGACGCACCCAACATTATCAACCTATCGATGTGTGATTTCATTCCTAGAACGTGGGCACACACGGGTTTACCATCTTCATGTTTCATTTCCAATAGGGCTTTAGTGACATTGAACCTTTCAATTCTTCGATCTTGTGGGTTAGGGAGAACAATGGGAGGAGGAGGAGGAAGTGAAGCATGATTTCTTGTTCCTCGATCGAATCGTGGAATATCATTTTCATGTGGAATGCTTGTTCCACGGGATTTGGGAAGACCATAGTTGTCAAACTTTGACATCTACAAAATGGGAGAAAACAAATTCAAGTTAGTTGATCGATTGAGTCCTTTATAAATCACCCAAATGAGATATTAAGGCTAGGACCCAACACAATATTCCACAACTCGGGAGAGGGATGCCGTAACCCTAATTGCAGAACATTTGAAGGTAAGTGAATGACGATTCACTAATTTTCCACCATGAAAAACGAAAAATAGATTAAGTCTTAAATGTATTGAAAAACTCCTAGATTCTTTGAGATTCATTGAACCTTTTCAATGGCATGTTTAAATCTCAATATGCCCCTCTAGTTTGTGACTGGGATGCCGAGGATCACAAAGCGGGTGTGAATAACCATGCAAACTTACATGGTGCCCTCACATGTTACAATCACCTATTTGATGTGCCGGTAAACCACACACGCTCCACCGAACTACGACAAACATTGAGTCACCATTTTCTACCTTTGCTTAGAACCATTTAGTGTGCCGGTTAACCACATGCGCTCCACTAACGTCTTCGCAAGGGCACAAAGTGTAATTTCATGGGATTGCATCAATTCACTTTTGCCTAAAGTAACTAAGATTGGGAATTTTATGAAAGCATTTAGTTACTTTTATATTTCATTATACTTATAATGGAAGATTTCTTTCCCATCATACCCGTTCGGCTAACGACCCTCCACTAGTCAAGAGTGCGGTGGGTAAGAGTGGATACCCATTCAATCGACATTTTATAGGCAATTTCCTTAAACACCCCTTATAGACCAGCTTCGTGAATGAGGCCTACTAACGGTAAGACCGACCTTTACTCCTACATATATATAATGTTAGACTTTTAATGATATATATAGTATAGGGTGTATTTTATACTTTTAAAATACTAGGTGTTCTAGTTGAATAATTATACTTTTAATTTAATTAAATTGTACACCAAAACTATTTGGATTTTATTAAATCTCCTTTAATTATACACCTTAATTAATAAATAAAACCATAAGGGTGTGAGTTGAACTTTTCAAAACTATACTAGGGTTTTAGAATTTAACATTCCTAAATTAAACCTTTTAATCAACTTTTAAATTCCAAAACTTGAGGGCAAGTTTTGAAACTATTCAAAACATTAGGGTTTCAACTATTTAAATTTCAAAACAAAACTATTAAGTTCAAATTTAAACTATAAAACCTAAAGGGGACAAATTGAAACTTTTCATAACACAAGGATCAAATAACAAATAATATAAATTAAACAATTAATTTCATCATTTATCTTTATTTGACCAAATTTCAATTTCTTGCAAAATAAGTTACCCAATTAATACAAATAATCACACTTTATCATATAAGGAAGTAATTATCTAATTAATTGGTAAATATCTTTTGTTTAATCAAGGATATATCCAAAATATGATTAAAATTCGAATTTTAATGATCCATAACAGTTAAGGTAAGTATCCAAGACCAAAGCAGCAAGAAATCCTGAACATGCCTCTTTCTGACGCTCGAACTCGCCGAGTACCACACTATACTCGCCGAGTACACTGTGGTACTCGCCGAGTTCATCAGGCAGGGAGGCCAAAATTCGATTTTTGCAACACATAAAGCATCAATACAATAGAAACCAATCTAGGCTCTGATACCACTGATGGGTTTTAGCCAAAAGACATCCTATGTGCTTATGCAAACCCTAAAGCTTGGATCTAGGTTTCTCTATTGTACATGCTTTTAATCCAAGACTTAAAACCTTAGATCTAATCAATATAACATTTGAATAAGGGTTTAGATCATACCTTGATTGTTATATAGCAATAACAATCTCAAATCCTTCTTGTATTGACTTTAGAAAGCTTAGAGTCACAAATGTCACTCCTCTAATGGCTCACAAACACCAAGAGCAAGAGGATGAAGAGGAGAAGAGAAGGAGCTGCCCAAAACTGTGTGGAAACCCTAGAGGATTAGTTCACCATGTTTTTGAGGCTGAAGGGCACTATTTATACATGTAGGCTATTAGGGTTTTGAACTAGGAAACCCTAATTTGGATGCTTAGGCCCTAAGCAACCTATGGACTCTTTCTTAAAGGCCCTTGGACGATTTCTAATGGGTTTTCCCATAGAATTCGTCCAACCTTAAATAATAAGGTAATCCATAGCCCAATTGTAATTATCTTATAATTACAATTCCAGTCCCTTAAGTTTAATTAATCTCTTTTAGCCACAAACTTAATTCTTATTAATTCTTGACTAATATTAATTAAACAATATGATTTCTCCTTTAATATATTATTCTCATAATATATTAATAAATCATATTTAATCCTTTCTCTCCATAATTCATCCTATCAAGTTGCTTTGGTGAAGGCAACCCAAAAGGACCATGCACCATCGCGCCAAGTACATACCAAAATGGTTATGGACTTAGACACTAATCCAACAGAGAGATCTAACCCTTGAGTTGTGTTTAGGTTCGAAGGGTAGAAAGGGAAAAGTTATAGGTTGAGTTCTTGCATGAAATATGGATTTTTGTTCGAGAAGTTTTTTGTCGAAGATATTTAGGTAAGATTTTAGAGCTCTTCAAAATATTTCCGTGGATATAAAGAATGTCGAAAACGGAGTTGGAACGAAGAAGTTACGATTGTTTCAAGTTAGGACGATTTTTGGGTTAGCCATTTACGTTGGGCGTACGAGGAGTATGTTGGGCATACGCGATCAGTGGCCAAACCTTATTTTTGTGGTTTGAGCTCTATTTAAGCTCCTTAACTTCCCCCAAACCATCCCATTCTCAGCCTCCACCTCTCCAACACCTTCTCTTGAAACCCTAACCCCAGTTTGAGCCTTGTGAGAAAAAAGAAGGTGGTTTTAAGTGTTTTGAAGTGTTCTTGGTTTGCCTTGGTGAAGAAGGAACTCATTGAGAAAGCATTGGTCACATTGGAGCTTACAGATCCAGATCTTGTTAACTTGATCTTTCTTCTGGAGGTATAAAGTTTGAATCTTGATGATGAAATTGTTAGATCTTGCTAGTTTTGGGTGTTATGAGATTTTGGTAACTTTAAGTGCATAAAGTTTAGATCTTGAATTTTTTTACCTTGTTATGGATAAAGTTGGAAACTTTATCCATCTAAACATCATATTGATTCAGATATGAAGGTTGGAGACTTGGAATTAACGGATTAAGTTAAAAAAGATGCACTTTTGGTCCGTTTATGACTTAAAGACTAGATCTTGTTTGTTGGGACCATTCTAATGGATAAAGTGGGAAACTTTACGAAGCTATTAGGAACCATAATAATATGATCTTAGTCCTTCTATGCCTTCTATGCAAGAGTTGTAATGTCTTAATGGATTAATAAGTTAGGGTTTTAGCTTTTGGACCTTCCCTATCCATGGAAAGTCAAAAAGGTGGAAACTTTATGACTTAACACGATGTTTTGAGGCTAGATCTAAGTTTGGGTGAAAATTCCTTAAGGGATTAACTGCTTAATGGAAATGATGGAACCAGCTCGAGTACGCTGGGCATAATTTTCGTATGTTGTGCGTATGAAGCCATCCCATGTACACGGGGTATAAGTTGAGTATGCAAGGCATACTCAACCAGCTTTGGACTTTGACTTTTGTTGACTTCGTTGACCGTTGAATTTTTGACCAAGTTCGACTTTAGGTCAAACTTGAGGGTTTTGATTGGTGATTAATATTTTATTTGGTTCTAACGTTAGTGGATCTGCGGGAGCAAGCAATATAGTAGGGAACATATCACAGTGTTCTCGAGTTTCTTCATTTCAGGTGAGTTTTGCCTCATTGTACTTGTGGGTCAAAGACACAAATGCCGACCCACTAATTTTGGTTATCGTTAGTAGAAGGATGTCATGGGGACTGTATATAGTCATGCTTTATAGACTAAGGATTCTTGATGTAGGCTTTCTTGCCTTTTCCTTGTTTGGATGTGGCTCGAGAGTAGGATCTTTTGTCTGGGTTTCTATCTTACTTCTGAGTACATACGGTTATGCATTCCTTAGATTGTTGGTATTTAGTATGTTGCTATGCTGTAGTGACTTGTTAGATCGGTATCCTGGTAGATGGTATGTTGTTATGATGTAGTGATCTGTTAGATCTGTATCCTGGTATTTAGGATGTTGCTATGTGGTAGTAGTCTGTAGATCTGTATGCATACATGTGCTTGCTAGTTATCATCTAGTGGAGTGCCCTAGGGGGTGTATGTAGTCATGTAGGATAGCCGATAACTCTTGATCTAGGCTTTCTTGCCTTTTCCTTGTTTGGATGTGGCTCTAGAGTAGGATCATATGTTCGGGTGGTTATCTCACCTATAGTTACTTATGGTTATGCACTTCATGGAGGTTAGTTGGTAGCGGGACAGTGTGCGGTGTGAGGACTAGTAGGCGGTAGTGAGTTGTATTATTGTTGTTTGCATATATTATGTGCTTACTTGATCCTTTATTTTTTATATGTCGAAATATGGTAGTAGTGGCTCGAGGTGCTCTTGCTTTGTGCAGTAGGCCTAGATACCCGGTGCGGGCCGGTTGTAAGCCATAGGTATGGAGGCTCGGGAATAACATTTGGGTTGAGGCAGTAAGCCAACAAACCCTAGGTACTCCAGCCCGATAGCTGAGTGGACGCGATGTACGCTTGTATGTTTATTGTATGAGGTATTTTAGGGGAAACTCACTATGCTTTGTGCTTACCCAGTTGTTTATTGTTTCAGGTATCATCAGTCATCATGGGAAGGTGAATACATGAATGTACACATTCATCAACAACAATGAAGATTTCGTGCTTTAATATTACTCTGATTTTTGTAAATGTATTTGGAACAAACGGTTTTCTCCATAATAAAGTTATAATTGGGAAAATTTACTTAAATAAAATGAAACTTTTTGGTTGTGAAAATGGGACGTGATAATTATAATTATTAATATTATTTCTGCAAAATTTAAAGCCTTGAAAGTGGGAATCATGAGTCAAGGTTGGGTTTTTTTGTTAGCATTTTACCATCTATTCTTTCGTTTTTTTTTTTTTTTTTTTTTTTTTTTTTTTTTTTTTTTTTTAATTTATATAATTTGTTATGAATTATGACCATTATGGTCATTTCATAGGCATGTTTGTTTACGAATCCAACCGATATTTAGTCTTTTTCATCCAACTAAGAAGTAGGTGTCATTCATAGTTTTTGGAGCTTATTCAAAAACACCACCTAAACATGGGATTGGAATTGTAATTTCATCAACCTTTTGATGATGAACTTCTTCAAAACGTAATATCTGAATTTTGCATATAGGTTAAGGTTCATTTGAGATCATTCTAATTTTGTGAGAACGTGAGACCAAATCTAAAAATAATTTTAAAATGCAAAATAAATGGAAAAATTCAAAAATTCTTTTTTTAAATATTATTTTCGGAACTTGAATTAACAAAAAAAAAAAATAAAAAAATCAAGTTTTTTTTTTTTTTTTTTTTTTTTTGAAAAATACGTGAAATATTCTAATAGAATATTACACTGTACATATACTAAAATATAATTTTAAAATGCAAAATAAATGGAAAAATCTAAAAACTCTTTTTTTAAATATTATTTTCGGAATTTGAATTAACTAAAAAAAATAAAAAAAATCCCATTTTTTTTTTTAAAAAATACGTGAAATATTCTAATAGAATATTACACTGTACATATTCTAAAAAATAATTTTAAAATGCAAAATAAATGGAAAAATCAAAAAATTCTTTTTTTAAATATTATTTTCGGAACTTGAATTAACTAAAAAAATAAAAAAATGCGTCTCACGGTCTCACAAAATTAGATCGTCTCACATGAACCTAACCCTATATATATATATATATATATATATATATATATATATATATATATATATATATATATATATATATATATATATATAGCTTTAAATGTTTTTCAAATCTATTGTGTGCTAGAATGCGCTAATAAGAATTTAGTATTAATTATATGTATATTAAATGTTATCCATACTTATAACTCATTTTTATGGAAAATAATTAAATTTGTCATTAATGTCAACAATAATATTCTTTCAGAATGAATTCATATCTAGAAGAATGAGAGTGTATTCCAGCAGAATGAGAGTGTATTCTAGTAGATTACGCTCTCGTTCTTCATATTCCATACAACTTTATTGTATTTTAAGTGAGTGAGTATTGAAACAAAATACGAACTCATATATAAAAACCTAGATGCGAATTCATTTTGAAAGAATGTTATTGCTGACATTAATGACATATTTAATTAGTTTCCATAAAAAGAGAATTATAATTAAAGATATCATTTAATATTTATATAATTCTAGAAATCATTTAATATCTATATTTATTTAATTTACTAAATTTCTATTGATGCATTGTAGCACACAATAAATGTAAGCAACAAAATAACTTAGCCCTATATATATATATATATATATATATATATATATATATATATATATATATATATATATATATATATATATATATATATGATTCAAGGAATTCGATGTTGGAGTGGTATATAGTTTTGTTTGATGACTCAAACCGCAGGTTTGTTTGCTAAAAGTTTTTTCTTTTAAAAAATTAATATATTTATTTTTAATATTATAATTTGTTGCTGACATGGTTGATGATGTGTGTAGCGGGTCAATTGATTTGTTGTATGTAACGTCGACGTTTCCTACTAGACATTAATAAATGTGATAAAGTAGTTAGGGTCAATAGTTGTAATCTTTTGAGGTTAATAAAAGAGGGTTATTTGATTATTACGTGGTATATATATATATATATATATATATATATATATATATATATATATATATATATATACACACACACACACGCACACACACGTATACATTGTGTGTTTGTAACTACGTAATAAAATAAGGATATAATTTGCGTCTAAATAAATTAAAGATTAGGACGAATAGCCTATGAGTGAGACGAAGTAGTCATATTAAGGATTTCGTAGGTATAAGGAGTGCTCAACGAACTTATAACGGATGAGCTATGATTCGTTGAAGTTTCACGTTGAAAATGGCTCGACTACGATATCATAAATAACAAATTGGAGGTAGGATGATTATTAGCCTTAGTAATCTAAACAAAAGTTGTAGATGTTGTAAAACCGAATTCGTGCTTATAGGTACCGTCTCAATCTGACTTCAATAGAAGAAGTTATGATTTTCCTAAAATTCGGCGCAGCAGTATACGCACTGCTATCGAATTTTAGATCGGTAGATTGTTAGCCGTAACAATCTAAACGAGAGTTGAAGATCTCATTGTTGGTATTCCATGGATATATAGATAGTTGATATCGGATGTCAAATGAGATAGTTATGAATTTTTAACGGACTTTAACAGTCTAAGCCTATTAAAAATATAACTTTAAAAATAAAGTTAAAATTTGCCAACAGAGTCTAAAGGAAAGTTGTAGATCGGGTTGAGAGCTTTCCGTGGATATTGAACATCGGAAATGGAGCTCATATTTTTTTAAATTTTTGGAGAAGCGCCACACGCAGGTAGGTTGTACGGCGCACACCTTCTAGAAGGTGGGGCGCGGGTCATCATATTTGCGACATGTGGCAGAAAAATGGGAGGAGCAACGCCTTAGGTGTGCGCGACGCGCAATTGTACTATAAATAGGCTTCGACTGATCGTTAGTTTCCTTACTCCCCATCCTTATCTCTAACAAATTCCTCTTGATTTTAGTCCATTTCTCTTAGTTTTAGCCGTCGGCAAAGCCTTGCGATCCGAGTAGTAGTAGTAGTAGCTAGCAAGTAGAAGTTCTGCTAGCACAATTTCCAAACTTTTATCCAAGAAATCTGTGTAAGTTAAGCTATAATCTAGCCTTTTGAGTTTAACATGTATTTATAGTCGTAAGTCGTTATTATGTGCCTATAAATAAGATTTATCAGTGATTCCGAGTCATTATATTGATGGATCTACTTACAAGGATGATGTCTAGAATGGATTTAGTGAGGTGTTTAAAGTGAGATTTCCAAACAATATGCTCTCTATACCAAACGAACCCTACCTCCGATATTATCCTACCTGGTTATCCCTTATCAGCTATAGATCAGTAGACTTTGGAATTCATGATGGATCTAGGCTATCTTTATTCATAAGGAATATTATCCTAAGGCTTAGTGTTAATTGAACCTAGGTCATGCCAAAGGAAGAGCCAAGTGCTAAAGCAAAGCGCTGTCCGAGTTTCGAGTCATCACCTTATCATGTGAGTGCATATTCACTTTCATCTTATACATAGATATAAAGTAGTTATGATAATTACAAGCTATATGTGCCTATTACCTGTGTTGATGAACAATTTATACATATTTTACTTGATTTTAAACTGTATATGCATTTTATTACCTATAAATATGTTGGGTAAAAATGAGTAAGTATAAGATGACATAGATGAGGAGAGATGAAAGGTGATATAGATAATGAGGGATGAAAGATGATATAGATGATTAGAGGCATTGACTTTAAATATGATCCGTTTGTCTAGCGGGGTAAAGATAACGACCACAAACTATTCTAGACAGTCCAGTGGAATGCTAGCAGGATTGCAACCTGTAGGTGTTTTCAAACTTAGTGTTCACCAGGTCTACTCCATCCCTCCACGGTTGCCTTACTAAAATATATTGCTATGGATTCCCCTAAGCATCATTTTCTATCCCTAAGATGATCCTTAGGATAGGTCCCTTGAAATTAGATGTTAGGGACAAAGACTGAGGATAGTGGGAAGGGGTAATTAGGTTGATGATTTGATTATAATATATAAAGATTTAATCATTGTGGGTTGAAAACCCTATGTGCTCACCAGACCCCCAAGTCTGACCCACTCAGTTTCTTATATTATAGGTAGTGGCACAAGAGCACATGTGTGATGATGTGATGAGAGATTTATGGAAGCCTATAGGCCAGTAGTTTAGATAACCTAGTGTAAGGCATGTATTATTTCGTTTATGCTTATGTACTGTATCAACAATGACATCCTAACTTTTTAAATATAAATAAAATACATTTCTTTGGAAATGTTTTGATAATATAATTATCATGTTTTTGGGAACAAATTCCGCAATATTATTCTTTTAAGGATACTCTGATTTCAAAATAAGCATAAATAAATCGCTCTTTTCTCGCCGTGAAATTGGGAATGTCCCCGTTGGTATCAGAGCATTAGTTTAAGCGAAATAGGAATATTATAGAACTTTTAAACTTAAACTTAGAATGCTAAGCGATAATCATGGGATGAGTGTCTGTTATATTTAGGAAGTATGCCTAAATAGATACTACCAGTAGCTTATTCTAGGAAAGATGCATAAAATTGATTTTATGTGCTAATTGATTTATATGATGCCCTTAGATGCTTTAGGATTTTCGGATCTATGGTCTATTGCCAACCGGATCTGGAAATTTATGTGTTCAAGTTTCTAAACATATAAGCACGCTATTAGAACTAGCATATAATATTTCAGAGTGATAAGGATGACTATACGTCTATCGTCTATAGAATCTTTTGTGTGATTAGGTGTCTAAACTCATAACTATAGTTGGTATGAACTTGAGCTGATGGTAGCACAGTCATTTTGGGTTGCCCTCAAACCTAACAATTGGACAAAATGTTTTGGAGAGAAAGGTTGATTTATTGTTTGATGAATAAATTGAAATAAATAATTTATTAATATATTATGAGAATAATATATTAATTAAAAATAGTAATATTTAATTAATAATTAATCAAAAATTAATTGGAATTAATTTTTGGATTAATAGAATTAATTAAAAGTACATGGGTTAAAGTGTAATTGTTTAATAGTTAAGCAAAAGACATTCTAGAACCTCCATAGGCTACGGACGATTTTTGGAATGTTCTACGGCTTCTAGAATTATCTTTGGAGGATAATCATGAAGCTGTATAATTACCATAAACAAGATAATATTATTATATTGGTTTTAGGGGTATCTAGGGTTTCCTTGCTGCATTTTATAAATGCCCTTAGGGATTTGGTTTTCGACACTCATTATTCCCCAAGGGTTGGCCGAATTTCATACCTCCTCCTTCCTCTCTCCTTAATATCCTTCTTGCTTGTGTTGGGTGTGAACCACTAGAGGCACGACGTTAGTGGTGCTTGCTTCTAAACGATCAACAAAAGGAATTCTTGGTTGTTTACTTCAACAATCAACAAAGTATGTATTCTTAATAATGAATTCAGATTTTATTAGGGAAATTTTGAAGTTTGATAGTTCATAGTATGTTGCCTTTATGTGAAAGACATAGATCATTCTTAGGTTGCATGGGCCCTAATCCTTTAAATGTTAAATGTTTTTCTGCTTAGAGCATTGTTTTGTAACCTCCATAACCTATTAGTGGTATCAGAGCCTATGACTATCTTTCATGTGATTTCACATTGGTTAATTGATTAAAACTAAAATTTTTGGATTAATTGTATCTCACGACGTGAGCATTGATGCTCACGACGTGAGCATTGATGCTCATGACGTGAGATCTAATCAGATCAGATTTTTCGAGATTATCTACATAATATGTTTTGTTTGATAATTATCTTCCCTAAATATCTTCGAAATGCGATTTTGATGAATATTTGTTGATAACTTACAAGCCTTAAAGTTAGGAGATAAATCTTTGACTTGATTAATTATTTTATTGATTAATATGATTGATTTTCTAAGTGTGTAAATAAATGATTTAGATATTAATTAATCCTAATAATTAATGTCAAATATTATTTGGTTTAAATTATATAAGTTTTCGAAATTATTATAAACCTAGTATTTTTGAAAAAGTTTTAAAAATAAACCTTATACAGTATGTAAAATAGAAGTTTAATAATTACTATATGTATAAGAATAAGTCATTCGAACCGCTACTATGCCTCATTTACAAAGTCATATTATAATGAGAGTTTAAGGAAACGACCTATAAAATAATCGTCATTGGGTATTCACTCTTACCCACCGCTCTCTTGTATGGTTGATGGTCGTTACCTGAATGGGTTTGATAGGACAATTAATTCTCAATAATAAGTATAATGCGATTAAAAGTAACTAAACCTTTTTAAATCCCAATCTTAGTTACTTTAGGAAAAATATGAATTTGTATGCTAACCCATGAAATTACACATTATATTTTATAGTAGTTAGTGGAGCGCATGTGGTTAACCGACACACTAATAGTGACTATAAAGAGTGATAATAGGAATCTTGAAAATTATCATTGATTAATGGAGTGCATGTGGTCAACCGACACATTAAAATGAGATGATAAATGACATCAAGAGTGTCAGGCTAATTTGAATGGTTATTCACATATTGTTTGTGGTCCTCGGTATTCCATTCACAAATGGAAGAGCATAATCTGAGATTAAACATGCCATTGAATAGTTTCAATGAGTCTAAAAAAGATCTAGGAATTTCACTTAACTTAATTTCCTTCAAATTTCGTTTTCAATGGTGGAATTGGTAAATCGTCATTTACCTATCTTTATAAAATTTACAATTAGATTACGACATCCCTTTTCTAATTTGTGAATTTTTAGTTGGATCCTAGCCTTAATATTTCATTTTGGGTTGTTATATTAAGGAATATTCTTGTCTGACTAAAACTACCTTCCTTTTATATATGTCTACTCCAAATGATGCTTCTAGTTCCTCCTCATCCCCCAATCAAAACTTCTCGTTGCTAAACATCTACTCAAGGGTGAAATTGGATGGCACCAACTATAATCACTCGATGCGTAACATCAAGATAGCCCTTCGTTTTGAGGATAAGGAACACGTCCTTAAGAAAGACTTCAATGAGATTGATGAAGAAAAGGCCACTCCTGAAGAACTGGCCGCCTACAAGAAGCACTACAATGATGCAAAAAAAGTTGCTTGCATCATGGTGGCCACCATGACTCTAGAGATAGCAAGAGGATTACTGGCCGTACGGGATGAGCAAAGACCTTATGGAAAGGTAACATAAGCGAGCTTATCAAGAAAAGTACGAGGTGGTAAAGTTCCCCATAGCAAGCAAGATGAAAAAGGGAGAATTTGTTAGCAGCCACGTGTAGAGAATGCAATGATACGTGGATCGCCTTGTCAAGCTTAATGTGAATTTTGATGAGGAGTTGGCTATCGACATAGTCTTAAACTCCTTACCAAGTTGTTATGATCAGTTCATCTTGACCTATCAGTTGAACACCAATGAGACCACCTTGCCTCAATTTCATAACCTCCTGCGAACAAATGAAGCAGGGATGAAGGGAAAGAGTGTTGCCTCCACTCCTATTAGTGCCCTCGTTCCGGACATTGGTCAACGGAAAGGGAAAAAGAGGAAAAATCCTCCAGAATAGAATTGGAAGGGAAAATCTTAAGCTGGTTCATCAAGTAATGGACCCAAAGGTAAATCTAGTTCTGATTCTCCCCCTTGTCTTTGATCCCAAAGGGGCCACTTGCTTCTACTGTAATGACAAACGACATTGGAAACGAAGCTGCCCAAAGCATCTGCAAGACATTAGATATGGCAAAGTGAAGTCGATCTCTGCAGGTATATTCACTATCTTATCTAGTAACTTTTCATTTTCTCATTCTTGGGTCCTTGATACAGGATGTGGATTTCATGTTTGTTCTGATTTGTAGGGGCTAAGAAGAAGTGAGGACGTGGAGCATGGTAGAATAAACTTGATCATGGGAATAGGCGACCTTCACCTATCACCAAGATTGGAGTTTATAGTCTAATGCTTAGTGATGAAGTTAGTTTAGATTTATTAAATTGTTGCTACTCGTCAGAGATGACTTGAAACATTATTTCTTTTTATGCATTGTTCAGAAAAGGTTTTAGATATCCTTTTAATTATAAGAATGGTTTTATTTCTACTTATAAATATGCTATTTTTCATTTTGGAAGCTTTACCTTGTGACGGTGTGTAGACAATTTAGGAAATAGAGTATTTCAACTTGATTTGTCTAATGGTATAGATAAAGCATGCTTGTGGCTATAGAAAAAAGCATGCTTGTGGCATTGTCATATTGGACACGTTAACAAGAAAAACATCACACAACTCCAAAAGGATGGAGTGTTAGAATCATTTGAAATAAGTTCAAATGATGCATGTGAATCCTGTATATTGGGTAAGATAACAAAATCACCTTTCACTGGATCTTGTGAAAGAAGTAAAGATTTGTTGGATCTCATACACATAGATGTGTGTGGGCCCTTCAGATATTCCACAAGGGATGCTAATTGATTCTATGTGACTTTTACTGATGATTATAATAGATATGGTTATATCTACTTAATCAAGCATAACTCAGAAACCTTTGAAAAGTTGAAGGAGTTTAAACATGAAGTCGACAATCAACTGGGCAGGAAGATAAAGATGCTTAGATCCGATAGAGGCGGTGAGTATCTCAGTATCGAGTTCCACGACTACCTCAAGGAATGTGGAATAGTTTCACAATTGACACATCCTAGGACACCACAACTTAATGGTGTGGCTGAGAGGCGCAATCGAGCCTTGTTAGACATGGTTCATTCCATGATGAGTTGAGCTTCTCTTCCAATTTCATTATGGGGGTATGACTTACAGAATACCGCCCACATTATTAGTCTTGTCCCAACTAAGAAGGTTGCCAAAACAAATCACGAGATGTGGAAAGGGAGGGATCCCTCGTTAGCACATATCAAGGTTTGGGGTTGTGAAGCTTTCGTTAGACGATAAACTCACAACAAGCTTGAACCTCGAAGTGAGAGATGTATTTTCATTGGCTACCCACAAAAGTCCTTTGGATATTTTTTCTACAAACCTAGTGAGAATGTGGTCTTTGTAGCACGAAAGGGAGTCTTTTGTGTGTGTGTGTGTGTGAGAGAGAGAAAGAGAGAGAGCTTATATGAAAAGAAGATAGTAGGAGTACAATTGATCTTGAAGAGATTCAAGAATCAAATGATGAAGGAACCTATGAAGACACTAGGGTTCAACCAGAGGAAGAAATTCCAGTTGAACCTGTTGACGAGTCATTACCTCTTAGGCATTCCAGTAGAGTTAGAATGCCACCTGAGTTTTATAGTTTCCATATAACTTCAGATGGTGATATGTTTATATGTGATAGTACACTGGTAAATTTGGATGAATTTGCTAGCTACAAGGAAGCAATGGAAGGACCTGAGGCATCCCAATGGAGAGAGGAAATGGGCAATGAGATCATGTCCATGTATGACAACCAAGTTTGGAATTTGGTTGATAATGTACTAGGTCGAAAGACAGTAGGGTGCAAATGGATCTTCAAGAAGAAGACCGAAATGGATGGAAAGGTACACACTTTCAAGGCTCAACTGGTTGTGAAGAGCTTTACTCAAACCCTCGGGGTTGACTATGATGAGACCTTCTCACTTATGGCTAAGATAAATTCTATTAGGATAATGCTTGCCATACTTGCTTTTCATGACTATGAAATTTGGCAGATGGATATCAAAACTACTTTCCTTAATGGAAAGTTGGTTGAGGTTGTTTACATGAATTATCCAGAGGGTTTTGTTAATGCAAAGTTTCGAAATAGAGTGTGTAAGCTTGAGAAATTGATCTATAGATTAAAACAAGCTTCTCACAAATGAAATCTTTGCTTTGACGAGAAGGTCAAGGAGTTTGGCTTCTCTATAAGTGAATATGAGTCATGTGTATATGTCAAAGCTACTGGGAGTACAGTAACCTTCCTGGTATTGTATTTTGATGACATGCTTTTTTTTGGAAACGACATTCGAACTTTGCAAGAGGTTAAATCTTGGCTTGGAAAGTGTTTCGCTATGAAGGATCCAGGGGAGGGTGCTTATATTCTTGGGATAAGAATTATGAGAGACGGGAGTAAAAGACTAATTGGACTTAGTTATAGTACATATTTGGAAAAGGTGCTAAAATGTTTTAGTATGGAGAACTCTAAGAAATGAGAACTGCCTATACAGAGTAATAACAAACTGATTAAGACTTAGAGACAGAGTACGGATGCAAAGATAGTAGAAATGAGTAGAGTTCCATATGCTTCCACTGTTGGATCTATCATGTATGCTATGAAATATACTCACCCTGATATGGCCTTAGCTTTGAGCATGGTCAGTCGTTATCAGGGAAATCCAGGTAGAGCTCATTGGATAACAATTAAGAATATTATCAAGTATCTGTGAAGAACTAAGGACTTGGTCCTAGTACCTGGTGGCAATGATACATTGAGATCAGGTATAGTGATGCCATATTTTAAATAGACAGAGACAACTTCCGTTCTCATTTTGGCTGGGTGTTTACCTTAAATGGAGGAGTGGTAACTTGGAAAAGTTCCAAATAAGAGACAGTGGCTGATTCTACCTGTGAATCAGAGTACATAATGGTGAGCGAAGCATCAAATGAGGCAATTTGGTTGAAGAACTTCATCAGAGACCTTGGAGTTGTTCCAGCCATCAAGGAGGAAATGGAAATTTTCTATGATAATAAAGGAGCGGTTGCCTTGAGAAAGGAATCTAGAGATCATGGTAGATAAAGACATATCGACAGAAAATACCATTTCACCAAACATAGGGTAGACGAAGGTTAACTCGTAGTGAAGAGGGTATTATCAGAAGAGAATCCTGTAGATCCCCGCACAAAGGGTCCGAGTAGGGTCAAACACATTCAACATGCTAGAAGCGCTGGTCTGAGAGATGATATTAGTTTTAGTATTTAGATAGTTAGTTTGAAACTTTTAACAAGTAAATGTAATTGACTTTTTGGTGATTAAATAACGGAGAATTATTTATGAGTTTGTTTACTACCTTTTGTCAGTTGTTTATTATTGTGTTTCATTTTGCATATTTTACTTCCTGAATAATTCGACAATTCAAATTCCATAGTCGATCATACTTTTGGAAGTAAGTAGTGAATTAAGACTATCATGAATTAGATTGTAGATTGTCTAAAGAGTTTTAGACATAGCAATGGTTTTGATGCAATGTTCATGAGTACTTTGAAATGGTGATTTAAGTATTGGATTAATCTATGCTAAGAGAATTACTTCATGGAATTTATCACAAGTAATTGTGAGATGATAATATCTTATAATCTTGAAGTGGAGATATATGAGTTGTGGTTTACAAGTTAGTTGTGCATTGATGATATGTAAATGCGTCAATAACTTGATGTTATTAAACGTATTGTTGTGCATGATCTAATGAGTAAATGGTGCAAGAATATAAGTCATATTTCATTAGTTCCTTTTACCCTAACAGGAAAAGCGATATCTTTAGGCTCCTCAGTTATTTGGTGTTGACTTATAGTGCCAGGCCCAACCAGGACAAAATTGAAGTGTTCGATTAGAAGTTCGATGTTATTACAAATCAGAAATCGGGAAAAAAAGTATTGGACAATGAGATTGATTTTGTTCCATGTCTCATATCCGAATGATATATTGTAGAATGGAAGATTATATGATAACTTATCTTAGGAAACATAAATGATTGGGTCAGAGTTTGACAACAACTTTCGGAAGCTATAATTTACTGATCAGTTTCGAAGTTAAACTACCAATTATACTTACACACTTATCCTAGTGGGAGACTGTTAGATTAGGTGTCTAAGACCATAACTATATGTGGCATAAACTTGAATTGATGGTAGCACAGTCCTTTCAGGTTGCCCTTAAACCCAACAATTGGACATGATGTTTTGGAGAGAAAGGTTGATTTATTATTTTATTAATAAATTGAAATAAATAATTTGTCAATATATTATGAGAATAATATGTTAATTAGAAATAGTAATATTTAATTAATAGTTAAGTAGAAATTAATTGGAATTAATTTTGAGATTAATAGAATCAATTAAAAGTGTAGGGGTTAAAATGTAATTGTTCAATAGTTGAGCAAAATGCTTTCTAGAACCTCCCTAAGCTTTGGACGATTTTGGCAGTGTTCTAGGGGTTCTAGAATTATCCTTGGAGGATAATCAGGAAGTTGGATATTTACCAAAAACAAGATAACATTATTATATTGGTTTTAGGGTTATTTAGGGTTTCCTTGTTGCACTATATAATGGCCCATAGGGCTTTGATTTTCGGCACTCATTATTCCCCAAGGGTTGTCCGAATTTCATACCATCACCCTCCTCTCTCCTCAATATCCTTTTTTCTTGTGTTGGGTGTGAACCAGTAGAGGCATGACGCTTGTGATGCTTGCTTCCAAAAGATCAACAAAAGGAATTCTTGGTTGTTTACTTCAAAAATCAACAAGGTATGTATTCTTACTAATGAATTCATATTTTATTAGGAAAATTTTGTAGTTTGATAGTTCATATTATGTTGCCTTTATGTGAAAGACATAGATCCTTATTAGGTTGCTTGTACCCTAATCATTTAATTGTTAAATGTTTTTCTGCTTAGAGAATTGTTTGGTAGCCTCCATAACCCATTATCTTTCTCTATCTATATTCTCGTCACTATACATTGAACGTCTGATTTGGTGTATAGAATGTCATAGTTAGAATACATAGTAGATTAGGAATCGTCAACAGTGACCAAGAACTTGAGCCAAGAGTGATTGAGCGTGCACCAGAAGTAGCAGCTATACTTAAGCCAATCACTATGGACGGAGTTCAGACAATGATAAAGATGATGTTAGACCGTTAGATGGAGGTGATAAGGCATATACTCCCGTAGAATAGGAGAGAACCTACTGCACCCGTTGTCCATAGAATGTTGAAAGAGGAATAGTCATAATAATGGAACTCTAGTAGGATTGTCAGTAGTGTGGAACCCCAAGTGGTCAGAAGGAGTGACCATGAGGAAGGGGAATACATGAGATGGTTGGAAAGTAATGCAGTTTGATTCGCTTTTTGTTGAGCTCTCGTAAGAACTCCTAACGATGGTCCTTCGATGACTTGTGTTTTGGGATGAACTTTGGTCCATTTGGACAATGGTGGGTAGTTTGGATCATAAGTTGAGTCCAACTCGACATTAACATCTTCGAATTCTGATTGAACATCATCAAAGTTGTTATTTCCATTGTTATTCTCATTCTCTCCCTGGACTGATGCATGAGGCTCTTCGTTCGTAGTTGGATCCTCCCCCTCGATTGGACTTTCGTGGTTGACTGGAGGAGTTAAATTTTCCCCCTGGAATGACGGTTCTAAGTTCACTTTAGGATCTGCATTCTCCCCCTGATCAGGAGCATTCGTAGCTTCTGGTGAAGATATATTCTCAGAGGCCTTTGGACTGAGTGGTTCGTTTCCAAGATCCTTCGTAGCATCATTAATAATTTTCTTTAGTTCATCAAACAGGTTCACGAATTCCTCATAGAGATTTGAGAGAGGAACCGTCATTGGATTTGTCACAGGAAATATCTCCTTTGATTGAAAATATGACGTCTGATACTCCTTTAGATAGTTATCGTCGAACGTGACATATTAGATTTCTTCAATACATTTTGATTTCTTGTTGAGAACCCGGTATGCCTTAGAAGTCAGAGAATAGCCCAAAAAAATTCCTTCGTCAGCCTTCACATCGAATTTGGTCCGTTGCTCCTTAGAGTTGAAGATAAAACACCTGGAACCAAATATATGAAAGAACTTGACATTAGGTTTTCTTTTATTTAGAATCTCATAGGGAGTGATTGAAAATCGTTTATTGAGAAGGGATCGATTCTAAGTGAAACAGGCAGTTCCGATAGCCTCCACCCAGAAGTAAAGTGGTAGATTTGCAAAAGAGAACACAGTTCTCGCAGCTTCGCACAGAGACTGGTTTCTCTTTTCAACCACCCCCTACTACTTAGAAGTCTAAGGATCAGAAAAGTTATGAGAAACTCCTTTTCCAGGCAGGAATTCTTCAAACACTTGGTTTTTGAACTCTGAGCCATTATCACTGCGAATGTTCCGAACTAGCTTTCGTAGTTGAAGCTCGATCTGCTTGATGAAGTCCTTAAGCTTGGAAGTGGCTTCATATTTATGTTTAAGAAAATAAATCCAGTTGAATCTGGAAAAATCATCAATAATAACTAGAATGTATTTGTTACCACCAATACTCTCGATGGCTGATGGACCACAAAGATCTATATGCAATAGTTCAAGTGGCTCAATCACTTTGCTATTAATGATTATTGAATGACTCTTCCTGCTCTACTTTCCCAATTCGCAAGCAGCACATAGATGTTCCTTCTCAAATTTCAGAAGAGGAAGTCCTCGCACATGATCACCAACTACGAGCTTGTTAATGTCCTTGAAGTTTAGATGTGAGATCCTTCGGTGCCAAACCCAACTATCATTTGAAGATGCTTTTGAAAGAAGGCAAATGACAAGCTTCCCTTTGATAGGATTGAGATTGAGAGGGTATATTTCACCTTTTTGTTTAGACTTTAACAACACTTCCTTTTTTTCTTTTCTATTATTTCAGATCCCTCGTCATCAAATGAAACTTTCAGACCTGTACTTACAACCAATTGCGATACACTGATTAGGTTATGTTGCAGGCCTTCCACATAGGCTACCTTCCGAATGGAGAATTCCCCATTTGTAATCATGTTGTATCCTTTGATTTCCCTTATTGAATTATTTTCGAACTTGAGTCGTCCTTCGTCTTTCAGTGATCAGAATTCCCTTAATTCTTCTCTCCTTCCTGTCATGTGACGCGAACAACCACTATCAATATACTATTCGAAGTCGACCTGTTCGTCACAAATTACCGGCAAACATCAGAGAGAATTAGGAACCCAAAGTTGTTTGGGTCCATGTGAGGCCTTCTTAGATACAGGAAAAGTTATATCTTTATCAACCAAGGAAGATCGTTTTACCAAAATGAAATTCTCTCCTTTCATTACTTTAAAATCAATTATCCTCTTATCATTGGGATTTCTTTTAAAAGGAATATTTGTTTGTTCAATATGTGACAACTCGAAATTTCCATTGTGTACAAACTATATCACTTCAATAGAAGTTATAGCAATCACAGTTAATTTTCAGACTTTTTTGCGTAAGTTTGAGTAATTCAGGGTTTACACTTCAGGAAATATCAGGAGAGTGGGTGCACTAGGGTTTTGTGCAACACTATTATTCCAACACTCTATTATATTAGAGATCATTTCTGGAATAAAAATATTTTCTGCCAAAAATATCTTAGGACTATAAATAGATTTCTGAACCAAATTCATTCATTATTCACATTTCCAACTAGAGAAAAGCCATTTTCTCTCTCACGGATCTTCAGGTTTTTATACCAAAACGTGAGTAACTCTTTCTAGTAGTGTTAGAATGCTTATTATGTGTATATAACATGATTTAGAAGGCTAAATCACAAGATCTAGGAGTTTACTCCCCAAGGTGTTCTTGGGCGGTAAACTCCCGAAACAAAGCCGAAACCGACCCTTGTGTTATACAACTGCCTTAGACTGATATGTATGTGTGTTAGGGACAAGAAAACAACCATAAATCACCCAAGTTTGGGAGTTCACGGACCAAGAGTTGCTTAGGCCGTAAACTCCTTTTTCAAACTCAAAAAGGTGTTTTAAGGCCACTAAAGCTTTAAGACTTATATGAAGACTAATTCCTATTTAATCTAAGGCCTTCAGTACATCAAAGAACACAAACAAATGAGAGTTTACGACCCAAGTGTATCTTAGGCCGTAAACTCCATAGAAATGGACCAAAGGGTGTTATTAAAACACCTAAAGCCCTAGACCTTTACATAGAATTGTTTCCCATTAAATCTAAGGCCTTAAACACATAAGAATCACATTTAAAAGTGAGTTTACGGCCATGACATGGTTCATGGGCCGTAAACTCATTAAAGCGGCACCAAAGTGTGTCAATGGTCTTCATATGCTTGGAATAAAAGTCTAGAACCAATACCACATGTGCAAGAGACTTGAAAGCATCAAAAACACACCATACTTAGAGTTTACGGCCGTAAACTCTAAGGGGAATGGCCTTAGGGCCGTAAACTCCTAAATGGAGTGTTTCTAGACCTTAAACCCTCCCAAGGACTTAGCCACCAAGTTGGAATAATTCTAGGAATCATTAGGGACTCCAAAACACACCAAACCCCCATGGTTGGGAGTTTACGGCCATAAACTCAAGAGTTTACAACCGTAAACTCCATGTGTGTTAGTATATGGGGAGTAAACTCACATATAGGGTCCTTTGGAACCCTAAACACAAGTACCTTGTCCCACAATGGCTTAGATGAAATCCTTAGGGCTTAAAACACTTATATAAAGTGTTTATTATGCCTAGGATGTCTTAACTTTATCAATTAGTGATTTAAGACTAATTGAATGCATATATGTGTGATTATATGTTCATTAGGATCGTAGTGTGTGTACAAGTCCTCGCTTGACACCTAGCAATCCTATACCATTCAGTTCATCCCAATAACCAACTACAGGCGAGTTCATACCCCTAATCAATGTTTTAAATGATTTTAAATGCTTAAAAGGGGGGGGGGGGGAATACAAGTAGAAACAAACATGTTATTAAATCATTGATATGTATTGTATAACTGTGTTTGTCATTTAACAGATTTCACATACTACAAAATGTGACGCAAGAAATGGTTTTAAATCTTAAAAACACATTGTTATCAATTGTTTTACCTTTGAAATGTATATTAAAATGACATCAAGTCATTGTTAATTATTGTTCAAAACCCATAGGATGTCTTACAAAACCATTTTTATTCTTGAACTAATGCATGTACACTTATATTCTTATATATGTATTGATGTTATAGTTTACAACTTTCATTTAGTTTTTCACACTCTTATGTAGTAAGAGTGTATAAACCTACTTGAACAACCATTTACCTTCCAGTAAATTATCATAGGGATAATTTGGAGATATCAAACATAATTCCTATTACAAGGAATTCACACAAGAGTCAGTTCATTCATGAGTCTATACCAGTACATTACCTGATACACGAGTATATTTACATTTGATTACATGATACATGAGTACGTTTACATATACTTACATGATACTTGAACACACTTACATGAACGCATTACATGAGTACCTTTACGTAGATACACTTAACTGTGTACATTAACATGAATACTTGTATCACGAATTGCGAGGATGATTTATTAGTACCTTCTGTGTAAATCTTGATGCATATCCCTAGTACCTCGGGATATCTAGACAGGACCCTATCCCTAGTACCTCAGGATACCTAGATGGGCCTCTATCCCTAGTACCTCGGGATATACATACGGAACTAACCATTCTGGAACCCATCTGTTAGCAATAGTGGTTGATGAACATCTACGGATGCCTACGATTATTACTTATACTAGGAGTACCTTTACAGGGACTAACCATTCCTCCGCCCTGCTGCTACTACAGAGGACAAGTGGACGATCTTCGGATGTTCATTAGGTTATATATGTTATGTTAGCCCTAGTACCTCGGGATAATAGTTACATTCGTCGTGTTAGCCCTAGTACCTCGGGATAACACTTACGTTAGAAATTGTTCCTGTTTACTTTATTTTGTGAAACCTTCACATAAACGATGAGTTAGACTAAGTACTTTAGTACTAAACAATTAAAGGAAAACTATCATTTTACTTATAAAACATTTGGGTCTTGGTAGAAGACTACATTTTCATAACAAAACATTGGGGTCTTGGTAGAAGACTACATTTCATACTTATAGAAAATAAGGGTTTTTCTAGGGATTTCATACTTACATCAACATTTTCATTTAAAGGTTTACATGGCCTTCATAATAGATTTTCATAAGCAAGACAACGAAACTTAATTTCTTATGAATTCACCAGCTTTAAAGTTGATACTCGCTTTTAAAATAACTTGTATTCTCAGGTCAGCAGTAGACAGGTACGATGGCCAAGTTTTGAGAAGACGGAGCAGACAAGTCTCGTCTTTTATTTTGATTGTATATTTTTGGTGTCTTACTACAATGAAAGAACACACATGTATTAAAACTTTACTTATAATGCAATGGATGATGTTGTTGCTTGTTTATTATATTACACTGTTGTGATACTATACATGACGTCCTCCGCCCCTGAACGTTTCCGCCATTCGTGGTTTTGGGGTGTGACACAGTATCACTTTGATGCCTGACAACCTTTTTCTCAAACTTCTTTTCCTGCCTTTTCAAGTGTGTTTCGGACTTCTTGACTGAGATTTTAAGTTCTGAAAACGTTTTTCCTTTCCCCTTAACATCTTTCGATGTACTGACAGATTTTGAAGCATTTGATTTTGGAGGAAAAATTAGGTCTTGATTTTTGCAAAGGTTTTGTTTGTTTTTAAAATGATGGTTTTGCAAAAAATTTTGGTTTTGAAACCTATGAAGATGAAGATTGTGATTTTGAAAACCTTTTAGGATTCAAATTTGAAGAGACTTTCACACTTTGATTTGCAGATCTTTCTTGATTAATAGTGTTGGAATTTTTGGATTTACCAAAATGCTTCCTTTATTTTAAGTTTTTCTGATATCTAGCATTTCTTTGACATTTCTTAGCTGAGCTGACTTATGAATACTAGCCCTAGGTTTTGCTTTTCTAACAAGAGTGTCAGACTGTTAGGATGTCATTTAAGTCGGTACATCTTTGTTTCCACTCAGACTGCCTTTCTCATAACTTGAGTTAACTTTGTTTAATGGTTTTTCCACATATCTCCCCTTCGTTTTCCAAGCGGTCATTTCAGAAAGGCCTTTGGTTTCTTCTGCATTGTCATTGGGAGTAGACCAAAAGTATTCGTCGCACCCATCAGCATTATCTTTTTCGACAAGGGGCAGTAATTATAAAGTATGATTTTTGAATAGTCTGGAAGTTGCGTAAACCTGATTTGGAACAGTTTGAACTTTCGGAAAAACTGTTGCCTTTTCTTTTAAAACCTTTGAATCTTTATTTTAAGAAATACGAACATACTCAACTGAATTTTTATAAATAAGATTTTTCTTTGGTTCAGGTTCACTTCTTACAAATTCAAAACAATCAATTTCATCCTCCACTGAAATTTCACTCCTGTCACTTTCATCATCAAATTCAGACACATTCTCAGCATCAAGATTATTTTATGAACTCAATTTTGTGCACATTAATTCCAATTTCTATACAGTATCAGATTTGATTTGCTCTTTATATTTTTTCACTCAGAATTTGTTTCACCATATCTTTATTCTCTTTGGAGTGAATGTAAGCTTGAATGTTGTCTAGTCCAATTCTGTAAGAATCAGAGACATCATCAGAGGAAACTGTGGATTCACATTTGTAGCAGTCTGCATCGTTTTCGTCCACTTTTAGTTTGAGAAAGGGAAAAATCATTTTGTGTATATTCTTGCCTATTTCACAGTCAAGATGCAGTTAAGTGATATTAAAACAAATACGTTTACCAATCAAACAAAAAATGTTTCTTTTTTTTAAAAGCACTAAACTATCTCATTGCAAATAAATCACATCATCCATAGACCTAGACAACTCTAAATCCAACTATTTAATCTACACATGTCTCTCTTCACTCTTGTTTGTAACCCTGTTGATTTGATCAGTTAAGTTACAATTACTTAAACACGTTCTTTTTAAGCTATCACTAAAACTAGAAACAGTAAATTTTAATTCATCTAATTCAGTTTCATACCGAGCAACATGAATATTAAGAGACACGAGAATAGATTGTACCTTGCTGATTACCCTTTCACATTCACTGATCTTCTCTGAGATGGGTCTTGCACCATAACAGTTGTCATTGGTCCGACCTCCATCAATGGCGTATCCTCTATGCTCCGTGACATTATTGCAGACCACCAAACATTTTCCCTCGTACTTAGGGACTTCAGACTTTGCTACGAAACACTATCCATGTGTAGGCATGCGAAATTCTTCATCCTCCGAATTGGTTGATCAGACTTCAACTCTTATGACCTCATCAAAATATTTCTGCACAATTAAAGCAGGCTTAGCATTATCAACATTCTTTTTCCTTCTAAGCTCCTTTATCTTTCTGAGATAGTAAGCTTCATCATCTTCTTCGTCTTTCTTCTCACTTATTCTTCTCAGCATACACTCCTTAACCAAATGATTTTTGCCATGACAATATTTGCAATCATAGCCGGAGTCGCCGAATAGCATTTTCTCTTTCTTCACCTTGTCCATTTGAGAATTCTTAACACTCTCGTCCTTAGCCTTTTCTGAACTATAGTTGCCTTGCCATTTCCTGTTTTTGAGGTGTCCAAAGTTCTTTTTCACAAACTTTTTGGGGTTTGACTCCATTAGAGCGTATTCCTCTTTTGAAAGTTCATAATTTGAGAGGCCAGAATCCAAATCCCCTTCTGCTGCCTTTTTGCCCTTTGTAACCAGGGCCAACGAACCCATACCAGAAACAAGCTTAGCCTCTTTTTTCACTTCACCTTTGTGGGATCTCAAAATACGCACCAACTGTGCCAAAGTATAATTCTTAAACTGTTCATGAGCTTTTACAGTTGATACGATTGCATACCATTCCGATCTCAAAGTGTTCATGAACGTCACCTTTTGCTTAATCTTTTCACGTCTGATCTTGTGTTTTAACATCCTGCTTAGAAGATGATTAAAATGATTAAACATTTGATCAAGTTTCTCATCGAGATTTTGAGAAAAGGCACCAAACTTTAAAAGAAGTAGTGTTTGAACAGAATGCTCAAGATCAGCATCACTCAAATAGAGCTCTTTCAGCCTATCCCAAATCTCCTTTGCTGTTTCACAAGAACTCACCAGACAGAACATGTATAGAGGTAGAGCGAACCTGATTATTCTCATTGCCTTAAGGTTGCTGAGAAATTAATCCATTTCATCATGAGGGATTTCTTTAACGTCAATAAGAAGAACATGTTGGATTAATGTCTAAGTCCATAACTATTTTGGTATGTACTTGACCTGATGGTGCATGTTCCTTTTGGGTTGCCTTCACCAAAGCAACTTGATAGGATGAATTATGGAGAGAAAGGATTAAATATGATTTATTAATATATTATGGGAGTAATATATTAAAGGAGAAATCATATTGTTTAATTAATATTAGTCAAGAATTAATTAGTAATTAGTTTTGTGACTAAAAGAGATTAATTAAACTTAAGGGACTGGAATTGTAATTATAAGATAATTGCAATTTGGGCCATGGATTGCCTTGACTCAAGAGGTGGACGAATTCTATGGGGAAACCCATAAGGAAATCGTCCATGGGCTTGATTAAAGGAGTCTATGGGTTGCTTAGGGCTTAAACAACCAAATTAGGGTTTCCTTGTTAGATAACCCTAATAGCCTCACTATATATAGAACCCTTAAGGCTCAAAAACGTGGACAAGCAACCTTCTAGGGTTTTCACACAGTTTTGGCAGCCTCCATCCTCTCTCCTCTTCATACTCTTGCTTATGGTGTTTGTGAACCATTAGAGGAGTGACACTTGTGACTCTAAGCCTTCCAAAGTCAATTCAAGGAGGAATTGGGATTGTTATTACTACATAACAATCAAGCTAACATTATAAACCTATTCTAATATCTAATATGATTACTTGTATGCTAGACTTAGGGTTTATAGTCTTGGATTCAAAGCATGTACAATAGAGAAACCTAGATCCAAGCATTAGGGTTTGTATGAGCACATAGGATGTCTTATGACCAAAACCCATCAGTGGTATCAGAGCCTAGCTTGGTTTCAATTGTATTGATGCATTGTATTAGGGCTGGCAATTCTCGACACGACACGCGACACGACCCGCGACACGACACGAAATAAATGGGTTTGGGTTGAGTTTTTCAACCCGCCAACCCGTTTATTAAATGGGTCATATATGGGTTTCTCAAAAAATAAATGGATTGACCCGCTAACCCGTTTATATTCTTAATAAAAATTATTTTATTTTTAAATGTATTTATGTATCAACTATTAATATTTAATAAGTATTATATAATATATACCACTGATTCATAGATCATTTGACTGTTTTGACATTTTGACTCGTAGTGGATGGTCTAAGGTCGTAAGTCGTAACCTATAAGGCTAAGTCTGTAGCATGTTTCTATAAATGCTTTTAATCTTCATTTGGATGTTTAATACTTAAATGTCTAAAATTTGGACCCATGAACCCAAATCTGACCCACGAACTTGTCAACCTGTGAACCCGTATAAATAAATGGGTTGGCGGGTCATATATAGGTTTATGTTCCAAACCCACCAACCCGTGACCCGCCAACCCATGACCTGTATATTTAAATGGGTCGTGTTTGGGTTGGCATATTTTGACCCGCCAACCCGCGAACCCGCGACACGCCAACCCAAACACGACACGATTGCCAGGCCTACATTGTATAACTGGAAAATTCGTTTTTTGGGTTTCTGGAGGCTGGACTCGCCGAGTCCATGGCTGAACTCGCCGAGTCCATGCAGACTCGCCGAGTCAACTCGTCAGATGGAGGGTATTTCGGGATTTCTTGCTGTTTTTGCTTATGGATAGTTACCTTATCATGTTAGATCAATATTAATCCGATTATATGATATATTTGACTATAATTTTGATCTAATTGAAGATATTTATCAATTAATAAGATAATTGTTTCCTTATGTGATAATTGATTAATTATTTTGAGTAAATTGATAAATTATTTTGCAAGAAATCATTAAATAAATCAAATATGGATAATTATGTGATTAATTGTTAATTTAGATTATTTGTTATTTGATCCTTGTTGTTATGAAAAGTTTCATATTTTGCCCTTTAGGTTTTATAGTTTAAATTTGAACCCAAAAGTTTTGTTGTTTTGAAATTTAAATAGTTGAAACCCTCATGTTTTGAAAAAGGTTTCAAAACTTTCCCTCAAGTTTTGGAATTTAAATTTTGATTAAATGGTTTAATTTTGATGTATATTTAAATTCTAAACCCTAATGTGTTGAAATGTTTCAAAACTTGCCCTCAAGTTTTGGAATTTAAAAGTTGATTAAAAGTTTAATTAGGAATGTTAAATTCTAAAACCCTAATATTGTTTTGAAAAAGTTCAAATCACACCCTTATGGTTTTATTAATTAATTAAGGAGTATAATTAAAAGAAGTTTAATAAATCCATAAAAGTTTAGGTTTACAACTTAATTGAATTAAAAGTATACTTGTTAAATTAGACCACCTAGTATTTTAAAAGTATAAAATACACCCTATACTATATATACCATTAAAGGTATAACATTATATATATGTATGAGTAAAAGTCAGTCTTACCGTTAGTAGGCCTCATTCACGAAGTTGGTCTATAAGGGGTGTTTAAGGAAATTGCCTATAAAATGGCGATTGAATGGGTATCCACTCTTACCCACCGCACTCTTGACTAGTGGAGGGTCGTTAGCCGAACGGGTAGGATAGGACAAAACCTTCCATTATAAGTATAATGAAGTATAAAAGTAACTAAATGTTTTCATAAAATTCCCAATCTTAGTTACTTAGGCAAAAGTGAATTGATGCAATTCCATGAAATTACACTTTGTGCCCTTGCGAAGACATTAGTGGAGCGTGTGTGGTTTACCGGCACACTAAATGGTTCTAAGCAAAGGTAGCAAAGGGTGACTCAATGTTTGTCATAGTTCGGTGGAGCATGTGTGGTTTACCGGCACATCGAATAGGTGACTGTAACATGTGAGGGCACCATGTAAGTTTGCATGGTTATTCACACCCGCTTTGTGATCCTTGGCATCCCAGTCTCAAACTAGAGGGGCATATCGAGATTTAAACATGCCATTGAAAGTTCAATGAATCTCAAAGGATCTAGGAGTTTTCATAGATTTAAAACTTAAATTTCTTTTTCGTTTTTCATGGTGGAAATTAGTGAATCGTCATTCACTTACCTTCAAATATTCTGCAATTAGGGTTACGGCATCCCTCTCCCGAGTTGTAGAATATTGTGTTGGGTCCTAGCCTTAGTATTTCATTTGGGTGATTTACTAAGGACTCAATCTATCAACTAACTTGAATTCGTTTTTCTCCCGTTTTTTGGATGTCAAAGTTCGACAACTATGGTCTTCTCAAATCCCGTGGAACAAGCATTCCACATGAAGATGATATTCCACGATTCGATCGAGGAACAAGAAATCATATTTCACTTCCTCTACCTCCTCCAATTATTCTCCCTAACCCACAAGTTCAAAGGCTTGAAAAGTTCAAGATCACTCAAGCCCTTTTGGCATGTAAACATAAAGAAGGAAATTCCGTGTGTGCACACGTCCTAGGGATGAAGTCACACATTGATAGGTTAAGAATGTTGGGATCCGTTGTCTGTGAGGAAATGGCTGTTGATTGGGTTCTTCAGTCACTTCCCAACTCATATAGTGAGTTCGTAAGAGAGTACTATATGATGAACTACGACGTGACCCTTAAAGATCTCACCTATATGCTTATTGCTGCTGAATCAGCAATGATTTGGCGCAATAGGAAAGCAAAGTTGATTGGTGAATCTGCCTTCAAGACCTCTATAGATATAGACAATGGCAATGAAAGACATGCTATGATCGAAAAGTTTGATCACAAGAGAAAGACAATGTCTGAAGTAGTTCCATGTCATGTTCCAAAAGAGTCAATTTGCTTTTATTACCAAGAGAAAGGGCATTGGAGACAAAGCTGCCCCATTTACCTAAGAGATCTAAGAGATGGGAGAGTCGAAACGTATGGCTCTAATTTAGGTAAAATCCATTGACTAACTCTTTTAAGCTTCATTCTAGATTCTGAATACATAATGTGATAAGATTACAATTGATGTTTTGTAGATCGAAGAAAAGAAAGGAAGCTTAAGGGAAGAAGTTAGCAGAATCTAACCGTGAAGGAATGGATTTCGATCGCGTTTCTCGAAGATTAGATTCTTGAGCTACTACTTAGAGTTAGAATTAGATTGCTAAGAAAGATGTATTAGCATAAGTCTTTCAATGAGTTGCATTGTAAGGATAAATTTTTCCGCAATAAAATAAATTTTGATTTTTAATTTTATTTATTTATCCTTACAATGGCGTGTATGAAAAATTGATGTTAAAATGTTTCTATTATTAGACTAATTCATTGACAAAGTGTCAAGTGAAGGACTAGGAGATCGAATACACAAAGTTGCATGTTGATCAAGTCTACCGTAAGAGTAACAAAGATATTCGTCATGATTTACTAAAAGTTTAATCAATATGATTATACTTACAAGATTAAGTGTAATTCTGAATTCATTGAAAAGGGGCAAATCAGTAGCAGAACGAATAAGAAGAATCAAGAAGGCAGAAAGATAAAAGTTTCTCCATTCTAAGAAGATGGGAGAGTACTTTTTATGCTTTATGATAGGTCTTAATGATTAAGAACCATATCTCAAATGATCCTCTAAATGAGTCTTAGTACAATTGTGTGTCTAAGAAGAGGAATCAAGAATTGAAGAAATAGTTAAATCAAGAAGTCAATCATACTTCGTTCCAATAACAAGTCTTAAAGTTAAGATTGTGACATTGAGTGAAAAGTATTAAGAAGGTTTGTAACATTCATCAAATGTGGAAAGCTGTGATGTCTTGGATAAGACAAAGACCAACTAGTACCAATTTATGAAGAGTTTTGATAAAAGCTACACTAACTCTTGAATATTTGTTTGTCAAGAAATGTTTTGACAAGAGAGTCGTATATGTTAAGGAGTCAGTGGGAGTCTTAATAGTCTTGAAAGGCTTCAAGAACAAATCAAATAAACCTTATCGATCATCACTAGCACACGAGTTGAGGTTTACAACCTATCATGAAGACATTATTTTGTTTCTGTGCCAATCCAATCAAGTTAATTATGCATGTGAGTTCTATGAGTTCTCATTTTGAACGCATAAAAGGCAAAGCACCTTAATCAATGAAAAGTACATTGATAGGAAAGGGTGAGCTGCTTAACTACTTGGAAGACATGGTGGGCAGCTGTGCTACCATAAGGCAAGAAATCAAGATTAAGAAAGTTCGGTCCATATGAGTTTGAATTTGTCGTAAACTTTGGTTTTAACAAATTCACATGGATAGGAACACATACACCATTTAAATCTAAGTGTCATAAGATTTCCTCCTTCATGAAAATGATTGTGAGGAAATATTTTCACTAAGAAAGATCTTAAGAAGATAGTGATTGTAAAATTGCATTCTCAAATTCGATTATGGTTACGACATCCCTTTCCATAATTTGAATTGTAAGGTTTGGCAATTGTTTACACACACATATGAACTATCGAAGGCAAAGGTGTATAAGTTCAAGAAACCTTGATAAAAGATTATCAAAGCACTAAGTATTAGAAACATGAACTTAAGAAATTCAATAAGTATTGTTTTTCTGAAAGTTAAGATGTTTATGAATACATGTCGAAGCTAGTGGGAGCATAAGTGTTATGTTTTATAATAATCATCATGATAGTGGGAGCATAAATGTTATGATTGTATGATTATTAAGGAAAGTATTGCAAGTTGTCAATATTAATTATAGAAAACAAGAGTCATTCTTTGCAAAGTCGTAAGGAAGGAATAGTTGTGTTGCTATAATTAAGGGAGAGAATATTATGCTTCATTCCAAATCTAAAGGTTTAGGTTGAGAAATGTTAATAAATTTAGTCAAGGGTATATAGTGTGTTCTTAAAATTTCGATTATGATTATGGCATTCCTCTTCACAATTCGAATTTTGAGAACATAGCAAATAAAACATTATGTGTCGTGTCCCATACGCTTCGGCTATAGGATCGATTGCAAATGCTTTAATGATTGACCATTCTAAATTTTTCCAAATGTCTAGCGCATTTAGAGGGAAAAAGGACTAGAATTGGTTTTGACTAAAATAATTAAACAACTATCAAAGGACAATCCAAAGTTCAACGAGGATTGGTCGCTTGTGAGTAGTTGGAAGCATGGTATTGGATGGACCATATCGACATTATTATGAATAGAAAAGATTCTATTAAGAATGAGTTGTCATATGGAAAATATGGAAATGTGTCCATATTGGATGGACCATATCGACATCATTACGAATAGATGAGATTCTATTAAGAATGAGTTGTCATATGGAAAATATGGAAATGTATCCATATTGGGAATTGAATATTAAAAATCTATGACTAGATTAGAAACTTTTATGAAAAAGGATGTTCAAAGGAATGTACTTTGAGTGAGAGACATCATATATAAGGAATTGTCTTGTAACAATCTCCGATAGAAGACTTTGTAATATCAATGGCAATAGTCTTTGTGACTTTGGTGCATTGGCATTACGAAAGGGTAAGTTGCATAAAATGTTAGAATCTAGCATATTCTATAAGTGGCAAGAATTTGATATTCTTAAACTTATGAAAAATGGATTTGGAGTTGTGAAATGAGAATGATTGGAAATGTGTTGAATGTGATCTATTTCACAAAGTAAGAACCATAGGTAAACATTGTGTGCATGCTAGGAGCATGAGACAAGTGTAATAATTCAAGTAAGAAGTTGATTACCCGAAACGACAAATAATAAGTAATCGATATGGTGATAAATAAAAGGTGTTTTATTTATACTCAAAGGTTTGAGGCCATATGTGTAACACCCCCCCTCTGGCACGTATCACAATATTGTCCGCTTTAGGCCACTCGGCACAAGGACTTCCCAGGGGGTCACCCATCCTGGTACTACTCCTGCCCGAGCACGCTTAACTGCTGAGTTCTTATGGGATCTGCTGCCCTCACGACTTTAAAACGCGTTGTGATAGGGAAGGTATCCACACCCCTTATAAGGAATGCTTAGTTCTCCTTCCCAACCGATGTGGGATCAGATCTAACCAACTTTCACCCCCCCATTATAGGGTTCGACGTTGGTACATCCCCAAAATCTCGGCCAGAAAAGACCGATTTCATTTATGCTTTTTAAACATTTTCAGAGTAAATCCATTTGATTTTTAAAAGAGATGCGGAATTTGTTCCCAAAAACAAAACATGATAAGATAGATATTTATCAAAACATTTCATATAGAAATATGATTTCATTTCATAATCAAAAGTCGGGATGTCATGTTCCGATACAGATCACAAAGCATAAACGATTACATTACAAGTCATTCGACAACTATATACATATGCAGACTTGTAAACAAAAATGACTTGATGATTCGCCCATCTTAAGCTCTTGCGCCACTTCCTGTAATACAATTAAACTGAGTGGGTCAGGCTTGGGAGCCTGGTGAGCATATAGGGTTTTCAAACCCACAATAATTATATTTAATTTCATCAATCAACAATAAACCCAATTACCCATTCCCGTTATCCTCACCTTACGTTCCTAAAAATAACGTCTATTATAAGGAACTTATTTCAGGATTTTTATCGGGACGGACATTACTGCAGAGGGGCTTCCTCAACAATAAGTGTCCTAAAGGCAACCATGTGGGGGATAGAGTACACCGGTGAACACGTCGTTCACAACACCTACAGGTAATGAGCCTGCTAGTGTTCCACAGGACAGTCTAGAATAGTCTGTGGTCGTCATCCATACTCTGCTGAATGACTAGAATAACACCAATAACACCGAGACCTCTCATCTGTTTATTACACACCAATTATTTACCCATGTTCTACCCAACATATTAGTAGATAAAAATATACATTTTTATACACTGTTTAAAAACCTGTATAGCATGCTTTAATTAAAAGATATTCCACATAACAGATGAGGCATACACACATAACACGTATTTCATAGAGAATATACATTCACACATATAACCACAAAATATATACACGTAGCACGTATTTTATATTAAATACTTCATAATATTGCGTTGGAGAGAAAATAACTACAGACTTACTTGATCAGAAGATGATCCGACAGTACTACGGCTTATAGAAGTAGCGTCTCTCCGTAGATCTGGAAGACCTTCACAAAAACCGGCTCCTCCCGGGCAGGGCTTCGGCTCGGGAATAACGCTCTTCGGGATTCTCGGGGCTTCGGATCTCGCTTTGGGGCTCGGGAATAATACCGGGGCTTCGGGATATGATTGGCACGCAAATCGAGGCAAAACTTAGAGAGAGGGAAGAGTTTGAATAAGAGAAAATGGCTGATTTCGAGTTCTATTTATAGGCTGAGGGTCTGGGATTACGCGGGGCGTAATCTCAAATTACGCAGGGCGTACTCAGTACGCGGGGCGTACTCGGTTACGCGGGGCGTACTTTGACGTCACTGCGTGCGTCGACTGGTGGCACTCGAGTATTGGTCAGACAAGTTGCATCCGACTGAGTACGCGGGGCGTACTCAATTACGCGGGGCGTAATTGACTCGTCGAACTTCTAAATTGCGTAACTTTCGCATACGAGCTCCGTTTTCGACGTTCTTTATATCCACGCGAAGGTCAGACCATACTCTACAACTTTCATTTAGACTCCGTCGGCTAATTTTGACTTTTATTTTTATGATTTATTTTTAGAAGGCCGAGACAGAAAAACTTCGTTATAAATTCATAACTTCTTCGTCTGACGTCCGTTCTCGCCTAACTTTTCATCGTTTCGCTACTAACAACGAGATCTTCGATTCTCATTTAGATTGTTTCGGCTAAAAACCGCTCGATCTCAAATCGAGTATTTGGGTTGCATACTGCTAAGTCAAAACTTAGAAAAATCATAACTTCCTCATACGAAGTCAGATTTGGGCGTTCCTTTTATGCACGCTCTCGGTTTAACGAAATCTACGACTTTCGTTTAGATCGCTAAGGCTAAATATCGCTCTATCTTAAATTCATATTTTACGTCACTCGACGTCGTGCCGGTTCTGTCGCGAAACTTCGACAGGTCATAACTTCTTCGTTATAACTCGGATTTTGGCATTCCTTATATCTCCGGAATCCTTGTTTCAACCACTACAACTTTATGCAGAGATATCGGGCTTATCTCACACTTTAATTTTGACGCTTATTTTATTCTTAGTTCATTAAATTATAATAATTAAGAAAATAAACACATAAATCACATAATTCACATAATTCACAAATAATTCATTTTTATTATTTCAAATTGGGGTTACAATGGCTAACCTAGACTATTACATTGCTAAAAATGGCAAGCCTAGAAACACGGGCGTTACAATATAGGATTAGTATTATTCTTGTGTTTCACTTTGCATGTTTTGACTTCCAGAATAATTGAGTTTATTAAGAATAATCGAATTATTCAAATGGGCCACAGTCATTCATATGTTGGAAGTAGATTTGAATGAAGACTGTCGTGAATTGGTGTGTGGATTGTCTAAAGAGCGTTAGACATAAGCAAATGTTTGCTGCAACGTTCATGAGTGCTTATGAATATGATTTGAGCATTGGATTAAACCCACGCTCACTTGGATCACTCCATGAAATTGTATCACGAGTGATTAGTGAGACGATAACATCTTATATTCTTGAAACCGAGATGTGTGAGTTGTATCTTGCGAATCGGTTGCACATTGATAATATGTAAACGCACCAGTAACTTGGTGTTATAAAACATATGATTGTGTGTGATTTGGTTAGTGAGTGCAAGCAAGCATTGTATCAAAGTTTATCCGTTCCTTTTATCCAAAGTAGGATAAAAGCGATATCTTTGGGCCCCTCGATGATTTAGTGATGACAAACGTAAATGCTCGGCCGGGCTTGGGCTAATTTGATTTGTTTAATTAGTCAGTCTTCGTAAGTCGGGAATCGAGATATAGTTCAAAGAGAATGATTTGAAATAATATCTCATATGATATCTAGAATGGAGGAATATATGATCCCTTATCTAAGGACACGCGTATCTGATAGGATCATAGTTGACAACGGCTTTGGAAAGCTATGATTGCATATCAGGATCTAAAGTCATACGCAGAATAGTTATTAGACTTATCCAAGTGGGAGACTTTTGGATTAGTGTTTAAGTCCATAACTATTTTGGTATGTACTTGACCCGATGGTGCAAGGTCCTTTTGGGTTGCCTTCACCAAAGCAACTTGATAGGATGAATTATGGAGAGAAAGGATTAAATATGATTTATTAATATATTATGGGAGTAATATATTAAAGGAGAAATCATATTGTTTAATTAATATTATTCAAGAATTAATTAGTAATTAGTTTTGTGGCTAAAAGAGATTAATTAAACTTAAGGGATTGGAATTGTAATTATAAGATAATTGCAATTTGGGCCATGGATTGCCTTGAATCAAGAGGTGGACGAATTCTATGGGGAAACCCATAAGGAAATCGTCCATGGGCTTGATTAAAGGAGTCTATGGGTTGCTTAGGGCTTAAGCAGCCAAATTAGGGTTTCCTTGTTAGATAACCCTAATAGCCTCACTATATATAGAACCCTTAAGGCTCAAAAACGTGGACAAGCAACCTTCTAGGGTTTTCACACGGTTTTGGCAGCCTCCATCCTCTCTCCTCTTCATCCTCTTGCTTTTGGTGTTTGTGAACCATTAGAGGAGTGACACTTGTGACTCTAAGCCTTCCAAAGTCAATTCAAGGAGGAATTGGGATTGTTATTACTACATAACAATCAAGGTAACATTATAAACCTATTCTAATATCTAATATGATTACTTGTATGCTAGAATTAGGGTTTATAGTCTTGGATTCAAAGCATGTACAATAGAGAAACCTAGATCCAAGCATTAGGGTTTGTATGAGCACATAGGATGTCTTATGACCAAAACCCATCAGAACATTATATCCTTCTTGAGTTTTGATATCTCTCTTAGTTCCCAAGTGCATGAAAGTTCCCTCTGTTGAGGCTTGCCATATTCTCATTCCATGGTCTTCGATACCCAAAACGTAGTCTTTGAAGTGTAAAGCACAAAATTCATAGTCTTGTGGTAAAAGGATAAGGATTCTTGTTGTAGATCCAATGTTGCTAGAAAGATTGAAAGATACATGTGTGGGTCTTCGTGTTGCATGTTGTTGAATCACTGAAACCTATAAAGAATCAGATGTGTAAAACTAAAATCGAGTTTAGGGAAAAATAAGGATCAATATCCAACGTCAACAATCGATGAAAATGATGAAGACGTCAAGAACAGATCCAATAAAAGCATAAAACCCTAATAACAATTCTACAGAAGAGTTGTGTATGGTTTACACAATCTCCTGCTTTGATACCAATTGTTGAGATAAAAATTAATATATTGATAGATTCTGAACAACAACATGAATCAAAACAATAAACCAATGATCAAAGTTGTGTTGAATGATTATAAATCAATGCCTTAGAAGAGCTCGATGGGAACTTCTCTATGAAGGCAAAGTAGGGCAAAAACTAGTTTTTCTCGTGCTGCAGCCTTGTTGTTCAAGATAATGTAGTTTGCTTAGTTTGGATGCTTCTAGTGCATACCAACATTGTGTTGGTGTGCCATTTCCTTCCCTTCCTTGTTTAATATTGCTTCATAGTTTTAGCTTCATCTCGAGGCTTGTTCTCTTATATGGCTTCTTCTTCCACAAGTTCGAGTGATATGTGTTTGTGCCCGTTCAGAAGCTTCCATTGTTGCCCAAACGGTGAAGTTGGAAGTAAAGGGATTGGCCGTATGATTTCACACATCAAAAGACATCATTTACATACCGAAGATCGTAAAAGTGTGTTACGTGAAGCTCTTTCTAGGGATGTTGGTCTATTTACGGCAGTGGAAGAAACTTTGAAGGCCTTTGGTCAATGGATGTGTGGGGAGTGTATGACTTTGCAGGCTTTTAGCCGTTATTGTCATCACCCGGGTGGTCGTGTGAGGTTTCTTACGGGGAATGACAGTTCAAGTCGTTATATTGTCGGTATCCCAAAGCCGTCAAATAACGAGTCGGTGACAAATGCTCTTGGAGGTTTGGTTTTTGATGTTGCGCTCCTTGATCGTGTTTTTAAAGAGCCTATCACTACTGTCAAGAGTATCCCCCATAGTTGTTGTCTTGCTTTCTCTCAGGCTTTGAAGACCGCTCTTTACAAGGTGATTGCCCAACCTGGATAAGTTGAGGCATGGATGTGTTTGTTACTTCTCCCCCGATGCACACTGAAGGTGTTTAGACCCAAAAATAGACAAGAATGTTGGTCTGGGAATAGAAAATCTTTACAGCAAAGCTCCATCCTGAAATCCTTGGATACATGGGGGAAATAGGGTGGTATCACGAAGTTAGTTAAAAATATGTTAGACAATCCTGAGGTTGGAGCTATGAGAAAGGGTGGAGGCATCCTTCAGAAGGAGGCTATATCAAGTAACACCAACATCAAACAGTGCCTCCGTAAGGTTGCAGATGGTCATTTTACCGCAGCAGTGAAAGTGTTATGCTCATCGGGTGTTGCACCATATAATGGTGATACTATTAAAGCTTTGTAGGACAAACACCCTTTCAGAACATCCCCATCCATGCCGAGCCCTATAATTTCTGAACCTCCCCTTGTAGTCGACTATGATTGTGTATTTAGTTGCATCAAATCCTTCCCTAAAGGAACTTCTTGCGGGAGAGATGGCTTGAGGGCTCAACTCTTACTAGACGCCCTTTGTGGAGAAGGGTCTGCTATTGCCACAGATCTCATACATGCTATCACTTCAGTTGTTAATTTATGGTTAGAGGGAAGATGTCCAACCATTTTGGCAGAGTTTGTTGCATCCGCTCCTCTCACGCCTCTACTTAAACCTGACAACGGAATCCGTCCGATTGCAGTAGGCACTATATGGAGACGTCTAGTTTCCAAGGTTGCCATGAAAGGTGTGGGTAAAGAAACCGCCAAGTACCTTAATGATTTTCAGTTTGGGGTTGGTGTATCTGGCGGTGATGAGGCTGTGTTACACAGTGCCTATATGGTGTTGAGTGAACACCATGCTGATGGGTCTCTTGTAATGATGATTGTGGATTTTTTGAATGCCTTTAACCTGGTGGATCGTTCAGCATTACTCCACGAGGTTAAGAAGATGTGCCCTTCCATTTCTTTGTGGGTGAATTTCTTGTACGGGCAAGCAGCAAGACTTTATATCGGAGACCAACATATATGGTCTGCCACTGGGGTGCAGCAAGGTGACCCCTTGGGCCCTCTTCTTTTTGCCCTTGTTTTGCACCCGCTTGTGCACAAGATTAGAGACAATTGTAAGCTCCTTCTCCATTCTTGGTACCTAGATGATGGGAATGTCATTGGGGATTCAGAGGAGGTGGCTAGAGTGTTGAACATAATTCGGTTGCATGGTCCAGGTTTGGGTCTCGATTTGAACTTCAAGAAAACGGAGATTTTTTGGCCCTCATGTGATGGTAGGAAGCTTCGGGCTGATTTTTTTCCCTACAGAGATAGGGAGACCTTCTTTGGGGGTGAAACTCCTTGGGGGGGCTGTTAGCAGAGACGCGGGGTTTATTAGCGGGCTGCCATGAAAAGAGCGGTCAATGCTGTTGATTTGATGGGCCTTGTTCCACAATTATGTGACCCACAGAGTGAGCTCCTTTTGCTTTGATCATGTATGGGCATTGTAAAACTTTTCTTTGGTTTAAGAACATGTCAGCCGGTACACATAGAAGAGGCAGCGTTATTCTTTGACAAGGGATTGCGCAGGTCTATCGAGGATATGGTGGTATGTGGAGGCCCCTTCTTTGGAGACATTCAGTGGCGCTTGGCTTCCTTACCTATTCGTTTTGGTGGTTTGGGTTTGTACTCGGCCTACGAGGTTTCCTCCTACGCATTTGTAGCCTCGAGAGCCCAATCTTGGGCATTACAAGACCACATCTTATGTGACAGTGGCATATGTGGTATGGACTCGGATTATTTATGTGCTATGACTCGTCTCCGTGATACGATTCCAGGATTTGACTGTAGCGGTTTCACTAATAAGGACACCGCCCCCCCTAAATCCCAAAAAGTTTTGGCGTGTGCCCTTTTTAGCAAAATCGTCCAAGATATGGAAGTAAACTTCGAGATGACTGTCAGACAGAAAGCAGTCTTTGAGTGTCTGTGGGTGCCTCATGCTCAAGATTTTCTGCTAACTATCCCTATTGATGGTCTTGGCCAGCATATGTCTCCTGTGGAGTACCGAACTATCCTTCGTTACCGCCTCATGACTCTCATATTCCCAATTGACGAGATATGCCCAGTTTGTCGCAAGGCATGTTTGGATACCTTTGGGGAACATGCGGTTCATTGTAGAGAGCTCCCTGGTTTCAAGTATAGACATGATGTGGTTCGGGATGTTCTCTTTGATGCTTGTCGGCGTGCTGGTATATCTGTGAAGAAAGAAGCGCCAGTGAACTTTTTGACGGACCCGCAGGATGGAAGGTCCACACTTAGACCGGCTGACATTTTGGTCTTTGGATGGATAGGAGGGAAGCATGCGTGCGCGGATCTTACTGGTGTATCTCCTCTCGTTGGTTTGGGGAGCGGAGGTTTCGCAGCTGGGCATGCCGCTTTGAAAGCCGTTGCGTGCAAAGTGGTAAAGCACGACAATGCATGTAGAGAAAGTCAACATGTGTTTGTTCCTTTTGCATTCGATACATTTGGTTTTCTCGCACCAGAGGCGGTGGAGCTCCTTAACAGAGTCCAACGGGTCATGCATTCTAATGTCATATCTCCTAGATCCACAAATGTTGTTTTCAAAAGAATAGGTTTTGCCATCCAAAAAGGGCTAGCAGCGTAGCTTGTTGCCCGTTTGCCTTCAATCGATATGTATTGAATTCAAGTGTTATTTAAATATGTATTTTGATTGATTAATATATATATATATATATATATATATATATATATATATATATATATATATATATATATATATATATATATATATAGGGTGTATGCGTGCACTTTAAATAGTTTAACCGTAGAATCATTAAAAACCGGGTGGACAAGCCCAAACCATTACAAAATGGACTATTCTAGCATACATTACAAGTGACACAAAACAAAATATCCCAACATACGACCTCAGTTCCGTATACCATACTAAATGGTGTTTATTGGAGTTTGTATAGTGGTTCACTATAACCATAATACGTGTTGTAGCTTATCTACCCATTTCCCATTTGACTTGCATAGCCTGGCTTTTATACACTTCACTATTGTTCGGTTCGTCGCTTTTACTTGCACGTTTTATTGAGGGTGGGTCACTGACATGAAACTTGATGGAAAACACATGTTACAACAGCAATGCTCTAAGCGGAGAAACATTTAAAATTAAATGATTAGGGCACATGCAACCTAAAGGGATCTATGTCTTTCACATAAATGCAACATAATATGAATTATCAATCTACAATAACCCTAATGAAATCAAAATTCATAAAGGAAGATTACACACCTTTTGATTTGTTATAGTAAACAAATTTAAAATCTTTTTTCAAAGCTTTTGGAAGCAAGCAACTGAAATCTCGTGCCTCTGATGGTTCACACCCAACCCTAGAAACTAGGAGACTTTAAGAGAGATGAGAGGGGAAAGTAAAATTTCGGCTGTGCCTTGAGGAATAGGGATAGCTAAAATTTAGAACCCCATGGAGGGTTTATATATGTTATCAAAGGAGCTAAGGATAAGGCAGTTTCCAAAGATAAGCACTAATCCCTTAACTTCCTCCCTAAGGTGTCCAAGGCATCGTTAATGCCCAAGGAAACCCTAGAAGACCTCTAGAATTAATTCCCCCTGCTAGGGATTGTTCTAGAATTGGTCAATGTCCATTCTTTTGAACATTGTCACGTTTAGTCCTTCAACTTTTAATTATTCTAATTAATCCCAAAATGAATTCCAAATAATTTCTGATTAATTCTAATTAAATAATACAATTTCTAATTAATATATTATTATAATAATACATTAATAAGTTATTTATTTTGATCCTAATTAATTTATTATTCACATAATAAATTAATAAATTAGTCTCTCTCTCTCTCTCTCTCTAAAAGTCGTCATTTTCTATTACTAGGTTAGAGGGCAACCCAAAAGGACTTTGCTAATAATTCAAAATTATACTGATTTAGTTATTGGCTTAGACACCTAATCCAACAAAACTTTGCTTAATACCCTTGTCTTGACACCACTTTTTGAACGGATTATCTACAAACTGTTCCCCATTGTCAATAACGATTATATGAGGCAACCCAAATCAGAATATGATTTGCCTCCACACGAATTTCATGATCTTTTCCCTGATATGATAGTGACCGGCTCCCCTTCCACCCATTTTGTGAAGTAGTCTATGGCAACTATCATAAATTTCATATTTCTCAAGGATTCAGGGAATAGACAGACGATGTCAATCCCCCACTGCAGAGAGGCCATGGACTGGAGATACTCATCATAGGAGCCGAAGGTAGGGTCGGCATGTTGGAATGTATTTGGCAGCTAAGGCATTTCCGAACTGCTTCATTTGTGTTTTTAGTCATGGTAGGCCAGAAATACCCTGTGCGTAGGATCTTCTGCACCACTGCTCGAGATCCCACATGACTCTCACATACTCCAACATAAATTTCCTTAATCACTTGTCAGGCTTCTTCCATAGTTAATCATTTCTACCATGGGGTCGAATACCCTTTTCTGTAAAGCCTACCCTTGTACATGGTATCATTAGCTGCATTAACTCATACTTTTTGGGCATCTTTTTCATTATTGGGCAACACACCGGTTTGTAGGTATTATGTCATTGACATCATCCATTAGTCAGCTTCCTCGGTTAACTCCATTATTTCCTCTAAGTCTTCTTCTATGCTCTTTCTTGAGAGGACTTCTACTAACACCTTTCTCGAAAGATGGTTGAACACTACCACATTCAGCTTACTCAGGGCAAGTGCTTCTTTTTTCCTTGATCGAGGGATCTAGATTATGTCAAAATTTTTAAAAATGTTTGATCAACTCTCTTACTTTCTCTAAGTACTTCACAATGCAGGCCTCCTTTGACTCCAAAGCCCTGCTTATTTAATTTTCCACTAGGTGATAGTCTACAAATGCCCGCACCTTTTTATACTCTAACTTCTAGGTCAATTTGTAACCCAACAAGCAATGTCTCATATTCTGCTTCATTATTTGAGCAGTTGAAGTTGCAACGTAATGCATAGGATAAGCGGTCCTCAATTGTACTCATGAGAATGATACTTGCAAACGAACCATCATGGCTTGAATCCCCATCTAAATACATCGTCGCCACTACACACGTGCTAGCCTTTTTTCATCCAGTATTTCGGTAAGAAAGTATACTAAGGCTTGAGCTTTCATGCTTGCCCTTGGTCGATACGTGGCATCATATTCCCCTAGCTCGATGGACCACTTTATCATTCGACCCGAGTGTTTAGGTGGCATCAGAATCCGTCTGAGGGATTGAGTTGTTAGGATGGCGATGGGGTGTTCTTGGAAATACCTTTTCAGCTTATTCGTTGTATACAACAATGACAACATGAGCTTCTCTATAATAAAATAATATATCTCTACTCCTTGTAGAACCCACATTACAAAGTAAACAGGTCTGCTCCTTGTATCTCTCGGTAACAAGTATTACGCTTATAGCTTCCCTACTCGCAAATAGGTATATGACTAGAGGTTCTCCGACCTTAGGGATAGCCAATATAGGAAGCCTTCCCAGGTTTTCTTTTAACTTTACCAGGGCTTTCTTTGCCTTTTCCATCCATGTGATGACTCCATTCCCCAGGTGATTTTTAAGGGAGTCGAAGAAAGGAAGTGATTGTTTTGCTTACTTTGCCAGGAATCTCCCTAGGGCGGACATCTTTACATTCAAACTCTGCACCTCCTTGACAGTTATAGGAATTGTGGTTCTTATCAACACGTTAACTTTGTCTGGTTAGCTTTGATCCCCTGAGTGGACACGGTTTGTCCCAAGAACCTTCCTTTATAGACCTCGAAGACACATTTTTTTGGGTTTAGTTTCATGTTGGTCTCTCTTAAGTGAACCATTTTATCCTCAATATCCCTTAGGAACTCGTTATCTTCCTTGGTTTTAATCACCATGTCATCAAAATATACCTCAACATTCCGACCTATCTGTTGCTCGAACACCCTGTCAACTAGCCTTTGGTACATCTCCCCTGTGTTGCTTAACTTGAAAGGCATTTTCTAGTTGCAGAATGTTCCGTTTTCTGTGTAAAAGGCCATTTTATATTCATCTTCCTTCACCATCTGCACTTGGTGATATCCTTTGTATGCATCCTGTAATGAATCAATTTATGACATCCTAAGAATTCTATCTTCTGTTCTATTTCTAGGAGCGGGTAGCTATCCTTTGGGCAAGCTTTTTTTAAGCTAGTGAAATCTATACACATTGGCATTGATCCATTACTCTTTGTCACCAGGACCAGATTTGAATCCAAACTGGGAATTAGGTAGCCCGAACTACCCCTGTGTGGACGAGTTCTGCAACCTCTCGGTTCATGACATCATTCCGCTCTCTTATCACCATCCTCTTTTTATGTTTGATCTATGGGAAGCTGGGATTGATGTTCAAACGATGTTTGATGATGTCCGTGGGGATCCATGTCATGTCCTTTGGCTTCCATGCGAATACATCAACATATCCTGTTAGCAAATTTGTCAAGTCATGTTTGAGATTACTTGGTAGCTCTGCCCCGATCCTTATCATCATCTCCTTACTTCTCGAACTTAGTCTTACCTCTTCTTCCACTGATGCACTGGCCTCCTTTTCCTCAGGGGGGGGGGGACTCGTAGCATTGCTCTATTCATCGCGCCTTATCAGTATGTTTCTTAAAGTGATGATGCCATGTTTAAAAGGGAACTTTAATAAACCATGCACCATCAAAGGGAGATTTTGTAGCTGATGTAACCCCGTTCTTCCCAGGAGCATGTTATATGGAGAAGATACCTATATGATGATGAAGTCTACCAATATCATTTTTTGCAAGTCCTGATAATCTACCAATGTGAATGGTAATGGGATCTTCTATTCAGGCCATATAGACTGTCCATCGAACCCTACTACGACCGAGGTGGCCGGCTCAATAAAAATTTTAACGGTTTCTAGTAATTGGGCCAGGAAGTGCGAGTATATAATATTGATCGAGCTTCGATTATCTATGTATATACGATGGATGAGAGTCTTACCTATTGAACCTTTGATGATTAGTGGTTTGGTTCCTTGGTTCCCAAGGGGAACGGGATCATTCGGGAAAAATCTAACCCAACCCATTTTCTCTTCTTTGATGGTAGCTTACTATCCCGAACCGTAACATCATCACCTCGGTGTCGTATACCACTTTTTCCTTTCGATCTTCTAGGACTTCCCTGGCCAGGTCGCCTTTGCTTTTCTCCATTTCCTTCTTCAAACCTTCTCAATCGGCAGCCACATGCCCTAAATTTTTGTGGAAATCGTAGTATTGATTAGGGTCTCAAATGTATCTTCTGGGCCTTCCCTTTGTTATCCTTTTTCATCTTTTTTTTTTGTGATATTACGTCATATATCTCATATCTATAGGGGTTAGCCCTATTGTGGTACCTTCCCTTATCTAGCCGCGCCATACAATAGTACCTTATTGTCCCACTGGGGTTGTCTCGACCGAGCGTTCGAGCCAGGACCGGGGTTCTTTCTATGTTCTGGGGGATGCATGCTTTTTCCAAGTGTATTTTTTTGCGCACTCATTTTCTTGCCTAAAAACCGATTAAATTTCTTTAGTAGCTCTTCTGTGTTATTCCAATCCCTTCCAACTAACTTACACAAGAACTCTTCTTCTAGTAATCCATATGTGAAAGCCGCTATGATCACCGGAATGTCTCTCGTAGGCATTCTTCTGCTTATCTCGTTGAACGACTTAAAAAAGGCCTTGTTCGACTCCCCTTCTTTCCGTGTTCATGTAAATATTGCATGGGGTTGTTGCTGGAATCTCCTTTGTTGTATGAAGCTATTGCAGAACTTTTGGCATAGCTACTCGAAGTTGCCGATGCTTCTTGGAGGAAGACTAGCTTGCCAATAGCGGCTGACCCGCCAAGGGTTCCTGCGAAGTATAGACACTACAGTTTCAAGTTCATAGGAATCATCTTGATTTCCCATTGGAAATTAGACACATGATCGTCAGGGTCCCCTGTGCCATCATAGGGTTTCACTCTAGGTCCTTTCAAACCTACGGGAATAGGTGTGTCGTTTATGCCATTAGTAAATGGATTTCTGAAGTTTGACTTTCATAATGTTCCGTTGTATTCTTTTTGCTTAACCTTTTCGAGCGAATCTTTAGGCTTTAGTCCTTCTTGCAGGTGTGATTGCATGCCTTCTCCCCCATTTCTTTTCTAATTGTTGGACTTGAACACCATGTTTGTATTGATACTTTGTCATCATTTTCTTTTTCACGTGCTGGCTTCTCTCCCTTGTCCCTATGTGACCTTTTCATGGATTTGAATCGTTGGAACTCCCCAAAGTCCCTCATATCTTGCTCATTTCGCATTTCTTCCTCACGAGAAGGGATGTTTGTATCTCTCGCTACTGTTACAAGACGAGATGTTTCACCTTGTGCTTCTAATGATTGCATACTTGCAACTGGACTATTATTGATTTTATTTGTAGGATTTATGTGGTGACCATTTGTTACGAGTCCCGTGGATGGTGCCACGTGATGTGTATCCAGATTCTGGCCCTCAATGATCCCGTAACGTCAGTGATGCAGAAGGTATGAATCATGAGATAACAACACACAAGTGAGTCGTTCACTAGGAATTCTCCCAAGAGAATGCTCCGATGATAAAGTCAGACGAAGATCAATTGAATACTGTTTAGTGTAAATTTAAGTTCGAGTGACTTTTCATACCAGTACCGACCTACCGACCCTCTCTTTATATCGATTCGTCTTAGGAATAGGCGATTCGAAATGTGCTGTGCAGATGTGCGTCTAATCCTCATAAATGCTCCTGTTGTCGAACATAGAAAAATAGTACTAGAGAGGGACCATCAGTCACGTCAGTTTGTTATTGGAGAACCGTTAGTGGTCTTAAGTATTGTACGACCTGACCTTTGTTAGGATTATTAGCTATATACCCATTGCTTATACATAACGCTTATTCTCTTAACCTTACTTCCTTTTCCTGGTTTGGTAGGCTCGATAGGCATAGCTCAACAAATTATGTATCAGTCCTCCGAATTTGGTTCAAGGGTACATGCCTCGACAAATCATGATCCCGTTCACCGAATGTAATTTCGAGGTACATACCTCGGTAACCAGGTATACCTCATTATTAGGCAAGGCCTGTTATGTATGGTGTGCGTTATATATGTTGGGCGGGACCCATTTATATGTTGGGCGTGGCCCGTTATGATAGGCGGGGACCGATATGTGGGCAGGGCCCGAGGTTATGTACGGTATGTCGTATTTTGGGAAACTCATTAAGCTTCGTGTTTAAGGTTTTGTGGTTTAACATTTTCAAATACTTCTAGTTCTAAAGCGAAGGGTCCAGCTTAACTGCATAGTATCCCCTACGATTTCCGTATCGATGATTATTTTACTCTGATGATTTTAATATATTTGTACTATGATTGGTTTTGAAACAAATGATGTATGGTTTTGATTTTTTAAAAATGAAAAATTTTATTAGTATTTTTGGGATGTTATAGCTTAATAATACATTTTTTTATAATAAAAAACTTCACAAATGTCCATATATGCACGGACACAATTATGCATGTGTATATTTGTGATGTGCACATATGCACATTTGTGTTTGTACACAAATGCATGTATTTAGACATAAAATATGCCCGTAGCAATGTAATTGAAAAAATTGTTTCACTTTTTGAATTTTTTTTTCAACAAATCACCTTTTATAGTGTGTCTTAGCCTATTAAGAAATTTGTTTAAAAAAAAACTAAAAAAGAAATCTCCAAAACTGTGGATATATTCACAAACACCATTGTTGATTTACGTGATGTGTACATACGTACATTTCTATTTAAACACACATACATATTTTTGTTTGTGCACACATACATTACTAATATATAAAATGTATACATATGCACATCTGTAACACCCGCAAATTTAGGCTACATATAATCAATAACAATTATTAAAATTAAACTCTTTGAATGGGATAATCTATAGTCGTGTGTGCTATACACTATATAATACAAGTTTCGTAATTAAGAAAAAATAGGAAAACCAGCCGAATCGTCCGTAAAACATTAAAATAAGTGTGTCAATATATATATATATATATATATATATATATATATATATATATATATATATATATATATATAAGTGTATTAGGGACCAATATGTACATGTCGTCCTGATCCTAAAAATATAAATTTCGTAGAAATACGACACTGTATGAATTAGATATGATTTTTATAAGATATAAAAGTCAGCCGCATATAAAGAATGTGATGGGTTTTAGCACTACATCAATCCTATGGTGTACATGCAAACCCTAAAGCTTTGGAACTAGGTTGTCTAATGAAAATGCAATAATCATCCAAAGCTCATAAACCCTGGATCTAGCATATAATAATCGAAATTGACAAAAGAATAGATTTATGTTGCTATAACACTATGAATCCTTCGTCTAATTAACTTCTGAAAGCCTAGTGCCTCAAATGTTGCACCTCTAATGGAGTCACAAACACCAAATGCAACAAGATGAACAAGGAGAGTGGGAGGAGGCCCCAAAAACGTCCTAGAGTTTCTCTTAGAAGGTTAGGGACGTTTTTGGCTTGCCAAGGGTTCATTTTATACTTAGGCTATTAGGGTTTTCAACCAGGAAAACCTAATATGACTGCTTAGGCCCTAAGCAACCCACATACACCCTCCTTAGAGGCCTTAGACGAAATCTTATGGGCTTACCCATAAATTTCATCCACTCCAACTCTATGTAGTCCATTAGCCCATTTATGCAATTATAAATGAATTGCATAACAATCACCTTTATTTAATTAATCTCTTTTAGCCACAAAATTAATTCTTATTAATTCTTGACTAATATTAATTAAATAATATGATTTCTCTTATAATATATTACTCATATAATATATTAATAAATCATAATTAATCCTTTTTTCTCATTAATTCATCCTAGCAGTTGCTATGGTGAAGGCAACCCAAAAGGACCATGCTCACAATCGGGTCAAGTACATACTAAAAGGAACCTGATCAGTAATCGTAGCTTTCAAAAGCCGTTGTCGAACTCTGATCATATCAGAAATGTGTCCTTTAGATAAGGGATCATATATTCCTCCATTATAGATATCGTATGAACTGAGACATGGATTTTAATCATACTCTCTGTTCATGTGTTATTTCCTGATTTCTGATTTATGACAACTGACAACAGACTACAATTGAACACATCAGCTTAGTCCCGACTTGGCCAAGCACTTAGGGTGTAATCACGAAATCATCGAGGGGCCCACGGATATCGCTTTTATCCCACTTTGGGTAAAAGGAACGGATAAACTTTGACTCAATTCTTGCTTGTACCAACTCATCAAATCACACAAAATAATATGTTTTATAACACCAAGTTACTGGTGCGTTTACATATTATCAATGTGCAACCAACTTTCAAAATACAACTCACATGTCTCGGTTTCAAGAATATAAGATATTATTGTCTCACCAATCACTCGTGATAAAATCCATGAAGCAATCCAAGTGAGTGTGGGTTTAATCTAATGCTCAAATCATATTCATAAGCATTCATGAACGTTGCAGCAAACCTTTGCTATGTCTAATTCATGACAGTCTTCTTTCATACTGACTTCTAAAGCACGAGCGACTGTGGATGGTTTGAATAATCTTATTATTCGGGAAGTCAAAACATGCAAAGTGAAACACAAGAATAATTGAATCCAATATGGCCCCAAACTTTTGAGTATAAATAAAACTCCTTTTATTTAGTCACCATATTGATTACACATTATTCATTGTGTAATGTTTCAGATAATCAACTTATTACATGAATTATAATAGTAGTTGTCACATGCGCCAAACATGCACACTCTGTTTACCTATGGTCCATACTTTGTGAAATAGATCAATTGAAAACATTTCCAGTGATGCTCATTCCACAATTCCTAATCCTTATTGTTAGTGTAAGAATACAAAATTCTCGTTACTATTAGAATATGTTAGATTCTAACATTTTATGCAATGATCCCTTTTGTAATCTTATTGCACAAAAGTCACCAAGACTTTGCCAATGAAATTACAAATTTCTATATTGGGGATTGTTACAAGACAATTCCATAGATGTGAAGTATCACATTCAAATTACATTCCTTTGAACATCCTTCTTGCATAAAAGTTTCTAATCACAGATTCAATATCCAATTCCCAATATGGAAACATTTCCATATTTTCCATACGAAAACTCATTATTAATAGAATCATATCTGATCATTATAATGTCATTATGGTCCATTCATAGCTATACTTCCAACTGCTCACAAGCGACCAATCCTTAGCGAACCATAGATTGTCATTGACAGTTGTTCACTTGTTTTAGTCAAACCGGTTCTAGTCCCTTTTCCCTCTTAATGCCCTAGGCATTTGGAAAATTTTAGAACGGTCGAATATTACAGCATATGCAATCGATCCTATACCCGAAGTGTATGGGACACGATTCGTAGTGAAAAACGTGATACTTTACCTGTTCCTTGCTATAATATTGCCATATATAGAATCCTTTTTAGTTGAATCGTTTCAACATTACATTTATATATGTCCTTTGACTAAATTTGATTAAAATTTCTCGATCTAAGCCTTTAGATTTGAAATGAAGTATAATATTCTCTCCCTTAATTATACCAAAACAACTATTCAACCTTTGTAACTTTGCGAATTGAAACTTTGTTTTCTATAATTAATATTGCTTAATTGAAACTTTGACTTCTAGAAATCTATACTTATTGACTTCCAAAGTTCATATTTCTAATACAATATGCTTCGATAAGCCATTATCTAAGCTTTTCAAACTCATACACTTTTCCTTAGAAAGCTCATATGTGTGTTTAAACCATTTTAGAACTCATAGGAATAAATCTTAAATGTTCAAACTAATTGCCAAATCTCACAATTCAAATAATGAAGAGGGATGGTGTAATCATAATCGAATTTGATAATGCAATTTACACAATCGATATCTCCTTAAATTCTCTTTTAGTGAAAGCGTTTTCTCACAATCATTTTTATGAATCTGAGAGAAACCTATGACACTTAGATTTTATGGTGTATGTGCTCCTATCCAGGTGAATTTTGCATAACCATAATCGTAAGACAAGGTTTAAGACAAATCCAAACTCATATGGACTGAACTTGTTCATTCCTAATTTCTTGCCATCAAGGATCCCACCATTGCTTCCAACTTATTTAGCAGCTCACCTGTACTAGTCAATGTATTTTCACTGTACAAGGTGCTTGCCCTTATGAAGTCAATTGAGAACTCGTAGAACTCATATTCATAAGTAATTTTACTGGAATGGCATAGAAATAAAATTTTTTGTCAACACGATAGGTTACAAACCTTAAGTCGTGTACTAGTGTCTAATAGGTTTACTCTTGATTAGTTCTTGAACCTTTTCAAGATCATTTAGACTCCCACTGACCTCTTGACATATAAGATTCTCTTATCAAGAAACATTTGTTAACAAACAAATATTCAAGAGTTAGTGCGGATTCTTATCAAGACAAACACTACAGACAATTGGTATTAGTTGGTCTTTGTCTTATCCAAGACATCACAATTTACCAATTTCAAACGTGCAAGAGTAAGAAAAACAATTTTCTGCTTCACATTTGATGAGTGTGATAGAACTTCTTAAGATGTGTCACTCAAGTCACAATCTTGGAGTATGACTCTAAGACTTGATTTTGGAACGAAGTATGATTCACCTATTGATTTAACCATTTCAAAAATTTCTAATTCCTCTTCTTAGCCATATCAGTGCACTAAGGTTTACATAGAGGATCAATTGTGATATGGTTTCATAATCAATAATACGATCATAAAACATGATACAAAAATACTCTCCTTTCTTTCCAGATTGGAGAAACTTTTATCTTTCTACCTAATTGATTCTTCTTATTCGTTCTACTATTATTGAAACTTTTCAATAATTCAGAATTATACTTAATCTTGTAAGCATAATCATATTTACTAGACTTTTAGTAAATCATGACGAATAGTCTCATTGTTATTTATGGTGGACTTGACCAGTGCACAACATTGTGTTCTAGTCCTTTAGTCCTTCTCTTGACTCACATACTTGTGTGATCAAGGAATTACTCTTAATTTCCCAAGTACCAAGAATTCCATAAATAACATGATTCAAATCATATGATTCCAAGCTGCTGTCCAATTGATACTTGGGTGATGGGAATCTTTCCTTACTTAGAAAGATTATGTCACTACCATAAATAACATAACTAAGTATCACATCCACTTAATATTACTTACAATAGAAACACACAAGCATCAATTTTCATAAATAACATTGCAAGGATATATAAATAAGATAAAACTCAAAATTTATTTTATTTATAAAAAGGTGCGGAAAAACTAGTCCTTACAATGCAAATTCAAATGAGAACTATGCTATTACATATTCCTAAACAATCTATCATAAATCTAGAATAGCAGCTCCAAAAATCCGATCATCGAATCATGCAATCGAAATCCATTTCTTCGCGATCAGACTCAACTTACTTCTTCTTTTAAGCTTCATTTCTTTTCTTCGATCCTATAACAAAATTCAATCTTATTACATCATGTATTAAGAAAAATAGAAAACTTAATAGAGTTAAATAGTGGATTTTGCCTGAAGCAGAGTCATACATCTTGACTCTCCCATCTCTTAGATCTCTCAGGTAGTATGGGCAGCTTCGTAACCAATGTCCCTTCTTTTGGCAGAATAAACATATGGATTATTCTGGAATGATACACATGACTGTCTCTGACTCAGCCTTTCTCTTACATAGAGAAAACTTTTCTAGACTTCCGATGTTTCCATTTCCCATAGAAGGTTGGGATATTGATTTATCGGACAAATTTTCTCGACTAGTGCGCTAAATCATCGTTGATTCAACAGCAATAAGCAAATAAGTCAATTCAATGAGGGTTACATCGTGGTCCATCACATTGTACTCTGTAATGAGCTTACTATATGATTCGGAAAGTGACTAAAGAACCAAGTCAACAACCAACTTCCTTAAGGGCTTGAGTGACCTTGAACTTTTCAAGTCTTCGAACACGTGGGTCTGGGAGAATTATTGGAGGAGGTGGAGGAAGTGAAGTATGATTTTCATTTCCATAATCAAATCGTGCAAAACATCATCTTCAAACGGAAAACTTTTTCCAACGGATTCAGGAAGACCATAGTTGATAGATTTTGACATCTACAAAATGGGAGAAATTTAAGTTAGTTGATTGAAATACTTGATATAAAACCAAAATGAAATACCAAGGCTAGGACCCAACACAATATTCTACAATTTGGATGAGGAATGCCGTAATCCAAATTGTAGAACATTTGAAGGTAGGTAAATAACGATTTACCAATTTCCACCATGAAAAACGAAAATTGAAAATTAAGTTTTAAATGAATTGAAACTCCTAGATCTTTCGAGATTCATTGAACTTTTCAATTCCATGTTTAAATCTCGAGTGTGCCCTTCGTTTGTGACCGGGATACCGAGGATCACAAACAAGTTGTCGATAACCATGCAAATATACATGGTACCCCCAATGTTATACTCACCTAAACGATGTGCCATTTGACCACACACACTCCATCGATCTATGACAAACATCGAGTCACCCTTTGCCACCTTTTCTAAGAGGCCAAGTAGTGTGCCGGTTAACCACACATACTCCACTAACATCTTAGCAAATGTACAAAGTGTAATTTCACGGAATAGCACCAACTCCACATTTTTCCTAAAGTAATTAAGATTTGGGAATTTATAAAACATTTAGTTACTTCGTATTTCAATATACTTATAATGGAAGGTTGTGTCCTATCCTACCCGTTTGGCTAATGATCCTCTACTAGTCAAGAGTGTGGTGGGTAAGAGTGGATACACAATGTCGGTCATTTTACAAGCCGCTTCCTTAAACACTCCTTATAGACCAGCTTTGTAAATGAAGTCTACTAACGGTAAGACTGACTCTTTACTTATACATATATAATATTAAACTTTTAATTTTATATATATAGTATATGGGTGTATTTTACACTTTTAAAATTCTAAGTGGTTTAATTTAATAAATTATACCTTTTAATTTAATTAAATATAAACCATATCATTATGGATTTATTAACTCTCTTTTAATTATACACTTAACTAATTTAATAAAACCATAAGGGTGTAATTTGAAAATTTCAAAACTAGGGTTTTAGAATTTAACATTTTAAAATTAAAACTTTCAATCAAAAATTTAAATTCTAAAACTTAAGGGCAAGTTTTGAAACTTTTCAAAAACATATAGATCAAGTTACAAATACTTTTAACTAATCAAATAATTAGTGATTATCTAAATTTGACCTAATTCAATTACTTGCAATATAATTCATCAAATAATTAAAATAAATCAAGTTTATCGCATAAGGCAATGATTATCTAATTAATTTGACAATTATCTTCTATTTTGGTAAGGATAATCACTCTATATCAATAAAAATCGGATTTTATCAACAAAAAATGTTTTTGGTAATTATCCCACAACAAAATATGGCAAAATCCTGAAAATTCCTCCTTTTAACCATCCGACTCGTTGAGTCAGGGATGGACTCGTTGAGTTCCCAGTGGACTCGACGAGTGCACCTATGGACTCGGCGAGTCTAGGCTCCAGAAGGCAGAATTTTCGACTTTCAACAATGAATGATCATGTAAAACATCAAATACATCAAACAAATGGCCTAGACCCTGATACCGTTGTTGAGTTTTGAGCACTACATTAATCCTATGGAGTACATGCAAACTCCAAAGCTTTGGATCTAGTTTGTCTAATGAAAATGCAATAATCACCCAAAGCTCATAAACCCTAGATATAGCATATAATAATCGAAATTAACAAAATAATAAATTTTAGATCTTACCTTGATTGTTATGTTGCAATAACAATCTGAATCCTTCTTGTAATTGACTTCTAAAAGCCTAGTGCCTCAAATGTTGCACCTCTAATGGAGTCACAAACACCATATCCAACAAGATGAAAAGGAGAGAGGGAGGAGGCACCCAAAACTTTCTAGAGTTTCTCTTAGAAGGTTAGGGACATTTTTGGCTTGCCAAGGGTTCCTTTTATACTTAGGCTATTAGGGTTTTCAACCAGGAAACCCTAACCTGACTGCTTAGGCGCTAAGCAGCCCACAAACTCCCTCCTTAGGGACCTTGGACGAAATCTTATGGGCTTCCCCATAAATTTCGTTCACTCCAACTCTATGGAGTCCAGTAGCCCATTTATGCAACTATCAATGTTTTGCATAACAGTCCCCTTTATTTAATTAATCTCTTTTAGCCACAAAATTTATTCTTATTAATTCTTGACTAATATTAACTAAATAATATGATTTCTATTTTAATATATTATTCATATAATATATTAATAAATCATAATTAATATTATATTCTCCTTATTCATCCTATCAGTTGCTATGGTGAAGGCAACCCAAAAGGACCATGCTCACAATTGGGTCAGGTACATACCTAAATAGTTATGGGCTTAGATACCTAATCCAACAAAATGTGTGACGTAGAATGCTACGAAGAGAATGATTGACTTTTAACTAAAGTCACCAAAAGGAAAATCATAGTACTATTTAAGATAAGAATTTTGAGAAAAAGAATGTCAAAAATGGAGTCTGTACGAGAGAGTTATGATTTTAGCAAAATCATATGATCATATAAAAAGTAAGGAAAAAAGTAAATTAAAATTCTCTGACGGAGTCTAAAGGAAAGTTATAGATCTCGTCGAGGACTTTCCGTGGATATAAAGAACGTAAAAATAGAGTTCGTATGATGAAGTTACTGAATTTACAAACTATGTGTTTTGTGCGAAGCACGGTGCACACTGGGTGCGCGACACACGCTTCTAGAAGGCAAAAGCATGGACCACAAAGAAGATGACACATGGCACAAAAAGATGGGGGATACGTCAACTTAAAATGCGCACCGTGCACCCCATTTGCATGTTGTCCACTCCAAACTCGCCTATAAATAGCCTTGATTGGCTCATTCATTCCTCCACACCCGTCAACTTTGTCTCTTGAGTTCCTATCGATTTTGGTCCAAATTTCCCTTAGTTTTTAGGTTTCTGGCTTGCGGCGAAGCCCTGCGACACCCATGAATACTTAGCTAGTTGTAACCTTCGAATAGAAGTTCCTAATTCGGTATTCTGCCCGCTTAGATTTCCGGTTTTTATCAAGAACCCGTGTAAGTTAAGGTACACTCTCGTTCTTTCCGTGTAACTTTTATATATAGTTATAAGCTGTTATTATGAGCCAATAAATAAGATTTATCAGTAAATCCATGTTGTTATACTGATTGATCTACTTACTGGAAAAGTGTTTAGAATGGTCACATTGGCTTGGTTGTTGGATTTCAGAAAGGCTATACTCCGAAATGATCCTACCTCCCAACTGTCTTGCCTGGCTGATCCTTATTTGATAGAACTCTCATTATTCATTGGGAGTAGTGACGAATCTAGACTACAATTATCGTCAGGATACAATTAGACTATGACTTAGTGACATCCGTATCTAGGTTACGTTAAAAGAAAAATCAAGGAGTTGGGCAGAGCGCTGCTGAATTCTCCACTCACCCACCTAAATCTGGTGAGTGCATAGCCCCTTTCATGAACATGATTTTAATACATGTATTAATTAAAATATTAAATATTTGTTAGAAGTTTATATGTGAGCTATATGCTCATTGCATGGTTTATATATAAGAATGTATTTAAGGATATACGATATCCGAACCAGATATGATTTGATATATATATATATATATATATATATATATATATATATATATATATATATATATATATATATATATCATAGAATAAAGATAATAGGAATATTATTATGGAAAATTATAAAAGTATAAAAATGCCTAAAATACCCTGTGCTAAATATATACACCAAGATAAGATAGTTTTGTGTAAACAGAGTTGGTATTGGGAGTTTAGTAATTATGCCCGTTAATAATGATAAAACTTATTATAGATACCTAGTTCAATTAAATTTGATACCGGGTAGTCTCATTCGGGATATGCGTGTGTAGGCTAGGAACAGGGAGTAGAATTTTGTTCCTTGACACTTTCAGGTGTTGATGGTACGAAATACATACGGACTACAAATTGTATTCCTTTTTGGTTGAGCATGAATAGTGGTCCAGATTAGACAAATGTAATGGTATGTCTGCTTATTCCTTTGGGTGACCAAAAATGGTAGGCCCATATTAGGCAACTTTAATGCTATGTCTACTTAATCCCTTGGATGACCAGAAATGGTGGGTCTAGATCAAACAACTATAAAGTATGTCTGATCATCTTCCATATGACAATCTCCTGAGTATTCTAAATGATTCGTTAGGCAGGATAATCCTTCTTGTTAATCGTAGACTAGGATCTATGAGGATCGATTGGGGTGGGTAACTTTAGGTCTTAGGGATTATATATATCCAAGTCAGAAACACATGTATATATTGTTTGATAACGATTGGTTTTAATATATATATATATATATATATATATATATATATATATATATATATATATTATAACATTGTGGGATTGAAATGTTGGGAAAATTAGGGTTTGCGGTGGAGATCTGGATACCAGCTTGGATCGTGATATCACTTTCCGAACTGATATTTCTACCCTATGCCTGGGTTACAAGAAATTCAGCCTAGGATAATCCAAGCGGACACTTACGTTTCTAGGCACAGAAAACGTAAGCTATTATGCTAAAGGGTTCTGTGAATGTGTTATGAAAAACGAGAGCTAAAGAACGTACATCTTCTAGAAAGGAAGAGTTGTTTATATACTAAACACGATTAGGGTTGGGCCGTCATTAGTTGCTTTGGAAGCAAGTAATATTAATCCGGATTAGGGTTACCAAAAACTAACGAGTTTCGTTAGTTTTACCATAATCACCCTCAAGAAATTGAATTTTCCATTATGTTGCCACATGCAAAATTCGGTAAGGTTTTGGGGCGCTGCCCTAAACCCCTAGCGGGACCCCAGCCAGGGGCTCTGCCCCTTGGACCCTGCTAGGGGCGCTGCCCCTTTGGAAACCCCGGACCCGGGGGCACTGCCCCCAGACCCCCGACTAGTCGTCGAACCGGCTTCTGACTCGATCTTATATATGCGTGCACTCCGCACAACCCCGTACATATATTAGAGTACAAATCATGAAGCTCCTTAGCTCACATGTTAGTTCCAGTTACTTAAAATGACATGGTGACACTAAAATCACTAACATGAAATTCTTATGTACTCACCAGATTTCCCAACCTTACCCACTAAGTTTCTTTGGATCACATGTAGTGATACGAAAGTACAATTCACTAAGAGATTTGAAGAGTTTTAGGCCATTAGTACAATAAGATAATGTAAGCCCTACATTGTTTATTCTTATATTTGTATCGGTTATGACCTCCCAAGATTTTTATAATTAATGAAAAACATTTTCCAAAATACTTTTATAGGACCTGTTCTGCAATTATAAACAAACTCTTATTTAAATATGCATAAATAAAATTTTTAAAATGACCGTAAATTTGAGGATGTTACAACATCATTTAAAAAAAATTAAAATCGTTTTCGTAAGATCGAATTAAGTTTAAATTGTTTTTGAGTTTTTATACTTTGACCTCAATTTTAACCACCAATCAAAGTTCTTGACTGGCTATTCATACACGAAACAAAACATCATAGATCATTCAGCTTCAACATAATTAGATCAATTTTCACCCTTTATACCAATTGTTTCATACTAACAACGGTTTCGTCATGTTCAATCCCCACTTTGTTCGATCCAATATCAACAAATACATGCATCATATGTTAGAATTGTTAATTAATTTTCCAACAAAGTTGTCATCAATCGTATACTTACTTTATCATCTTATTTTGAAAATCCCTAAAAAAGGCTAACTAATCTCCAATAATACTAATCACATTGAGTAACTTCTAAATTCACAATTTGGAAAGTAAATTTTAACATTTGATAATGCTCGGATTAGGTTAACAACAATGTCAATTAGAAATAGTGTAATCAAACTTGATTGAATTAAGCACAAATGAAAAATTAAGTTACATATTATCAAAGGACGCAACCAAAGGAAGCAAGGACGTGTCAAAACCTAAGACACCGAGGTTATTGACACGATTGAACAATGTCTCAACGACAAGCTTCAACTTAAAGATCGACAATGAGTATCCCTGACGTCACCTCGTCGATCTTCAATGTTTAAATGTCACTATTCACCATTTTCACACTCGAGTTGAGAAAATTTCGTGGTTTCGGCGAAGACAACAGCCACAATCACCAGCAACCAAAACTCTAGGAAGCTCATATCAAAACGAGAAGAGAGAGAGAGAGAGAGGAAGGAAAAAATCGAAGATCGACCAGCAGATCTATGATCGGGCACGACAAACGAGAAATGAACAAGATACAAATCTTCCTAGAGGTAGCGAAGGAAAGAAAAATAGCACTGTCAACGAGTGATCAAATGCACCAATTTGGTGGAATGGAGGCTTGATGTGGATGTATGATAGAGAACATGGGGTGGATATGATCTTGGGGGTATTTGATGTGATGTTATGTATATATAATTTTAATGGTGCACCTTTTTAATCTAATAGCTAAAAATTTGATCATAAGATTTCAAAATAACTGTTGATCTCAATTGAACTTTATTCTCTCTCTCTCTCTCTCTCTCTCTCTCTCTCTATATATATATATATATATATATATATATATATATATATATATATATATATATATATATATATATATATATATATATAACAAATAACCAAATTATGTCACATAACCCCATAAAATTGATCCATGTTTATTTATGAACATATATTTATAGATTAATATGAAAATAACCAATGTTCATAAAAAAAAAACATAAGTTAAAGAGTCGTTTAAATAGAGTATATTAAAAATGATATGTTTTAAACTTTAAAATCTATAATATAATTAAAGAGTCGGTTATTAAAATCATTCTTTTTGATAACTAGACATTTGTACCTATAAATTTATAAGACCTTTACGTATATCTTTCACAAAGGGTTTAGTGGTTGATGTGACAACGACCATTAACCATGAACACCATCTCGGTGTTTAGTGGTCGTGATGAATTGTTGTGCATACCATGGATCATCATATCCAATTAAATTATCTCTTTTTATATACCTCTAACTTTTTTTACCTATATATATATATATATATATATATATATATATATATATATATATATATATTAAAAATTAAAAAATAAGAACAATATAGTGGTGAGTATCTCATAGGTTTAATGGTTGGATCTGGTTATGAGATGACATCCACCATTATATGGTTAGTGATGGATACAAGGAATATCCCAAAAAAAAAATCTATATTTAGGATTTTATTGACTACAAAAGTCTGATTTTTTTTTTTTTGGTAGTAAGTGCCACAGGCAGCAAATCGAAACCGCTTGGAAGAGAAGGGCGTGGGCTTTCCGCGTCTCCCAGGGGCGTTCAATAAAATATGATAAAATAAAGCAAAAGTGTCACCTATACCCCCAATAATAAGATCAATTATCTTTTTCTTCCGTCAATGTCATATTCTAAATTTTACACCCATGTTAGACTTTTGGTCAAATAATCGTAGGATCGTATATCCAAAACACCGTTTATAACATATGATTACAAAACTTCTTACTTTAGATATCACAAAATCCGATTTGAAAGATCATATATCCAAAACATTTTTTATAAAATTTGATTATAAAACTTGCTACAGATATCACGAAATCTGATTTGAAATAATAAAAATAAAAATTCGGAGTTATATGTGTATTACGAATCTGAAACAAACTTTGTTTGATTTTATGTTATGAACTTCTGAAGAGACAATTATGCGGAGAGAATACATAATCTTGTCTGTATTTTTTCTCTCAACAACATTTTATATATATATATATATATATATATATATATATATATATATATATATATATATATATATATATATATATATATATATATATATATATATATATATATATATATATATATATATATATATATATATATATATAAAAGATGACAATTTTAGTAGAAACAACGCCCCTTTTGTATGGACGCAAACATTGAGTTCTAGCCTTATTATTTAGGTGGAGGCATTGCTCTGCACCCCGCAAGGCAGACCCCTTGATCCCGTCCATCAGAGGCTCTGCCACTTAAACCCCGCTAAGACGATACCCATTGGAACCACACCATGGATGTTGTCTTTTGGACCCTTCGTGTTTCTGAGTCCTCGTTAGTTATTTGAGTGTGCACTATGCACATCCTATCTCATAATATAACTGTGTGAACTCAATGTGTCTCAAATAGAATCACGACTACACTAAATGTATTGATGCCATTAAAATGACCAACAACCATAAGTTCGAGCATGATGATCCTTTAAAAAGAGTTGAATAATACAAATATGATCTTACATATTAACAAATTTTTAATAAAGAATGATGTTTTTGTTGGTATGTAATGTTAGGGTTTAGGCCTAACACCCTTAGAATTTAGATACTGTCTTTATATATTCTGTTGTAATTAATTGATAGATAAGCAAGTTATTATATTTAGGTCGACATTCTCTAGTCATCGTTAGAGGTGCCTTCTCTTGCTGTCATTGTTGTTTTTATTTTTGGTGTCTAATATTTTCCTTTCTTCATTATCTTCTCATCTTTCTCCTCCAAAAGAAAACCTCTCTTGTAACATCCCAAAATCACGATAAAAATTTTCTTTTTAAATCAAGAGGAATCATTATTTTCAGACAGAACCCAAATCAAAACCAAACGTTTATAAAACATTGCTCTCAAAAGTAGAAATCATATATTATAGTGTCCCAAATTAGTATCATCAAAACCAAGAGGATGTGCACGATCATGCATTTGCTTTCCCATAGTCATTTGAAGTACTTGAAACATACAACTAAAAATTTAAGCCAAAACTTAGTGAGTTCACCTAAAGTACCACACATAACCGTACGGGTAACAATATACATACATGAGCCTTTAGCCTGACTGGACCGCCGCATCGGGCCTGCAACCTATCTGGACCACTCTCAGAGCCTTTAGTAAGATTGGTCCACCGCACCAGGCCTACAGTCTATCTGGACCTCTCTCCGGGCCTTCGAACTAACTGGACCACCTTGCAGGCCTTTAGTTTATTCGAACTGCCCTGTGTGTCTTGGCCTTCTACACTAAGCAGGACCGCCTCAACCCAACATACCACAACATGTCGACATATACAATAACATTCAATAACCAACAACACAGATAATCATATAGATCTATTAGTCTAACACATACTTAGTGAGCACAAGTAATCGTATAGATATACCAATCTAACACACACTCAACATAACTTTAATCCAATATACTAGGATATATAATCCAGTAGGCTGACATTGGTGTCTTTGACCCACAAGCACAGTGAGGAAAACTCACCTCACAGACAAACAAGATAGGTGAACAAAAAACAACTCTAGATACCGGCTCTACAGGTCACCTAATCAACAAGAAATGACCATATATTAACCACAACTCCGAAATACCCAAAATACCCCTAGGTCAAACTTGGTCAAAATCTGGTCAAAGTCGAAAGTCAAAAAGTCAGCCGAGTTGACTCAGTTGAGTACGCCCAGCGTACTCAACTTGTATGTCAATGTACTCAAATCTTGTCCAAAATCAGGATGTTGACCACGTACGCCCAGCTTACTCTAGCACACGTCCAACGTATGTGCCAGCCAGCTTCACCTTTGATTAAGAGCTTAATCCCTTAAGCCCTTTCGTCCAAAATCAAGATCTAGTCCTCAAATGATGTCCTTAATCATAATGTTTCCAACTTTATGATCTTGTAAGGCGATTAGGTGCTCAAAACTAAAAACCCTAACTTCCTAACTCATTAAGACATCCTAGTCCATGCATGGGGGAAAACTAAGGGCCAAGATTACATTTTTATGGCTCTAAGCACTCCAAAATGTCTGAAATGATAGCTCAAATGAATTAGAGTAACCCATACTTAAATACATCAAGCTTATAGGACCAAAATTAATGAACACAATCCATGGCTAATCAAGATCTAAGCAAAACTTCATCAATATCAAAGGTTTTTTACCTCCAGGTGGTGTCAAATGATGATAAGTTTTTGGATCCAAAGTGCTTCACTCCTCTAAGATGATCTCCTCTTCCTTCTTCCTCCTTCATGATCACCAAAATACACACTCAAGGCTCAAAGATGCTCTAAAAATGGATTAGGGTTTGTAAGGGTCAAATATCAGGCTGGAGGGTGATGAATGAGGGGAGTCTTGAGAGTTAAGGATGTATAAATAATGCACAAAACTTAAATATTAGGGTTTGGTCCAAGCCACGTACGCCCTACATATCCTTGGGTACGCCCAGCGTACACAAGCAACTCCTAAAATTACATAAATGCCATGTAGGACCAAATTTGCAAATAATACTCATACCTGTTGGATTAGTGTCTAAGCCCGTAACTATATTTGGTATGTACTTGACCGTGTTGTGCATGGTCCTTTTGGGTTGCCTTCACCAAAGCAACTTGACAGGATGATTTATCGAGAGAGAGAGAGAGGTTATTATGGTTTATTAATATATTATATGAATAATATTTTAAAAGAGAAATCATATAGTTTAATTAATATTGGTAAATAATTAGTTAAGAATTAATTTTGTGGCTGAAAGAGATTAATTAAATAAAGGGAACTGGAACTGTCAATTAATTTTGGGCTGTGAATTCTTATGGATATAAGGGGGGACGAAAATTAGAGTGTAAGCTGACTCTAATTTCGTCCAAGGGGCCTTATTCCAGAAGGTTATTAAGCTTCTTAGGGCCTAAGTCATCCAATTAGGGTTTTGACCGAAACCCTAGCAACTCAACTATATAAGGAACCCCAGGGCTTCAGTTTCGGCTACACCAAGAAACCCTAGAGTTACTATAACCGAAATTGTGCCTCTCTCCTTCTCTCTTCTAGATCATCTTCTTTCTTATGGTGTTTGTGACCCATTAGAGGTGTTACACTTGTGACACTAAGCCTCTTGAATATTGAAGATTCTTGCAATTATTGAAAGGTATCATCAAAACTTGCTTTGTTATAGATCTTGATTTCAGAGTATGCTAGATTAGGGTTTATGAGCTTTGGATAAATTTTCATGTATAATAGAGAAACCTATATCCAAAGCTTTAGAGTTTTGCATGTGCACATAGGTTGTTCTTTTGATCAAAACCCATTAATACCAAGGGTCAAAATCTAAAATACATAGAACCAAGATGTTACATCTCTCTTATAACCATCCGCCATAGATGCCTTCTCCCTCCACCGTCGTGGGTTTCAGCTTCCATTCTCTTTTGTTGCATCAAGATCTAACCATCGTCGCTGCCTCCGTTTTTTGTCGTTGTCACCGTCGCCTCAAGATCTAGCCGCCACTGCCTGTAGATACGTAGCTAGAACCAAAAACCATGTGGTTCCTTGTGTAAGTTAAACCTAAAAAAATGAGAAAGTAAAGAATAATAGTGGCAATGTAACATCCTAAAAATAAGACCCAAAAAATTTCATTTTTAAATTAATAAAACCAATATCCCAAAAACATCATCATAAAAATCTAGATAAAACAAATGTATCAATCAACATATCATATCAAAGTAAATTAGAAAATGCAGAACGAGGTGGTGTGTGCTCTACAGTCATCCCGGGATCTTCTTTTTGGAATTAGAAGTACCTGAAACATAAACTGAAAACCGTAAGCACAAGGATTGTTTCGGGCACATAACGGGTCCTGCCCAATGAGTGTATCGGGCACTGACCATACTCGCATAATGCGTCACAACTAATAATTTAGGGTTTAAGATGTGAAGTTTGTACACAACAAATTCCTCTATGTAACCCTATTACATGAAAATATTGAAATTCTAGCTACAATGTGATATGAAATTATATGTGCATACATTTAGAAATCAAGTTATCATAGCCTTTTATAAGCCCAAGTTTGATTCCATAGTTAGAAAAAATCTATTTTTGGGCTTTGCTTAGAGTTCACGGCCCAAAAACCCTTGTTGGGCCAAGTAAGCCTAGAAGCCCATAATCACACTCTAAGAACCGAAAACCTTTCTTTTGGGCCTCTCTTTGACCGAAATCCCTTGAACTGGCCCAACAAGGATCCAAAAACCACATTAGGCCATAATTGGACCTGAAAGCCCACACCTCAAGGACCGAAAACCTCTTGGAGAGGTGTTTTCAGCCACATTAAAACCGAGAACCTCTCCTTTTAATTTAATGAAATCGGTTGAGGATGAGATAAAACAAAAAAAAGGAAAAAGATAAGGAATTAGCCTTGCACCTCAATGCTATACCTCCAAATATCCAACAAGTATCAACTCCATGAATCCTATTGGACATCATCCATCCATGGTAGACACTTGTTTGACCACCATGCACCCAAGCCACTACTCCCCCCTCTTATATGTTCGGCCGAACATCACAACTCACACACACAAAACATTTCCATTCTTCTCACTTTCTCTTAAAAAACTTCCCTTCTTGTTCTCTCAAAAAAAATTCGAGCATCATCATCAATAAGAATCGGTCCTAGGCATTTTAGTAAGTTCTTTGTGAAGCTCAAAGTGTTATTATACATGTTAGAGTTGAAATCATTCCATTTACACCTATTTCCGTGTGTAGCTTCTTAGAGCATCATCCATTTTTGAGAATCTCCACAACTTCTTTCTTCTTCTTCCTAACACACGAAACCAAGGTGATCTTCATACCCCACTATATTAGTGTTTTCATACTTTTTTTTTTGGAGGGGGGGGGGGGGATACAAGTCCATTTCCATTTAACCGTTGGATATTTGCATGCACCTATGTTTTTATGTAACGATTTTTGCTTGACATGTTGATTATCTCATGCTAAATCATCATAAACTCGTGATTTACAAGCTTCATGTTTTCTAAATTATGTTTAACCATTGGCTAAATACATGCTTCTTAGTTGTGTGTTGAATATGGAACAAATACTTGTTCAAAAAGGTTATTATCTCATACAAAACGTGATAAACATGCTTAATAACACATGTGTCATATAAAACTTGGTGAACATGAGTTGTTCTCTTAAAATTTTCGAAGTCGTAGTGGGTATGAATATTCATGCATGTTTACTTTTAGATAAATACATACTCTCCTTGTATGAAATTACACTAATATTTGGGTAAAATATCGAGTTTATTATTTTTGGTATTTTAAAAATCATGACATACTTGAGCTAAATTCAAACAACATTTTTGTGTTTTAAACTAACAAAATTGGTAAAAAGGATAAAGTTTAATATTTTAATAAAAATAATAATCTTAGTAAAATAGTCCTAAACTTGTTGTCATCACTTTTTTTTGGGATGTTTTACAACCCAAGATAATATACTATTTTTGGAAAATATGTTACAACTAGACCTATTTATTAAAGTCTATTTATATAAAAATAGGGAAAATAGCTTAACCGAAATCATATACTAAACGGTTTCGTGACAGAAAATATTGCGTGTCATATACGGTTTGTCATAAAACTCTTATTTCATAAGTATTGTACTGCTTGTCATGAAATCTGGAAATCGCGTGTCATAAAACAGCACCTTTTCAAAATCTGAAAAATGTGTGTCATAAAACATCTGTCACGAATTTAGACTGGTAAAGTTATTTCATTATACAATTGAGAGATTCAAAATCGGCGTAAATCCGTTAATGCTATAGTAAGACACTTGAAGGGTTATGAGCATTCTAACACTCCTAAGGTGTACATGCAACCCTAGAAACATTGGATCTATGTTTTACTAAAGATACATGCTAATTTGATTTTTCCAAGGTTCTTAACCTAACTAGCATGGCATGGAGAACTTAAAACATAAAAGCTTGTAGAAAAACATACCTTTATTGTTGCTTGGATTCCTTGAGAACTTTGTGAGCCTAGCACCCCAAATGTGATGCCTCAAGTGTTTTACACAACACCACAACTCTTGGAATAACTTTGAGAGAAGTACACACACACACACACTGAAAATCGGCTAGCCCTCTTGTTCTACACTTAGTGCCGATTTTGGTAGCCCATGGGGTCCTTTTATAGTTGTGTAACAAGTAGGGTTACACCATGTAAACCCTAATTGACATGGCTTTTCATTTCCTCCATGATCCATGGGTTTTAACCTCCATGGACTATTCATGGAGCACCTTATGGGTTTTAGCCCAATTTAATAGACCATGGATCATTATCCCACTATATAAGAATGGATGATTTACACAATCAACCCCTTATATTTAATTAGACTCTTTTTGATCACCAAATTAATTCCAAATTATTTGTTGATCAATCCTAATTAAATAATATTATTAATATATTAGAGCTTATAATATATTAATAAACCATAGGTGTTCTTTTCTCATTTTGTCTATCCAAGTGTCATGATTCCCTGCAACCCAAATGGACCATGCCAACCGGGTCAAGTACATACCAGAAATAGTTATGGACTTAGACACCTTATCCAACAGTCTCCCACTTGGATAAGTGTAATAACTATAACTGCAAGTATGACTTCAGGAACCGATCAGCAATCGTAGCTCTTTCAAAGTCATGCGGAACTAAGATGACATGCCATTTGAGATAAGTGATCATATAATCCTCTACTCTCAAGATATCAGCCGGACAAACACATGGAACAATATCGTACTTATTGTCCAACAGTTAGTTTCCCGATTTTCGATTTGTTTGACATAGAACTTAATCGAACACATCAATTTAGTTATGACCGAGCCCGATACATAGGTCAAAACAAAATCATTGAGGGGCCTAAATATCGCTTTTAATCCTCCTAGGACTAAAAGGAACAGATAAACTTCGACTCATATGCTTGTTCTACTTACACAAAGGTATGTTTTATAACATCGAGTTACCAATGCGTTTTCGTACAATCAATGTATAACCAACTCATAGTCAAACACTCATATCTCTAGGTTTGAAGACTTATATGATATTACCGTCTCACGATCACTCGAGATAAATTCCATGAAGTGATACAAGTGAGCGTGGGTTGAATCCAATACTTGAATCGCTATTCTAGGAGTACTCATGAGCACTGTAGCCCCTTTGTCACAGACGAACTGCAGCCCCTTCATGACAGTCTTACCTCATTACCTACTTCCAAAGTATGATTGACCGATGATGGTTTGAATAATATGATATACCATAACATAATTATTCTGGAAGTCAAAACATGCAAAAATGAAATGATAGTAAATGATTGATAGAAGATAGCAACACTTTACTTATAAACAAACAACAACTTTTATTTATCATCAAATGTCATTTACACTTTACAAATTTCAAAAGCTATGTAATTTCTAAAATTAATATTATCCTTTAGCCCAATGCACCTCGTATGCTGAAGATGCTTAACCCTAACCAGTCCCTTCGTGAGGGGATCTACTGGTTCTCATCTGATGATACCCTCTTTGCCACGAGGAGTCCTTCTTCTATTCGATGTTTAATGAAATGGTATTTTTTGTCGATGTGTCTGGATCTCCCTTGATCCCTTGGTTCCTTGGCTAAGGCAACTGCACTTTCACTATCACAGAAAATCTCTATAGGCTCCTTTATAGCTGGTACTACTCCAAGGTATCCAATGAAGTTCTTCAACCATATCGCCTCCTTTGCTACCTTGCTTGCTGCTATATACTCTGATTCGCAAGTTGAATCAGCCACTGTCTCCTTCTTGGAAATTTTCCAAGTAATTGCTCCTCCGTTTAAGGTAAAGACCCAGCCTGACTGAGAGCGGAAATTATCCCTATCAGTTTGGAAGCTAGCATCACTATACCCTACTACTCTCAAGTCATCACTCCCACCGAGGGTAAGGACCCAGTCCTTAGTCCTCCACAGGTACTTGAGAATGTTCTTTGCCGCAGTCCCGTGAGCCTTGCTAGGGTTCCCATGATATTTGCTGACCAGGCTCAAAGCAAAGGCCACATCAGTACAAGTACAAGTTATAGCATACATGATCGAGCCTACAGCGGAAGCATATGGTACTCGACTCATCTTAGCTATCTTAGCCTCTGTAATCGGGCTCCGAGTCTTACTCGATCTGGTGTTACTCTTGTAACACCCCGTTTCTGGTATGTTATTTAATATTATTTTTTATTCAGGTTTCAAGAGGAACTCGACGAGTCAGTAGCCCGAATCGTCGAGTAGAGTCGGGATTTCGAGCACGTTTAAGTTGGCGACTCGGCGAGTCTATCAGTCTAAAGGAAATACCTAAATCCACGGGTTTGTATCTTATTTAAACGACCTTCTGGGCATTCAGTAGCCTCCCTCACCCATAGAAGAGACTCACACGAAAACCCTAGCCACCCATATCATCTTGGTGTGTCTTTCTCACTTGGTGAAGTTGTGGTACATTTGTGGAATAGAGGAAGAGGAGAGAAGAGGAGGAATCCAAGGAGAAGCAGTTAGATCCGAGTTTGTGGTGGTATCACAGTCTTCTTTGAGGTATCAAGCTCAAACCTTTGTCATTCCTCGATTAGATCTCTTATTTGGCTTGTTTTTATCAATTTTGGCTTGGTAGTAACATTGAAAGCATGTGTTGTCTAGTAGCCTTCAGATCTATCTATGTTTGAGCTTCAGAAGCTCAGATCTTCTTCCTTTATGGAACCCTTTTCTCATGAACACCCACTATCTATCCTTTTAGTGCATTTTGATCCTTTAAACCCGTATTGGTGCATATCTACACGTCAAGTTGGAAAATTTACGTGCTAATCAAGCTTTAGGAACCCAGATCTGTAAGTTGCATGCACTAGTTTTGAGAAGAATCATCGGAGTAGTGTTGCATGCAACCGACTCGGCGAGTTGTTCTTCAGATTCGGTGAGTCGAGTCGCGAGTCCCTGATTTCTTTCCCTTTTATGTGTCATGCCGAGTGGAACCAGTGATCTTTCGGTGGACTCAGTGACTCGGAGGTCGGACTCATTCATAAAGGGACTCGGCGAGTCAATGCCCTGACTCGGTGAGTCCAAGGCAATCTTCATGCCTCAAGAACAAACTCGACGAGTTTTTCATACAACTCGGCGAGTCACAGTCAGAGTGTTCATGTGTTGGAGGAGGACTCGATGAGTTGTTCATACAACTCGGCGAGTCAGATGCAAATTGACTAAGTGTTAGTATCGAAGAGGAACTCGTCGAGTCTATGCCAAACTCGACGAGTAGTAGCGAGCAGAAGCAAGAAAGTGAGAATAAGGACTCGGTGAGTTGGTGACCTAACTCGACGAGTCAGGTCAACTGAATATTGACTTTGACTAGGGGTAAAATAGTCATTTTACCCTCAGTATGATTATTAGTATTTGATTGAGGGTACTTATGGAAATTGTAGCCGGGGTGAAACCGGAGCCGCAACAGACAGATTCCGGAGTAGTTCTTTCAGCAACTAGACTACGAGGTGAGTTTCTTTCCAGTAGGAACGGGTCTACGGCCACAATGCCGGCCCGATTAGCTAGCAGTAGTTTCCGGACATCGGTCCGACACAGCAGATAGTGTGTTTGATGCATTCGTGGCTTAGGCTGAATTTATGCGTTATGTGTTCCGGGCTACGGCCTGATGTAGTATGTAGTATATGTATTTATGATGATATGTGTTATGCTAGTTGATATGTGTTTATGCTATGTTATGATCAGTTAGTTCCGGACTTCGGTCCGATGCAGTCTGTTCCGGACTTCGGTCCGATGTAGCTAGTTCCGGACACCGGTCCGATGCAGGGGGCAAGGTCCCAGTCAGTTCCGGACTTCGGTCTGATGTAGTGGGCAAGGCCCAGTACGTGTTTATATGTTATTGTATGGTATGCGGTAGTTTGGGGGAGCTCACTAAGCTTCGTGCTTACAGTTTCAGTTTTGGTTTCAGGTACTTCCGCAAGTAAAGGGAAGAGCTCGGGATGATGGCATCGCACACACCACAGCTTCAGTCTTTATCCTGGGAGTTTGTTTTGATTCATAGTTTGATTTGATACAGTTGTTTCACGGCATATTATTATGAGTTGAGATATCTGACGTATGGTTTTTATGATATGACGATCACTATATGGTTTTTATTATTATTAAAACAAAAAAAAATTTGGGTCGTATTTTTGGATGTTACACGTTGGTATCAGAGCCTTGGTTTGAGGGATTCGGATACACTCTTTGGTGAGTCTGAACTCAAACTAAGGAAATGGTAAAAGGTTTTAAAAGAAAAACATTTTTTTTAAAAGAACTTAGAAAGAAAAGAGTTTTGATAAAGAGAAAAGGGTGTGGTGCATGCGATCAGCCGTGCTCAAGTAAGTACTCCCAAATTACCCATACAAGTTTAAGATTATCATTTTCAGTTTCAGTTTCAGTAGAACAACATGCTAGTATAGGACTAAGGATCTAGGAGGATGCCTTATGTGCCTGCTTTATGTGTTTCAGCCTTCTGAGAATTGCATGCTAGAAATTGAGTAGACAGCAGTAGGATAGCCTGTTTAGGTTATGCCTGATAGCATGAGCTTAGCATCGTATGCTAGTACAGTTTCTCATTACGAGGATAGAATTGTTTTAGTAGTTTTCTGTGTCCGAATGTTGTTTGCTTCGTGTTCTGTAGGACTCTGAGTGATGGGAGTTAGCCATTAGGTGAATATGCCACATCACATATGAACAGGGTTGAATAATCTCAGAGTGTTGGATTTGTCCTTGCTGCACAGCTCTTGTCTGAGTCTAACTGTTGTGGGGACAAGTCTTTTACTCAAAAGATTATCTGAGCCTTGCCACATGTGATTGTATTCAGGTAATGGTTAATTGGCATTACAAGGAGGCCTTCAGCAGCTGAGGACTGGTTGGGTTCAGTCTGAGATTTCCCTAGGGCTACCCTAGGATGAGAGCTGTAGAGATCAGCAGCGGTAGTAGTGGCTAGGTGGAGTCGAGGCAGTTCTTGAGGAAAGTATGGATAGATGTGGAAGGTAGTAGGGGCCCATACTACTGGAAGAAGAGGATCTGTACTTGAATCGAGGAAGGCTGAGATGAGACCAAAAAGCCGGTAGTAGTAATGGTCCCTCGAGTCATATCAGTGTTCTGACGTTTATTGTAATATGTTTTTAGAATGGTGGTTTTACGTCCTAGACCAGCAGGCGGCAGTTCAGGTGCCGGAGTGGGGTCGGGATCAGGCTCGGGAGCCGAGCAGTTAGATGAACAGACTAGAGAGTTCTTCACTTCGGAGGTTACTCGTATCATTCTTGAGCATACTCCAGTGATCTTTGGTTCGATCAAGGAGGGTATATTAGAGTTGACGGAGGAGAAGCTAGGCACATTTCGTGTTGAGGTGGCGGCCATGATGGGGTCGCGCACGCTTACTTTCAGGGAGTTCTGGGCATGTGGAGCTCCAGATTACCACTGGGCGCGGGACCCCATAGCGAGTACCAGATGGTTGGTGGACGTGGCCAATGATTTCCGCATGAGTAGGTGTCCCGAGGGGGACAAGGTCAGGTTGGCGTCCTGTCTTCTGAAGGACAAGGCACGAGATTAGTGGGAGGAGGTTGGTCACGCCATCGGGAGTGACGCAACTTTAAATGCCATGACGTGGGCAGACTTTACCACCAGGTTCAAAGCCGAGTTCGCACCCATCATTGAGGTGCAACAGTTAGCACGAGAGTTCCAGGATTTGACCCAGACTACCGAGACAGTGGCGGAGATTACCGCCAAGTTCAGGGAGAGGGCGCTTCTCGTTCCTCAGTACGCAACTGATGAGGAAATGAAGAAGGCCCGCTATCATGAGATTCTACGGAGTGATATCCGCCAGTTTGTGAGCCAGTACAGTTGTAAAACGTTGGATGACATGATTGCCAGGGCTCAAGAGAGAGAGAGATTGACCTAGAGATGGAGAGGAAGAGGAAGCCAGAGGCAGCTTCGGGTACAGGGGGTTCGGGAAAAAAGCCCAAGGTTTCAGATCACAGATCCAGGAGTCAGCAGAGCCATAGTCGATGTGGCAAGTGAGGGAGCTTGCACGACGGAGTGTGCAAGGCAGGGAGTTCCGGCTGCTACAAGTGCGGCCGGACTGGGCATATGAGCAAGGACTGTACAGCCACTACCACCACCATTGCGACGTCATATCTGATTTGTTTTCAGTGCAATCAGAGGGGACATAAAAAGTCCCAATGTCCGAGTTTAGCAGCTGCAGGGAAGGTGTCAGCACCTGCCCCTGCTACATTGAGGATTACAGATGGCCGTCAGGGCCGAGCTGAGACGCCGGTAGCGAAGAGTAGGGCTTTCCAGCTGACAGCAGATGAGGCGCGAGCGACTCCTGATGTGGTGACGGGTATGTATTTCTCCCTTATCCCTGCATTTATTATTGATTGTTTCTGATGGTTATATGTTTTGTATAGGGTCGTTCTCAGTGAACGACATTTCAGCTACAATATTGTTTGATTCGGGGGCTACCCGATCATTCGTCTCTCTTGCACTTAGCAAGAGGTTTAGCATAGCTCCAGGGGAGCTAGATTGTCCACTTGAGGTTGAGATAGCAGCTGATAGGACTGTTAGGGTTGCAAGGGTACACAGAGGATGTTCTCTACAGTTATTCGATGAGCAGTTTTCGGTGGACTTAGTCCCTATTCCCCTGCGAGGGAATAAGGTTATAGTAGGCATGGATTGGCTGAGCCCCAATGGGGCAGTGATAGATTGTGAGCTGCAGTTAGTGAGGGTTTGCACTCCCAGTGGGGGAGAGTTAGTGATTCAGGGTGAGAGGCCACAACGCGGAATAGTTCTGTGTTCAGCGGCGAGAGCGAGGTGCTATTTTCAGCAGGGTTGTGTCGGTTATGTTGCCTATGTTTTAGATGCCTGGGAGAAGGGGAAGACGACAGTTGATGATGTTCCGGTAGTGTGAGACTACCCGGATGTATTTCCAGAGGATTTGCCTGGAATACCTCCTGAGAGGCAGGTCGAGTTCGGGATTGACCTAATCCCTAGTGCGGCTCCAATAGCCAAGGCACCATATCGGTTGGCTCCTCCTGAGATGCAGGAGTTATCTACGCAGCTGCAAGAGCTAATAGACAAGGGTTTTATCAGGCTGAGCAGTTCGCCCTGGGGTGCACCGATTTTGTTTGTAAAGAAAAAGGACGGGTCGCACCGTATTTATATAGATTACCAGGAGCTGAATAACTTAACGGTGAAGAACCGTTACCCACTTCCGAGGATAGATGATTTGTTTGATTAGCTTCAGGGAGCGTCTTGGTTTTTCAAGATTGATTTACACTCCGGGTATCATCAGATGCGAGTCAGAGACGAGGATGTGTAGAAGACTGCTTTCAGGACCAGGTATGGTCATTATGAGTTCGTGTTGATGCCATTTGGGCTCACTAACGCCCCAGCCGCATTCATGGATCTCATGAACCACGTGTGCAAGCCGATGTTGGATCGGTCTATGATAGTATTTATCGATGACACCTTGGTTTATTCCAAGGCTCAGGAGCAGCACGAGGAACACTTGAGGGAGGTGCTGGAGATCTTGAGGAGGGAGAAAATTTTTGCGAAGTTCTCCAAGTACGGGTTCTGGTTGCGCAATGTGCAGTTCCTCGGACACCTCGTCAATCAGAAGGGTATTTTGGTGGATCCAGCCAAGATAGAGGTCGTGATGCAGTGGGAGGTCCTAAAGTCTCCATCCAAGATTCGGAGCTTCCTAGGTTTGGCAGGGTATTATAGGAACTTCATCTAGGACTTCTCTAAGATAGCAGTACCGCTCACCCGACTGAACAAGAAGTTGGTGGCGTTTCGTTGGGGGCCTGAGCAGCAGGCGTCATTTGACACCATCAGACAGAGACTGTGTGAAGCACCGATTCTTACCCTGCCGAAAGGAATAGAAGATTTTGTAGTCTACTGTGATGCCTCGATCACAGGTATAGGAGCAGTGCTGATGCAGCGAGGCCGTGTGATAGCTTACGCCTCGAGACACTTGAAGCCTCACGAGGCTAACTCTCCTACGCATGACTTAGAGCTGGGGGCAGTGGTGTTTGCCCTCAAGATTTGGAGACATTACCTCTATGGGGTCCGTTGTACCATTTACACGGATCACAAGAGCTTGAGGTACCTCATGGATCAGCCGAATCTGAACATGAGGCAGAGGCGATGGTTAGATGTGTTGAAGGATTAAAACTGTGAGATCCTTTATCACCCAGGGAAGGCCAATGTAGTGGCCAACACCCTGAGCCGCAAGGCAGCAACGGCCCCGATCCGAGATACTTGTTTGAGGATGACAGTGATTACTCCATTGTTAGAGCAAATCAAAGAGGCGCAGGTCGAGGGCCTCAAGGAGGAGAGCCAGAAGTGGGAGAGGATTGTGGGCCAAGTAGCTTCTTTTGACTACGACAGCCGAGGATTGTTGACCCTTCATGGGAGAGTATGGGTACCGTACTGGGACGGAGTACGGCAGGTGTTGATGGACAAGGCCCATAAGTCTCAATTTTCCATCTATCTAGGGGAAACAAATATGTATAGGGATCTTCGACCCAACTATTGGTGGCCCTGCATGAAGCAGGATGTCACCTGGTATGTGGAAAGATGCTTGACCTGCAGGAAGGTTAAGGCGGAACACCAGAGGCCTCACGACAAGATGCAGCCGTTGGACATTCCAGTGTGGAAATGGGAGGATATCACTATGGATTTTATCACTAAGCTTCCCAGAACCACACGTGGAGTGGATTCGATTTGGGTTATAGTGGATCGGTTGACGAAGAGTGCTCATTTTATACCGATCCAGGAGAGCATATCGGCTGAGTAGCTAGCCGATATATATGTGCGAGAGGTTGTGGCACGACATGGATTGCCGGTATCAGTGGTGTCAGACAGAGATGTCCGTTTTACTTCCAGATTCTGGAAGCGGTTTCACGATGAGATGGGTACTCGTCTCCATTTCAGCACCGCTTTCCACCCTTAGACGGACGGGCAGAGCGAGAGGACGATTCAGACTCTTGAGGACATGCTCCGAGCATGCGTCCTAGATTTCGGTCGCAGTTGGGATAAGTATCTTCCATTAGCGGAATTTTCGTATAACAACAGTTATCATGCGAGTATTGACCGCCCTCCTTTCGAGATGCTTTATGGGAGAAAGTGCAGGACCCCGATTTGTTGGGGCGAGGTCGGTCAGCGCGTCATTGGGAGCACCGAGGTGGTGCTCAAGACGACAAAGTTGATCCAGCAGGTTCGTAGTAGACTGTAGACTGCGCAGATTCGGCAGAAGAGTTACGCCGACAAAAGGCGTTTAGACTTGGAGTTTCAGGTGGGCGACATGGTCCTCCTGAAGGTATCACCCTGGAACGGTGTCATCAAGTTTTGGAAGAGGGGCAAGCTGGGCCCCAGGTTCATTGGTCCTTTTAGGGTTTTGGCTCGGGTGGGTCGGTTCGCTTACCGGTTGGATCTTCCGGCAGAGCTTAGCCAGATCCACCACACTTTCCATGTTTCCCAGTTGCGGAGGTGCTTGGTGGATGAGTTAGCAGTCGTACCCTTAGAGGACATTCAGGTTGATGGCAGCCTGAATTATATTGAGAGACCAGTTGCGATCTTGGATCGAAAGATGAAGACCTTGAGGAACAAGGTGGTTCAGTTGGTAAAGGTGCAGTGGCAGCACCGGAAGGGATCTGAATGGATGTGGGAGGCAGAGGAAGAGATGAGGGAGCACTACCTAGAGTTGTTCCCAGGCACCGTAGTAGCAAACTTCGAGGACGAAGTCTGAGACAAGTGGGGGAGAGTTGTAACGCCCCGTTTCTGGTATGTTATTTATTATTATTATTTATTCAGATTTCAAGAGGAACTCGACGAGTCAGTAGCCCGACTCGTCGAGTAGAGTCGGGATTTCGAGCACGTTTAAGTTGGCGACTCGGCGAGTCCATATCCTGGACTCGGCGAGTCCATCAGTCTGAAGGAAACCGTAAATCCTTGGGTTTGTATCCTATTTAAACGACCTTTTGGGCATTCAGTAGCCTCCCACACCCACAAAAGAGCCTCAAACGAAAACCCTAGTCACCCTTATCATTTTGGTGTGTCTTTCTCACTTGGTGAAGTTGTGGTCCACTTGTGGAATAGAGGAAGAGGAGAGAAGAGGAGGAATCAAGGGAGAAGCAGTTAGATCCGAGTTTGTTGTGGTATCACAGTCTTCTTTGAGGTATCAAGCTCAAACCTTTCTCATTCCTCGATTAGATCTCTCATTTGGCTTGTTTTTATCATTTTTGGCTTGGTAGTAACAATGAAAGCATGTGTTGTCTAGTAGCCTTCAGATCTATCTATGTTTGAGCATCATAAGCTCAGATCTTCTGCCTTTATGGAACCCTTTTCGCATGAACACCCTAGATCTATCCTTTTAGTGCATTTTGAGCCTTTAAAGCCGTATTGATGCATATATACCCGTAAAGTTGGAAACTTTACTTGGTAATCAAGCTTTAGGAACCCAGATCTGTAAGTTGCATGCACCGGTTTTGAGCAGAATCATCCGAGTAGTGTTGCATGCAACCGACTCGGCGAGTTGTTCTTCAGACTCGGCGAGTCGAGTCGCGAGTCCCCAAATTTATTTCCCTTTTATGTGTCATGTCGAGTGGAACCAGTGATCTTTAGGTGGACTCAGTGAGTCGGAGGTCGGACTCATTCATGAAGGGACTCGGCGAGTCAATTCCCTGACTCGGCGAGTCCAAGGCAATCTTCATGCCTCAAGAACAGACTCGAAGAGTTGTTCATACAACTCGGCGAGTCACAGTCAGAGTGTTCATGTGTTGGAGGAGGACTCGACTAGTTGTTCATACAACTCGGCGAGTCGGATGCAAATTGACTGAGTGTTAGTATCGAAGAGGAACTCGTCGAGTCTATGCCAAACTCGACGAGTAGTAGCGAGCAGAAGCAAGAAAGTGAGAGTAAGGACTCAAAGAGTTGGTGACCCAACTCGACGAGTCAGGTCAACTAAATATTGACTTTGACCAATAGGTTGACTTTGACCAGGAGTAAAATAGTCATTTTACCCTCAGTATGATTATCAGTATTTGATTGAGGGTACTTATGGAAATTGTAGCCGGGGTGAAACCGGAGCCGCAACAGACAGATTCCGGAGCAGTTATTTCAGCAGCTAGATTCCGGAGTACGTGTTTATATGTTATTGTATGGTATGTGGTAGTTTGGAGGAGCTCACTAAGCTTCGTGCTTACAATTTCAGTTATGGTTTCAGGTACTTCCGCAAGTAAAGGGAAGAGCTCGGGATGATGGCATCGCACACACTACAACTTCACTCTTTTTCCTGGGAGTTTGTTTTGATTCATAGTTTGATTTGATACATTTGTTTCACGACATATTATTATGAGTTGAGATATTTGACGTATGGTTTTTATGATATGACAATCTGTAATGCCCGCAAATCCGGGCTAGTCAATTAGAGACAATAGGGGTCGAAAACGACTTTTCGACAAAAGGTTATTTAGAATAAATAATCTTAACCAAGTTGTAGAATATGTCACAAGGTTTCCGTACATATAAAGAACGCCGAAATCCGAGTTATAACGAAGATGTTATGACCCGTCGAAGTTTCGCGACGGAACCGACACGGCACCGGGAAGCGCAAATAGTGAATTTACGATAGGACGAGACTTAGCCTTAATGATCTAAACGAAAGTCGTAGAATATGTTAAACTAAGAACATCGATAAAAAGAATGCCCAAATCTGACTTCGTATGAAGAAGTTATGATTTTTTGAAGTTTCAGATTAGCAGTGTACAGCCCGAAATTCAAATATTAGATCGAGCGGTTTTTAGCCGACACGACCAAAACGAGAATCGAAGATCTCGATAAGAGTAGCGTAACGAGAAAAAGATGGGCGAAAACGGACGTCGGATGAAGAAGTTATGAGGATTTAACAGGACCAATCTTGTCCCGGCTTGTTAATAATATAAAATTTAAAATAGGTCAAAATTAGCCGACGGAGTCTAAACGAAAGTTGTAGAGTATGTTCTCACCTTCGCGTGGATATAAAGAACGTCTAAAACGGAGCTCGTATGCGACAGTTATGATTTTTAGAAGTCGAGAAGGAAAATTACGAAACTGAGATGACGTGGCAACATCTGGACCCTCCATCGCTGATCAGACCTCGCTTCGGATCATGCCACGAAGCCTTCGCATTACGCCCCACGTCCGAGGCCAAGTACGCCCCGCGTACTTCGGTTCTTATCCATCCGATGGAGTGCAAGACAGCTGGGTCCGAGCTGGTGGTCTTATTTGAGGAGTACGCCCAGCGTACCCTCGGTACGCCCAGCGTAATCCGAGGTCCTCCGGCCTATAAATAGGGTGCGAGCCTTTCCGAGTTTTTCACACCAAAATTCATTCTTTCTCTCACTAGTTTCTCTCTCTAGCTCATCTAAACCCCCCTAAGCCCTAGTTAAACCCCTTAGCTCCCGAGGGAAACCCCGAGGCTCCCGGAGTCCCGAGAAAAAGAGTCTTTCGGTTTCGAAACGCTGCTCCAATTAAGTTCTGGTTTTGATAAAATTCGCTGTAAGTGTGCTGCGCTTACGCAATTTTTAATATAGCTTTCAAATAATTATAGGAATGTTATTAGGTCCTTAAAATAATTATTTGGGTTATTAATATGAGTTATATTGAGTGTTATTAACGCTTATATAATAATAATAATAATAATAATAATAGTCAGACTAATTAATTTGTCTCGGATATCGTTAGACTAAACCCTAGTGGTATTGGTACTAGGTTTTATCGAAGGAAATTGTTTTGAGAGTATCGAAGCGCTGTCCGAGTGCCGAGTCATCACCTTTCAGGTGTGTGCATGGTCCCCTTCAACTTACATACATATATGAGGTATTTACTACGTGCTATGTGTGCATATTGTCTGTTTACTTGCTCTCTATGTTCGGTGAACAATTTTATACATGTTTTAAATGATTTAAACTGTATATGTATTTTATATCTACGAAAATGTTGGGGTAATACATGGGTAGATGTAATAGATGAAATATGAGTTGGATGATGAGTTGAGAGGTGAAATAGATCGTAGGGTGAGGGTGAGAGGTGGACGATGTGAGAAGCCTTTTTCCCAAATGATGGCCCCGTTATTCAGCAGAGTATGGATGACAACCACGGACTATTCTAGACAGTCTAGTGGAACACTAGCAGGCTCGCAACCTGTAGGTGTTGTGAACAATGTGTTCACTGGTGTACTCTAAAAACCCATTGATATGTATTGCGAGTGGACTCTCGAGATACTGTCAATAAAACCCGGTAGAAGCGCCTAAAGGACTCTACCGGCAGAAGCGCCTAATAGAGAACCTCATAACCCCGGCAGATGCGCCTAAAGGACTGTTTCGGCAGATGCGCCCCATACAGAATGTCACAATTTTGGTAGTTGTGCCCTAGTGACAGAACTAGCAGATTGTGCCTGACAGATGTGTCATTTACAACGATGGAATTCATACCTATTACTTAGGATACTCCTTAGGAATGAATGAACAAGAAATAGCTGATTCTTAGGGTAGATCCTTAAGAATAAAGAAGATAATGGGGATGGGTAATTGGGTTGATTATTTGATTGGTTAAACATAATAAGTATATTATTGTGGGTTGAAAACCCTATGTACTCACCAGGTTTCCCAACCTGACTCACTCAGTTTATTTATATCACAGGTGACGATATGAAGTGACATTACACTGAGAGATTTAAAGAGATGTAGATCACTAGTGTAAATAATTGTAAGTTCTGTTTATGCTTATGTTTCTGTATTAACGATGACATCCCAAACGTTTTAAAATGAAATAAATACGTTTCTTCGAAAATGATTTAATAACGTATTTATCATGTTTTTCTGGGAACAAATTCCGCAACATTTTTATTAAAGGAAGTACTCTGATTTTTATAAAGCATAAACAAAATCGGTCTTTTCTGGCCGTGAAAATGGGGATGTCACACAATCAGTATATGGTTTTTATTATTATTAAAACAAAAAAATTTTGGGTCGTATTTTTGGATGTTACAACTCTGGATCGGTAATTCTCCTTTCTTGTTATCCTGCATGTTGAACCTATTCATCACCTTATCCAAGTAGGTACTCTGACTAAGTCCAATTAGTCTCTTACTCTTGTCTCTCAAAATCCATATCCCTAGGATATAAGCAGCTTCTCCAAGGTCCTTCATAACGAAACACTTCCCAATCCAGGACTTCACTTCCTGCAGAGTTGGGATGTCATTTTCTATGAGTAGTATGTCATCCACATATAGTACAAAAAAGCTAACTATACTCCCACTAGCCTTGACATATACACAAGACTCATCTTCGCTCCTCGAAAAACCAAACTCTTTGACTTTCTCATCGAAACAAACATTCCATCTGCCAGGTGCTTGTTTCAATCCACATATGGATTTCTCAAGCTTAAAAACTCTATTAGGGTACTATGTACTGACAAAACCCTCTGGCTGACTCATGTAAACATCCTCAGCCAACCTTCCATTAAGGGAAGCGGTTTTGACATCCATGGCCATATTTCATCATCATGAAATGCAACAATGGCTAACATAACCCTAATAGACTTAATCTTTGCTACTGGTGAAAAGGTCTCATCATAGTCAACTCCTGGATTTTGAGAAAAGCCCTTTGTAACCAGTCGCGCCTTATAAGTGTGTACATTACCATCCATGTCAGTCTTCTTCTTGAAGATCCATTTGCACCCGACTGTCTTATGACTTGGTACATTGTCAACCAAGTTCCAAAATTGATTTTCATACATGGACTGTATCTCGCTTTCCATAGCCTCTTTCCGTTTAGGAGACTCGGGGCCTGCCATGGCTTTCAAGTAGCTGTTAGGTTCATCCAGACTTACCAGTGTACTATCACTGATAAGTGTATCACCTTCCACAGTAATATGGAAACCATAGTAATGCTCAGGTGCATTCCTAACTCTCGTGGAACGCCTTAGAGGTACAGACTCGTCAGTTGGATCAACACGAGTTTCCTCCTCAGGTTGATTGCTAGGGTTTGAGGTTCCTTTACCACTTAACTCTTTAAGTTCTTTAAGGTCAATTTGCCTCCCACTGTTTCCTTGGCTTATGAACTCTCTCTCACGAAAGACTCCTCTCCTTTCTACAAAGAGCACATTATCATTGGGTCTGTAGAAGAGGTAACCAAAGGATTTATGTGGGTAGCCGATGAAAATACACCTCTCACTTCGAGGTTCAAGCTTATCGTGAGTCTTGTGCCTCAAGAATGCCTCGCAACCTCAAATCTTGATGTGGTCTAAATTGGGAACTTTCCCATTCCACATCTCGTGAGGTGTTTTGGCAACCTTTTTGGTAGGGACTAGATTAAGAATATGGGCGGCAGTCTCTAAGGCATACCCCCAAAATGAGATCGATAGTGAAGCTCGACTCATCATGGAACGAACCATGTCAAAAAAGGTTCGATTATGCCTCTCATCCACATCATTAGGCTGTGGTGTTCTGGGAGATGTCAATTGTGAGACAATCCCACATTCCTTAAGATACTCAAGGAACTTTGTACTAAGTTACTCACCACCTCGATCGGATCGAAGCATCTTAATGTTCCGGCCCAGCTGATTCTCCACTTCCTGTTTAAATTCCTTGAACTTTTCAAAGGTTTCTGGCTTGTGCTTTATTATGTAGACATATCCATATCTACTATAATCATTCGTAAAAGTCACACAGAAGTGGTTAGCATCCCTTGTGGCGGTTCTGAAGGGTCCACACACATCTGTGTTGACAAGATCTAACAAAGCTTCACCCTTATCACATGTACTAGTGAAGGGTGACTTTATCATTTTTCCAAGTAAACAAGATTCGCAACTATAATTCGACTTTAGGTCAAATGACTCCAAAACTCCATCCTTTTGGAGTTGGCCTATGCGTTTCTTGGTTACATGTCGAAGACGACATTGCCATAATGATGCTTTATCTAAGTTAGTGGAAGAATCGATACACAACACATTATTTCCTAGGTTATCTACAACCAACACAGTTTTATATAAACCATCACAAGGTAATGCTTTAAAATAAAGAACATTATTAAAGAAAGCGTTAATACCACCACATTCATTATCAAATAAAAAAGTAAATCCTTGTTTGTACAAACCATGAAAGGAAATAATATTTCTTTCCATTTTAGACGAGTAACAACATTTATTCAAATCTAATGTTAACCCACTACTTAGCAACAAAGAATAAACTCCAATCTTGGTGACAGGTGAAGCTTTCCTATTCCCCATGATTAACTTTATCTTCCCATGCTCCACATTCTTACTTCTTCTTAGTCCTTGCAAATCAAAACATATGTGAATACCACAACCTGTATCAAGGACCCAAGAATTAGGATAAGATGAGTTATTAGACAATATAGTGTAAATACCTGCATGGTTGGGTTTTACCTTCCCATCCTTAACATCTTGCAAATACTTTGGGCAGTTTCGCTTCCAGTGCGCCTTTTCATGGCAATATAAGCATTCAGTCTCTTTAGGGTTGACAGAAGGAGTGACAGAACCACTTTTGGTTCTACTTGAAGAGGAGCCATCAAGAGACTTTCCTTTGGTACCCTTCGAAGGGCTCTTCCTCTTCTTCCCTTTACCTAGCCTGATAGCCAAAACTGGGGTGGCGGTAGGAGTAGGAGTGGTAACAACCGATTTACTTTTAAGACCACTTTCTGCGGTCTTTAGAAGTCCTTGAAGTTTACTGAGTGTGACCTCCTCCTTGTTCATGTGTAGGCCATTTGGAATTGATCATAACAAGAAGGTAAGGAGTGCAATACGATGTCAATTGCCAACTCCTCCAGAAAGTTCAAGTTCAACTTCAACAGACGGTCCACAAACCTTTGCATTTTCTGCATGTGACCCGTGATGGGTTCACCATCCTTCATTCAGGTTGTTATCATGGAGGAGATTATTTCATATCGCTATTGATGAGCAATCTGATGGTATTCGTCCATCAAATCCTGGTGCATCTCAAATGGATAAAAGTCCTCATAGGACTTTTGGAGCTTGGCTTTCATCGTGGCCAACAAGATACATGCCACTTTGGTAGCATCTCTCTCATGTGCCCTAAAGTCAGCGATCTGCTTGGGAGTAGCAATAGACTCATCAAGATCCTTCAGCTCCTTGTTGATGACATATTCCTTGTCCTCATGGCAAGTAACCATCCTTATGTTCCTAATCCAATCATTGAAATTAGTCCCATCAAAGATGACTCTCCCACAAAGGTTTATGAGAGAGAAGGAGTCGGTAGGGTTTGAGCCAAAAGCAACATTATTGGAAGACATTTGAAAAGTAAGAAATACAAGGTTAGATTGGATATAAATATAGTCCTTAATAAGACACCCAAATTTAATATTAAGGCTAGGACCCAACACAATATTTTATAACTTAGAAGACGGATGCCGTAATCCAAGCTATAAAATATTTGAAGGTAGGTGAATGACGATTCACCAATTTCCACCACGAAAACGAAATGTATAATTAGGTTTTAATTGGTTTTGAAACTCCTAGATTCTTTTGAGATTCATTGAACTTTTCAATGGCATGTTTAAATCTCGATTGTGCCCTTCAAGTTTTGTGACTGGGATGCCGAGGATCATAAAACAAGGTGTGAATAACCATGCAAATTACTTGGTACTCTTAATGTTTATCACCTAATCGATGTGTCGGTTAACCACACACCCTCCACCAATCTATGATAAAACTTATGCCACCCTTTGCCTACCTTCTTAAATCCAAGTTAGTGTGCCGGTTAACCACACACGCTCCACTAATGACTTAAGCAAGGTGCAAAGTGTAATTTCATGGGTTAGCACCAAATTTACATTTTCCTAAAGTAACTAAGATTGGGAATTTATAAAACATTTAGTTACTTTATAATCATTATACTTTAAATGAGGATTAAATTCATTGTCCTACCCGTTCGGCTAACGACCCTCCACCAGTCAAGGAAGCGGTAGGTGAGAGTGGACACCAATTAAGCTGTCATTTTATAGGCAACAACCTTATACCCCCCTTATAGACCAGCTTCGTGAATGAGGCCTACTAATAGTAAAACGACTTGTTCTTATACATACATATACATACACACACACACACACATATATATATACATATATATATATATATATATATATATATATATATATAATTAACTTATAATATTATAAAGTATAATGGTTGAATTTTAACTTTTAAAATTCTAGGGGTTGGAACTAAAGTTTTCTAAAGTGACTTTATATGTTCCAAAAGTTTAGGGCAAGTTTTGTAACTATTCAAAACTTTTCAACTTCATAACTTATGAGGTAATGATTTATTAACATGAAGACTCTTCATCTTATGTAACTTATGTGTTCTTTAATGGACTTTAAAAGAAAGACTTTTGGTAATCCATAACTTGAGGACAAATTTTGGATTCCATTAAAAACATTTAGATCAAGAATTAAACTAACTAACAATTTGCAAATAATTCCTATGATCTACCAAACTCATAAGTGTATGAACATTCATATCAACAATTTCAAGACTCATAAAAACACATATAAAACTTGAAATTTTGATAATAACCATTGGAAATGGATTAGCATAATCATTACTACATCAAAAACAGGTTTTATAAGTCCATAATAGTTTAGGGTAATGATTCTAGTCCAATTCCATCAGCAAAACTCGAAAAAAGGCACTCTGGGCACTCATCGAGTGCATGAACCTATTTGTCGAGTGCATTCACTTAGCATAATGCAGGAAAATTGAGCTTTTTCAACAATTTGCATCAAGTATCAAGAAAACATGCCTAGGCTCTGATACCATTGAAGGGTTTTGAGCATTCTAACACTCCTAAGGTGAACATGCAACCCTAGAAACCTTGGATCTATGTTTTACTAAGGATACATGCAAATTTGGTTTTTCCAAGGTTCTTAACCTAACTAGCATCACATGGGGAACTTAAAACATAAAAGATAGTAGAAGAACATACCTTTCTTCTTGCTTGGATTCCTTGAGAACTTTGTGAGCCTAGCACCCCAAATGTGATGCCTAAAGTGTTTCACACAACACCACAACTCTTGGAATAACTTTGAGAGAAGTCCACACACACTCAAAATCGGCTAGCCCTCTTGTTCTACACTTAGTGCCGATTTTGGTAGCCCATGGGGTCCTTTTATAATTGTGTCACAATTAGGGTTACACCATGTAAACCCTAATTGACATGGCTTTTCATTTCCTCCAAGATCCATGGGTTTTAACCTCCATGGACTATCCATGGAGCACCCTATGGGTTTTATCCCAATTCAATAAACCATGGATCATTAGCCCATTATATAAGAAAGGATGATTTACATAATCAACCCCATATCTTTAATTATTCTCTTTTTGATCACCAAATTAATTCTTGATCAATACTAATTAAATAATATTATTAATATATTAGAACTTATAATATATTAATAAACCATAGGTGTTCTTTTCTCATTTTGTCTATCCAAGTGTCATGATGTCATGCTACAGCTAGACGGGGCCAATCTAGGGTGACGAATATCTTACTGCAATCGACGCCTAAAGAATGTCATGACTGGCATAACAGTCACATCAAGCATGGTTATAACGAATCACACAGGGATTAACAACACTATCTTGATTTACGGAAAACTTACACTTCTCTAGTTTCATAAATTATAAAACTACACACCATTTCAGTACTCTATTGACACTAATCCAGTTGTGGGATTTAAGACTACAGTTTAATAAAATTAGGAAATATGGGATTTTATGGGAGCTTACAGCCACATGTTTCAAAGGAACGTGCATACAAATATTCATGGTTTTTGGGAAACAAACAAACATTTCATTTCTATGGAAAATATTGGATTTTCCGGAAGTATTCAACATTTTGCCAAAAAATCAAATACAAGTTGTATTCATACAAAAATGCTTATGAACTCACGAACACTCTATGTTGACGCTTTTCAAAATGACTTGTATTCTCAGGAACTCATTGAACAGGTACTTGAGCAATGGATGTTGGATATTTTGCAGCATTATGGAATTTACAATTATTGACACTTTTGTGTAACACTTGAGCAATTACAAATGTAAACTTATGAAGTTTGTTATCACAATGTGTGTTTTTTGGTTACTATGTTTCATTTATACTCAATTGTTATGATAGTATACAATGATGTCATCCGACCCCGGACAGTTCCGCCGTCCTGGTTTGGGGGTGTGACATAACGAGCGCCCAACTGAGTATAACGGGCTCCGCCCAAACTCACATATAGGTCCCCGCCCACTGAGTATAACAGGCCCCTCCCAAACTCGCATAACGGGCCCTACCCAACATACAAATCATATAAGCATATACACATACAAGAGTCATACAGACATCTAGTATCCTAACATAATTGATCATGGGACGACATTAGTGCCTTAGAGCCGCTAAACATGGTGAGGAAACTCACCTCACACTGCTGAATCTCACAGGAAGATATCTGGCTACTGGCCTGCTAAAATCCCCGCACTATCACAAAATAACATCCAATTAATAAGTAGATCCCTACTCACACTAAGAGTCCAAGTTAGGGTAAAAGACTTTTTTACCCTGCCCCTAACATGGCCCAAGGCCCAATCCAAATGTCCAAAAAGTCCAAATTCCAAAATAATCATCTAAGGCTAAAATAAGGCCCAATTTTCCAAATTAGGCCCAAACCCCCTTTATAGGCTTTCAACCAAGATCCAATAGAACATCTTTAGCCCAAAATAGCATTTTGATGGCCCAACAAGGCCCTAATCATACATAGTGCAATCATGGCCCAACACTGTGAGCCCAAACCTTCCGAAGCCGAACTGCTGAGTACGCAGGGCGTACTCAGCTCGTACGCTAAACGTACTCGCATGGAAGCTTGTACGCACGGCGTACCAGCTTGTACACGCATCGTACTCCTCACCCGTACCAACCTTCCTTATTCAGAACTTGTTCGGTTAAGACTTAATCCCAAAACCTAGATCTGACTTCCCTAACGTGGTTTAGCACGTAAAGTTGCTAACTTTATGTGCATACATTGGTTAATGGGGCTATAGAGCTCAAAAGAGCTTAATAAATGACTTAACACATGCATGAGACCAAAACCACCACAAAGTTTTCACCTTTATGCTAAAGAAGTCCTTAATATGCCTAGATCTACAAGGATAAGCTCCAAAAACGACCTTAGCTCACAAACCAACCAAAAAGGGTCCAAAAAGCCAAAAACAAGCCTAGGAAATAGATCTATGAAATGAGATGACAAGCTTTGAACTTTATACCTCAAAAGTCATGAAATGAAGGTGCTAAAGTTGGATATCTAAGATTCCCTCCAAAGAATGAGTCTTCAAGCTTCTTCTTCTACCTCTTCAAGATGCACAAAACCCTCAAACGATCAAAACAAGAGCACAAGGGCACTATACAAGGCAAATGGACGAATTAGGGTTATAAAGGGTGGATGCTAGTCCAAATTGTTCGTGCGGTGAATTAATGAGGCTTAAATAGGGCACAAATCATAAAAATTAGGGTTTTCCCCTGGCCAACTTACACCCCACATAACCCTTTTATGCCCAAGATACGAGGCTCGAACCCGTGATCATAATTTAGCTAGTACACTAAGCGTACACTATTGTACCCCCACGTACTAGCCACAAGGACCAAAAATGCATTGTCTTAATTACGAAGGGATAAAAGGAAACATACCAATTCAAGTGTTATAGGCGGCGTGGAGCCTAACGGAGGGGCGATGGTGACTGGTGGCAATGCTCGGATGGCGGAGGACATAGGGAGGAACCGGTGGCCGGTGGGAGCAATCAGCATGGCTACACCGTATGATGCTTTAGAGATTTCGATCACGCCTTTGGCCAAGCGACGTTTCAAATTTCAATACTTTTTGCTATTTTATTTCTTTTTTTTTTGTTTAATTTTAAATAGATCAGACTATTACCTAATGATTAAAGTTTAAGTGGATTGAGACATTAAGTTATTTTAAGTGGACAAAAATATAAACTATGGGCTTCATATAGTTTGATCTATTTTCTTTTTGGCAATTTTTCTAAGGTAGCTCCTTTAAAAACTATAAGGTAGATCCCTATTTTTTTTCATTCATACCTTATACTATCTTAAAAAAATAGGTGGGTCATAGGACCCACCTTCACTCTACTTAGCTACACCCATGCCTATAGATGTAGCGTTGTCGTAGCCACTTCCGTTATCTCTAGATCTAGTCATCGGTGTTGCCTCATTTTCTTGTTTTCATTATCTTGGAATCTCCCATCTTTTTCTTTCTCTTCAACTCTATCAATTTATTCATTCTATAGTCTCCTATTAAAATTGTGAGAGGATGTTAGCGTGTAGGGTTAGGGTTTAAACCCCAAACCCTTAAAAATTAGATGTTATATATATATATATATATATATATATATATATATATATATATATATATATATATATATATATTATGTTATAACTCTTAATTGAGAGACAAACAAGTTATTATGTGACAAAATTTCAAAAATGGTCCCTGTCTTTGTCAAAATTATGTGGTTTTGGTCTAAAAAAGTTTGATGGTGTAACAATGGTCCGATTTTGGATATCTTGTATAGTTTTGGTCCCTATGGTTGCCATTTTTTTTATGGTTTTGGTCAATGCGCTACCTAAAATAACGGTTATGCCCTTAACTGATTGCTTTATTAATTTCATTTAATTGATTTCTTATTTTTTTAATTAAAAAACCAAAAAACCCACCCCACCCCTCTTAAGTCAACACCCGACCCCCGCCCACATATCTCTCTCTCTCTCTCTCTCTCTCTCTCTCTCATGCTGGTCAAGACCCATCATTGGCCTTCAAACCACCCTCGGTATTCAACCCACCACCTCCACCATCGTCGTCCATTGCCACCTCAAACACTTCAATCAACCATCGCCACCACATCTTCCTTCCTTAACATATTCACATCCATAAAAATCCATGTCATATCAGTTGTTTATTTTGGGACACGATTGGGGCACAACTGCTGCCTGACATCAGAGTCTTTTTTGGCCAGATAGAGTCAAGAGAATCTTTGCTCTCGGTATTTCGTTATTTTTTGGATCCCCAATTAATCCAACTCAGTTATTCACTAAATCATTTGGAGGTGACTTATACATCTCTTAGTTCCAGGTTCTTCTTCTTTCTTTTTTTCACTGTGTTTACATGGAGCTGAATTTTGTAAAGTTTAGGAAATTAATACATAAATTAGGAAGAGTAGAGAGGGCTTTTGCAATATATGATTGCTTGACTGTATTCAAGAAATTTTTGCAAGGGGTAAGAATAAAAGTTCCATCGAAGCTAATTATTACAGAAGAAGATATCGAATTTGAAAGCCGGACAAATGAATTTACAGGAAGGAGCTTGTAGTGGCGAATGATGCAGTGGTGATGATTGGCTTTACTGTAATCATTGGAGTTGTAGGAAGGGAAAGGGATGGTGTTCTTGTGGTTTGCATGTTACATAATTTCAATAATGATTTTTGAGTTTAATTTTTGGGTTTCTCTGGGCAAGATGTTTGGTTTTAATTTTTGGGTTTGATCACCCCTTGCATCATTGGGTTTAGATATGGGCAAGAAGGGGAGCAAGTGGTGTTGTTTTCCAGCTTGTTTTTAGTGGTTTCCGATGTGGGTGTTTCTTAAGAGGTTGAGTGTGTATTCTCGAGACTGCATGTTTGTGTGTGTGTTTGTGTGTTTGGATTTTGAAAAAGATAGAAAGAAGTGAAGTTGGATGGTGTTAGGCGAAGAGATATGAGACGGTGGTGGTGGCGAACCAGGTAACCATGGTGAGAATGGAAGCGGTCGACGGTGATTATAGACACCGATGATTAAGGGTGGTGGTGATGATTTGGATTCTCTCCTCCTTAGTACTATAACATAGATGAGAGGGTGGTTTGAATTTTTATTTATTTATTGTTTTAAGTTAAACATAATTAAAATTAATTTAATTAAAGCATTTCAACAATTAAAGAAAATGGAAAATATAAATTATAAGGAAATAAAAGTAATTTCAAGTGTATAAGAACCAAAATCAGTAAAAAAAATCAAAGATTGAATCATACATGCACCAACAAACATTTTTCTTTATCAAAACTGCGTAATATTGTAATATTGACAAGCACATATAAATTTTTATAATTTTGTCTTATTATATTTAAACTTTTACTATGACAATGTCACATTTCACTAATTATTAATTATGCCCAGAGTATAAAAAACAACATTTATAAGATCAAAACGAACCTTGAATGGATGCATGAAGCCATTTTTAGTTTTGGGTATAAATTATGAATATGAACTAACATGTTACTTCATAATAGAGATACACCGACTCTTTTTTTTTTTTTTTTTTTTGGATAATTAATGGATATCATAACAATGATGTGACTTCCAACAAATTTATTTATTTTGTCTTCACATAAGGATGATTTAGATATTAAATATCATGAACATCAAAGCAAATTATGGTTAATTTTTAAGGGGTGTCTTTGCTATATGCATAGAATATAAGATCTGCCGATTAAACTTTTAAAAAGAAAAACATCACCAAGAATATAAGAAAACAACAATTTATATTCATTGGTCGCAGGTTATCTTATTCTTGGAATCTTGAACCTTCTGTCTTTGAATGCATGGTAATGGCCACTTGTCAAATAATCACTACTACCAATAACCAAATTCTATAATAAATTTTTTGATACACTACCTGATGAACTGACACAGATCACCAGTATAGAAAAACGTTGTGTGGCTTCCAAATATCTTCATAGTTATTTGAAGGGTCGAAAAATATTGTTTTAAATAATACATAAATGTGAATCAAGATTCCAACTTTCAGCCAACCGATAAACAAACATGTTGTCATGATTTCTAAGTATAATTATATATATGGATTTTACTAAATTAACCTTTGAATAAGCAGATGCCATGTTTTTGAAACCAGGGAATGAGGGAAATGAAGTAAATAGTGTGTTGTTTATTTAAAGACATGACATAACACCATACAAATTGTTTTTCTTCTTTCTAACTTTGAGTTTGTATGTGCTTACTGTATTTTAGTGGTCTAACAAATAACAACCACATAATTATATATCATTGATGATCACATAATGACCATGAAGAGAACAATAAAAAGGATAGGTTACGTGGTTAGAATATCAAAATGGCTTTGTAGTGGAAGCCCTCATGATAACACACCCAGACATGCTATTTTTGGTGTATATATATATATATATATATATATATATATATATATATATATATATATATATATATATATATATATATATATATATATATATATATATATATATATATATATATATATAGGAATAGGATCAAATGAGAACACAAAAAAGATTGAGAAAGCGAGAACAAAGTATATTCATTTGTGATTCCATGTATTCATTTGTGGAGGAATGATAAATTTTTATACCTTTAATTTTAATTGAAGAGAAAAAAAATATTCATGTTGATGTGCGTAAAAATTGATCATTTTTCCACAAATGAATACATAGAATCACAAATGAATATACTTGTTCTCGCGTTCTCAACCTTTTAGGGAAAGGATCAAAGGAGAACACCTAAAAGGTTGAGAACGCGAGAACAAGTATATATATATATATATATATATATATATATATATATATATATATATATATATATATATATATAATTGAGGATCTATGATATTATAATGGAGTTCCATGTACTATATAATCACACAAGTTTTTTATAAGGACATTTTAGTCAATTAAGCTAGATTTTAATGAAGGAAAACCTCATATTTTATGGGACAATTAATTCTCTTGAATCAAAAACTATGATTATTAAAAATTAATTGAGTTTCAAATGTAGCACAAATTTTATATATTTCAATTTTTTTCATTTATTCTTTAAGAACGGAACATTTATCTATTCTTTAAGAATTTAATTAATTTATTTTTTAAGAAAATCGATAAAAAGAGGCAAAAAATATTCATACTCTCAAACAAAAGTACACGTTCTTCAAATTACAACAAACACGAAAAATATATATATACATTCTTAAAGAATAAAATTAAATTTCATTCATTCTTTAACCAATGTCAATCATTCTTAAGAAAAAGATATATGCAATTCTAGACAGTATAAAAATGTATTGGTGTAAAATTTGAGAATGCATTCAACCAAATTTCCTTAAAGAAAGAATGTTCCTGTTTTTGTAAGGTCGGCCCTTCTATTCTGAAAGAATGTTGATGCTTTTGTTAGGCGGACCCTTAATGTTGTTGTTTTTGTAAGTTGAACCCTAGTATTCTGAACGAATGAGGTTGTCTTTGTAATATGAACCTTGATATTCTATTACCCAAACAGCTTCATTCTGGTCAAGATAACAACAAACAACATAGTAGTAAGACTAAGGGGTGATAGGGGCATAATTCACCAATTGATAACAACTCTATTTTCAATGAATTACAACAAACACGAAAAATATACATACACTCTTAAAGAAATGCAAAGAGATTAAAATATCATGAGAGGGGCAAAATCAACCAATTGATAACAACTCCATTTTCAAAAACAAACTTCATGAACATTTTGTCAAACAATTTAAATGCATCATAATTATCTGGTTCAAGACCATGATACAAAAACGTATCATCACACAAATTATTGAAATTTAGAATAATTTTTTTTTATTTCAAGATCACCAGTTTGATGATGAAATCGATTCAATTCTTTACCATAAATTGATCATGGCAGGAGCATAGTCAAACAGTTAATGACATATTTCCATTTTCAAAAATAAATTTTATGAGCATTTTAGGTTTTTCAAATAAAAAGAATAAGAAATAAAATCTAGGTCAAGCCTTGCATCAAGTAGTTGATGTGCATCACAAAAAACCAATATGAAATAAAAATCAATTGGTGTAGTTTAAAACAATTATTTTGTAATGGGATTTTTGGCTAAAAACATATAGATAAAGTGTAAAAATATTCGCATGATATTGCTTGTTAAAATAGGCAGTTGTGTATAAGAATCACAAAAAATCATATAAATGCATCAACAACTGAATTTGGGATTCTTTCCATAAAGTTATACTAGAACTTTATGGATAAAGTACTTTACTAGAGAAAAAAAACCTCATGTGAGGCATTCTATTTAAATTTGATAATCGAATTGAGAAAATGTAAAATTATAATATAGACAAGAGACAAATCATACAAGACATGCTCTTTGTAGGTGAAGATGGAGACAAAGTATGGCAAAAAATGGCATGACCGAGCATGAATATACCCAAAATAATTTCGGACACATAAAACAACATGACTAATCAAAGAACGCATGCATAAAAATTAGGGCTACAAGTTCTGACTAAAGATATTCGGTAGATGATTTAACAACAGACGGAGGTGAAGCATCACTTTGATCGACATCAGCACAGTTGAAACTTTTTGCATTTTATTCCTTCCCATCGTGTTTCTTGAATAAATGACAAAGCACATACGGAATCTAGATGAACACAACGTACAAAGACAAGCTTCCAAGGCGTCCTGAATATGAACCCAATTGGATTTTTCGATGTCCATTTGGTGGGGGTATTGTCGATGAAGTCAATTGTGGCCTAGGTTATGGATGGAGACGTTATTTAAAAGAGATTCGTTTGAGATTTAAGGGATTTATATTTGGTTATTATTCAGTTTATATGTAATATTACTAATTTACTCTTATTTGATTATTTAATTATTTAATTATTTCTAAATTCTTATTGGTCTCTACGACAACATAATATTTATTCATCCACATATGAACCTATCTCTTTCTGTTTCTCTCGCTATATATATTTATTCATCCACATATGAACCTATCTCTACAACTATCATAAAAGAATTTTGAAGATTGAAGTAAAAACTCTATGTTATGTTGGGTGCCACGACTTTATGTACTTCAGAAACCAACTAAATGATAAAACACTGCATAGGGCTCGTTAGAATAAACCAACTAAATGATAAAACACTGCATAGGGCTCGTTAGAATTATTCTAACGAGCCCTATGCAGTGTTTTATCATTTAGTTGGTTTCTGAAGTACATAAAGTCATGGCACCCAACATAACATAGAGTTTTTACTTCAATCTTCAAAATTCTTTTATGATAGTTGTATTGTTGAATTGTTAGAGCAATTGCAGCTTATAGAAAAGGTTTTAGTTTTATATAATTGGAGTAGAAAACATTTTTTAGTGGTCACCACCCATTAAGTAAACTCTAACATTTTACTTTTATTTTAGAGTTTGTCCATATTGGTACTATTGCACTTTATATATATATATATATATATATATATATATATATATATATATATATATATATATATATATATATATATATTAGTGTATAATCCGTAGGAACCACAATTAGAAAATTAATTAAATTTTCTTAATAAAAATTGATAATTATTAATGAATTATTTAAAGAAATAATTTAATTTTTTTTATTAATTAAGAGATACCTTTAGTTATGTAAAATTATAATTGTTGATTAAAATAAATATGTCAAATTCAAAAAGTTATTTAATTAACTATATGGAATTTTCTGTTATGTAATCATGTATCTGTTATGTAATTATATATGTGTATAATATAGAATAATTTGTTTTAATTTAATTTAATTATTTAATTAGTGTGTTTTAAATATAAAGAAAGTCGAAAACTCTATGAAATTAGCTTGTTTATCTTTATTGTTAAAGTGTTTAGTGTACATGTGACAATTTTTAAAATAAAGAAGCAATAGAGTAACATGTAGCATATTATTAATTATGAGCTCTAACAATACATGCCAACGATAAAATATTATGCGATTATAATATTTTAAAACATACGATATTTTCGATTTATTTTGAAAAGTTTTACAATTATTTTTTAATTATATAATTTTTAAAAAACATCTTTCTTTTAATTATATATATATATATATATATATATATATATATATATATATATATATATATATATATAACGATCTATTTAAGTAAATTGAGTATATTTTTAAAAAATTGTATTATTTAAGAATAATTGTCTAATTTTTCCAAACAAATAAAATATATCATATGTTTTAAAATATTATAGTCGTATAATATTTTATTGTTTTTATATTTTTATAATTATATATTTAATTTTTTGTCATATATTTATATATTTAAAAAAAAAAAGAAAAAAAAAACCGGCATATGGATTTCAAAAAGAAGACATGACACAATTATTAAATGATGGGGTTTCTGAAAATACAAGATAAATAATAAATTAGTTAATTAAAAATACTTTAAAGGTTAACATTAAAGAATGTTTTGGCCAAAGGATTTTTATTAATTAAACTTAATGAAAAAGTGATGCGACAAAAGTAATAAAGCTTTTTAGAGTTTAATTATTAAAGATACCCATATAATTCAGTCATATATAAATTAGTTCTAAGTAAACAAAAATGAAGTGAGATCGTGATACCATTAGTATGTGATAAGATAACATCTCAAGCAAGCAATATATTAATATGTAGATCGAATGAAAAATGTTTTTAAGCAGAATAAGTGTGTAAATTATCTATCTATTGATAAATTTCCAAAAACACCGAAAATGAGAAAGCTTCCAAAAGTTGAAGTAAACAAGGTTAAGAGTGGGCTAGTGGTGGAATCCCCAAGATAATACAATAAACTTGTTTATTTCAGTGTCTTTTTGCAATAAAAAGCAACTCATTGCGGTTAATGCAATTCTATATGAATTATTTTGACCTTATTTACATAACCTTTTGTAACATCCACAAAAGTTTTGTAACATCCTAATTTTTGTGGAAGTAGAAATTTAGTCAAGAATCAAGATTGGTGTAGTGATGTTTGTGGAACCCATACTTAGGAATATTACGAGACTTCATCGAACCTTTATTTATTTATTGTGTTGTTGTTGTTGTTGGCCTAATCGTGGAAACTATTTTATTGAGTATTATTGAATTTTTATCTTTGCCTGTTGTGATCATATTAGAGCGAAATGTTTTTGAGAAATGAATTTGTATTTGTGTGAAGAGGCTTATAAACTTGATTATTCTTAGGAAAAGTATTCCCAAAGACATTTTTTTATTTTTAATTTTATTTATTTATTTAGAATACCAAACTAGTCTACTTATAAATTACCATATATGTCTCCAACGAAACCTGAACACATGACCTTTCAATTGAGAGAGTCACTCCTTTAGCTGCGAGGAGTGGTCTCGCTAAACCAGGTCGCTAGGCTCGCTAAGAGAGAAGGACCACCGCCCCTAGCACTTTCTAGGGGGCTCGCTAACGATGCCTCGCTACGAATATAACAAGAGGAGAGAAATCATCTTGTGCTGTGATTGGCTGATTCATGTTTCCATAGTATTGAACATGCTCTTTAGTGCCGTTCTCTGCCCGCCGCTGCGACTGTATCATTGATCACCATCAATTGCTGCCGTTTTTTGCTGCCTTCTGCCGCTGTGTTTATGTAGCCCTCTCTATCTACCGACGACGTTGTTTACCTTCCCTTGAAGCTGAATTATGGTTCGTGTCGATGTTCCTTCAACCTCACTTCACCTACCTTCTCATCTAAAGTATTAGGTTGTTGGTATGTTACTATTCTCCCTACTAAAGGTTAAGGTTTTTTCTTCTTATTTTATGAATCTATTATTATTTGTTTCTTTAATTTTCTCGGACTATATGTCTTCCTCTGCATCATCGAGCACCCTCACGACTCCAACAAGTAACCAATTGGTTTTTGCACTTACTAATGTATACTCCCAGTTTAGTTTCAAGCTTTCCGTTGATGGTTCAAAATACAAATTATAAAAGTGTATCTTCTTAGACATGTGTAAGGGTGCCAAAGTACATGTTCATATTACTGGAAAATCCACTCCTCAAGACGACGATGATGAGGAAATGGAAACAATGGACTCCCATATTAAATACTGGTTCTATTCTGTTTGTGATGCTATCCTATTGCAGATTATCTCTAGTAACGATTGTATCGCCAAGGACCTTTGGGATAAACTTGGTGAAATTTTCCTCAACAACAAAATGTCACGGATGCTTCAACTTCAAGAGAAATTTCTCAATACCAAGAAAGGTTCTTCTTCCTTTACCGAGTATTGCCACCAATTAAAGAATTTACCGGAGGCATTTAAGGATTTTGATTCCAAAATTAACGAAATTGAGCTTGTGATCCAAATACTTTGCCCACTTCTACCCTCTTATCATAAGATTGTCAATGTCATCACCAACACGAAGCCATTCCCCTAATTTCTTGAGGCTAATAATATGCTACTTTTCCATGAGTCTCGTGAAGAATCCACCGAAGGAATCAATGATGGCATACGATCCTCCTTAGTTGTGTTATACTTCTCCCCTCACAGAAATAGAAAATCGAAAACTAAATTTAATACGGTTAAAAATAATGGGCAATTTGCTTCCAAAAGAGGGGGGGTGTAATACTAATGTATCCTTTAGCTCTAATTCCTTTTCAGGTTCATAGCCTATTTCGGGACACAATCAAGCTTTTTTTTTTGGTGCACTCAATACCTTCGTACCTGCTATAAATAAGTCGCAACGAATCCTCAGTGCTCATTTGGTTGTCAACTTGCCTTCGCAACGTCTTTAACCTATTTTCGCTCATCAGTAGCTTCCGTCTGCTGCTCTCGATGTTCAAAGCTTCAATCCCTCATCTCTCACGCCTTAGCAGTAGCTGCCCGACAATGCCTTCGACACCTTTCGGATGACTTAGCAACCTCATTACCTTGAACAACGTCATCAATATCCCTCGCTACCACATGCCTAAGCAACCTCACTTTGTCCAAATAAACAACACTATTCACCATAGCTACAGATCTCTTTCGTAGGCCTAGCCTTGCAACACTAACCACAACAGTTCACAGATCTCACCTCCGTTTTTCAGGTCATGTCAGTCCTACCTCCACAAGACAATAATTACTACATGGACTCGAGATCAAGCTCACATATGAATTTCAACCAAGGTATAATACATTCTCTAACACCGTGTAGATCAAAATTTATTATGGTTGGTAACTGTGTCGTTCTTCCTGTCAATTTCACTGGTCATTCTCTCTTTCCTTTCTTTAATCACTCTTTTCAGTTAAATAATTTTCTTGTCTCTGACAAAATTGTTAAAAATCTTATTTCTATTTGTCGCTTTACTACTGACAATTCCGTTTTTTTTTTAGTTTGATCCTTTTGGTTTCACTGTGAAGGATCTTAAAACAGATCCAACTCTTCAAAGATGCAACAGTGATCATCATGATTTGTATCATATTACATCGTCTTCCAGTTCATCTCTGCTTGCCTCTACTCACGTTGCTATTTCCTTTGACATATGGCATCACCGGCTTCAACATCCGGGATCGTCTATGTTTCAGCTTCTCAAGTCTCATAAATTTATTTTGTGTTCGAATCAAAACTCTTCTTTATATCATGCTATTAAGTTAGGAAAACATTGTCGTTTACCTTTTTCTTCATCATGCACTAAAACCTCTCATGTGTTTGAACTTATTCACTCTGACCTTTGGACCTCCCTGGTTATGAGGTTAAGTGGCTTTAAATATTATGTCTTGTTATAGGATGATTTTTCTCATTTCTTCTAGGTGTTTCCTTTGTGTTCTAAATCTGGTGTTTTTTCTATTTTTCAAAATTCTCATGCTTATGCAATAAATCAATTTAAAACTAACATCCAACTTGTTCAATGTGGTAATGCCCTTGAACTTAGTAATCAAACTCTATTGAAATTCTTTCAATAAAATGGAATTGAAATGTGATTTTCTTACTCTTACACATCTCAACAGAATAGGAAAGCTGAACGTACCATCCACATTATAAATAATATCTTACAAACAACTATTCTTCATGCCTTTCGCACTTCCTATGACCTTTTTCTCTCTCAATATGCTTTTGCTTAGGAAATTCTTTCACGTGGTAATATGGCTACATGAAATCCCTGAAGCACTCCGACTGACACCAAAGCGAAGCTGGTCGCTGGAGGTGAGCCGATTTTTGATCCTATTGTCTATCGAAGCCTAGCTGGAGCACTGTAATACTTAACTTTTACCCGTCCAAATATTGCTTATCCTATGCAACAAGCCTACCTCTTTATACATGACCCGCATGTTCCTCATTTCAATGCTTTTAAACGCATCTTACAGTACATTCAAAGTACCATAATGTATGGTCTTCATATTTATGCATTAGTTGTTTATCGCTTGGTTTCTTACTCTGATGCAGATTGGTCGAGGTGTCCTATCACTTGCCGGTCCATGTATTGTTTCTATGTCTACATTGGTGATAACCTCATCTCATGTTCCTCCAAACGACAACATGTTGTTTCTCGTTCTAGTGCGGAAGTCGAGTACCAGGGGATTGCTAATGTGGTTGCTGAAATAGCTTCGCTTCAGAATCTTCTTCTTGAGTTATCTTTTCTGCTATCTCATGCCACTATTGTATTTTGTGACATTGTCAGTGACATGTACTTAGCATCCAACCCAGTTCAACACTAAAGGGCCAAGCATGTGGAAATTGATTTTGTAACAATTGGTAATAATAAGTTAAATTCCGTCAGTCAAACCACCATGAACAAATCTGTAAAAGAGACCTATTGTGTAATATTCCTTATTATTGAGTGCAACTGAAATCATTATAATTAAAATTTCGTAAGGAATACCATGAATTTTTTTAAAATTGATAGTCGTTAAAAATTGTAAAACAATTCACAAAATGAGTATTAATTAATGCCCTAAAAATAAAATTTTGCATTAATTATACATGAGAGCTATTGATAAGTTATTTGAATATATTATATTCACATAATTCCCTGGATATGAATAACGTCCAAAATGGAGATCGTATGCGGAAGTTACACCGCTTTTAAATTATAAAATCAGTATTTATCTAATTTTCCTGAAACAAATTTCACATTGCTTCGTTTGAAATAGCTACGAACCTCGTAAATTATTTTGAGCACGTTTTGAACTTAAAATATGGTCTATTATTTGATTTAATTTTCATGAAAATTTTAATCTCGAGCAAAATCAAATTTGTAAAATCTGTCGAATCGGATCAAATTAACCACGAGACTTTAAACACCATTTCACAAAGTTCTGTATATCGAAATTGAATTTCGTCTGCAGTTTTGGAATCACCACGACCGTGACAATAAGCATGAACTTTCAAAAAAAATTACACGTCATGATTTTTTAACACGAGAATCGAGAAATGGGATTTACATCACAAAAGTACATTGTATATGATTGTTTCCAAAAATATATTCCGAAAGTCAACTTAAGACTTTCAATAATGGACCAATGCTGAATAATAGAAGCTACTTTACTTTATCTCACTACTCTTTTCTCCTTACCCCCACTTCTCTCTCTCTCTCTCTCTATCCGTCTCTCTCTATCTCTATCTCTCTCTTTGTCTCCTGTTTTCTACATTTCCAGCGAAGAAAAGGGGTTGTCGACGACCTCCATACTGGCTGAGGTAGCCTCCTCTCTAAAACACCTATTCCAGGTAAATGATCCATTTATGTTTTTGAGCAGCCAAAGATGTAGAAAATTTGATTTTGTGATGGTTACGATGTGGTGAATGATACATCACTACATGGCCATCGATGTATAGAATGCATATCTATTTTGTGTGTCACAACGTGATGAGCTTATGGTCACGATGTAACGGACGCCTGGGTTTTGAAATCTATTTTGGGATTTGTGCCCTGGTTTAAGGGAAGTGAGGGATAAGGTTTGCACACCCTCAGCGTCCATCACCTCCCTTTTACTCTCCAAGAACCCTAGCCCCATTTTAATATTGTGAGCTCCTTTTTGGTGATCTTATTCCTTAAAGAAGAAGAAAAATTCATTTTGGAGCATTATCTCAGCTAGCAAACCTCTCCTTCATCATCATGTGTTATTTTAGGACTCTTGTAAGTCCTCAAGTTCCTGCCTTTTTTAGTTTAAGCATGTTAGATCCAGATTTTGTCCATTTCCCCCCATGTTTAAGGAGGTTTGAATGTTGGTAATTTATGAAGCTAACAACTTTATGAGTTCTTGATGCTCCTTGGTGACCCCTTGTTCCATATTTGGAAAGTTAGTGAGTTATGAGTTCCATGCATGAGATTTAATCCCATTTTTCTTCATTTTGACGTAACTTGTGTTCAAGACATGAAGTGGACGTGCATGTCTAAAAAGTAATGATTTTTATAGTGCTTTGGGATGGAGAAAGTCTTATGGAAAGTTTGAGTGCTTCGCTTGAAGGATTAAGAGCTTAAAACATTAAGTTGTCCAGAGTAGTTCCCATGAGATGACAGATTGAACGTCACGAAGTGGCTAGATGTAGCTTCATAACTATTTTGTCCTAATGTTATCACGACGTAACCAATGGGTGGTCACAACATGATGATCAGCTTGGTCTGACTTTGACTATTGAATTTTGACCATTGTTGACTTTGGTCAACCTAGGAGTTTTTAAAATGTGGATTGAGAAGGTACTCTTATGCTATGTTTGATGGGTTTTGAGCATTCTAACACTTCCTAAGTGTACATGCAACCCTAATAACCTTGGATCTATGTTTGTCTAATTATCATGCAAAGTTGAATTCCAAGGTTATATTCCTATCTAGCATACATGGGGAACAATTTTAACTTGAATCATAGATAGAATAACTTACCTTGTTGTTGCTTGTGTTCCTTGAAACCTTGTGAGCCTAGCACCCCAAGTGTGATGCCTCAAATGCTTCACACAACACCAAATGCTCTTGGAAAGACTCTTGAGATAACACACACTTCTCAAAATCGGCCAAGCCCTCTAGTTTCTTAGTCTCAACTTGTGTAGCCAATTTTGTGGAGAATGGGACTCTTATATAGTGTTGGCACATCTAGGGTTACACCATGTAAACCCTAATGTGTCATGACTCTTCATTTCCATGACCCATGGGTTTGTAACTCCCATGGAGCATCCATGGAGCATCCTATGGGTAGAACCCAACTTGATAATCCATGGAGCCTCTTAGCCCACTATACAAGATATGGATGATTTACATAATCAACCCATATATTTAATTAGTTATCCTTTGATCACTTAATTAATTTCAAATTAATTCTTTGATCAACTAATTAAATAATATTATTAATATATTAGAACTTATAATATATTAATAATCTCCAAGTGTTATTTCTCTCATTTAGTCTATCCAATTGCATGGTGCCATGCAACCCAAATGGACCATGCCGGGTCGGGTCAAGTACAAGCCCGAAATAGTTATGGACTTAGACACCTTATCCGACAGTCTCCCACTTGGATAAGTCTAATAACTATATCTCTAGTACTTCAGGAACCGACCGGCAATCGTAGCTCTTTCAAGGTCTCTCGGAACTGAGAAGATGATGATACGCCATTTAAGATAAGTGATCATATAATCCTCTGTTCTAGATATCAGCCGGACAAATACATGGAACATGTCTTGCTTATTGTCCAACATTTGTTTCCCGATTTCCGATTTGTTTGACATAGAACTTAATTGAACACATCAACTTAGTTCTGACCGGGCCCGGTACATGGGTCAAAACAAAATCATCGAGGGGCCCAGATATCAGCTTCTAATCCAAGAAGGAACAGATAAACTTCGACTCATATGTTTGTTCTACCACTCATTGAATTACACACAAAAGTACGTTTTATAACATCGAGTTACCAATGCGGTTTCGTACAGTCAATGCATAACCAACTTGTAAGTAACAAATCATATCTCTAGGTTTGAAGACTTATATGATATTACCGTCTCACGATCACTCGAGATAAAATTCCATGAAGTGATTCCAGTGAGCGTGGGTTGAGTCCAATGCTCAGAACTTATGAGCACTCATGATTGTTGTAGCCTTGTCCAAGACCTCTACAACCAAACATGACAGTCTTGATTCATATCTACTTCCAACATATGACCGACTGTGGAGGTTTGAATAATATGTTATACCAAACAAAATTATTCTGGAAGTCAAAACATGCAAAAGAAATATAGTAAACGATTGACAAGAGATAGCAACACTTTACTCATAAATAAAACATTTTTTATTCATCATCTAATGTCAATTACACTTTACAAATTTCGAGATTATCTAACTACTAAATCTAATATCATCCTTCAGCCCTATGCTCCGAGCATGCTGAAGATGCTTAACCCGAGTCAATCCCTTTGTGAGGGGATCTGCCGGATTCTCATCTGATGATACCCTCTTTGCCACGAGGTGTCCTTCTTCGATCCGATGTCTAATGAAATGGTATTTTCAGTCGATGTGTCTGGATCTCCCATGATCCCTTGGTTCCTTGGCTAAGGCAACAACACTTTCACTATCACAGAAAATCTCCATTGGCTCTTTAATAGCTGGTACAACTCCAAGGTCTCCAATGAAGTTCTTCAGCCATATCGCCTCCTTTGCTGCTTCACTAGCTGCAATATACTCTGATTCACAAGTAGAATCTGCCACTGTCTCTTGCTTGGAACTCTTCCAAGAAATTGCTCCTCCGTTTAGGGTAAAGACCCAGCCCGACTGAGAGCGGAAATTATCCCTATCAGTCTGGAAGCTAGCATCACTATACCCTACAACTCTCAAGTCATCACTCCCACCGAGGGTAAGAACCCAGTCCTTAGTCCTCCGCAGGTACTTGAGGATATTCTTTACCGCAGTCTAGTGTGCCTTGCCAGGGGTCGCCTGATATCTGCTAACCATGCTCAAGGCAAAAGCTACATCGGGTTGAGTACACGTCATAGCATACATGATCGATCCTACAACCGAAGCGTAAGGTGTTCGACTCATTTCTGCTATCTCAGCCTCAGTGCTAGGGCTTTGTGTCTTACTCAATCTGGTGTTACTCTGGATGGGTAACTCTCCTTTCTTGGAATCCTGCATGCTGAATCTCTTCAGCACCTTATCCAAGTAGGTACTCTGACTAAGTCCAATTAGTCTTTTACTCCGATCTCTCAAGATTCTTATCCCTAGAATATAGGCAGCTTCACCAAGGTCCTTCATAGCGAAACACTTCCCAAGCCAGGATTTTACTTCCTGCAGGGTTGGAATGTCGTTTCCTATGAGTAGTATGTCATCCACATACAATACCAAAAAGCTGACTATACTCCCACTAGCCTTGACATACACACAAAATTCATCTTCACTCCTAGAAAAGCCAAATTCCTTGACCTTTTCATCAAAGCAAAGATTCCATCTGCGAGGTGCTTGCGTCAATCCATAAATGGATTTCTCAAGCTTACACACTCTATTAGGGTACTCGTTGCTGACAAAACCCTCTAGCTGACTCATGTAAACATCTTCAGCCAACTTTCCATTAAGGAAAGCGGTTTTGACATCCATCTGCCATATTTCATAGTCATGAAATGCAGCTATGGCTAACAGAACCCGAATAGACTTAATATTGGCTACCGGAGAAAAGGTCTCATCATAATCCACTCCAGGAATTTGAGAGAAGCCCTTTGCAACCAGTCTAGCCTTATAAGTGTGTACTTTACCATCCATGTCGGTCTTCTTCTTGAAGACCCATTTGCACCCTACTGTCTTACGACCTGGTACATTTTCAACCAAGTTCCAAACTTGATTGTCATACATGGATTGTATCTCGCTATCCATAGCCTCTTTCCATTTAGCAGACTCGGGGCCTGCCATGGCTTCCTCGTAGCTGTTAGGGTCATCTTGACTTACTAGTGTTTCATCACTAATAAGTGTCTCACCTTCTGCAGTAATATGGAATCCATAGTAATGCTCAGGTGCACTCCTAACTCTCGTGGAACGTCTCAGAGGTACAGATTTGTCAATTGGCTCAACAGGAGTTTCGTCCTCAAGTTGAGGGCTAGAGTTTGAAGTTCCTTCACCGCTTGATTCTTGAATTTCTTCAAGATCAATTTGCCTCCCACTGTCTCCTTGGCTTATAAATTCTCTCTCTCGAAAGACTCCTCTTCTTGCTACAAAGACCACATTGTCACTAGGTCTGTAGAAGAGGTAACCAAAGGATCGCTGTGGGTAACCGATGAAAATACACCTCTCGCTTTGAGGTTCGAGCTTATCATGAGTCTCGCGTCTCACGAAAGCCTCGCAACCCCAAATCTTGATGTGGTCTAGTTTAGGTACTTTACCAGTCCACATCTCGTGAGGAGTTTTGGCAACTTTCTTTGTAGGGACTAGATTAAGAATATGGGCGGCAGTCTCTAAGGCATACCCCCAGAATGAGATTGGTAGCGTAGCTCGACTCATCATGGAACGAACCATATCTAACAAGGTTCGATTACGCCTCTCAGCCACACCATTCAACTGTGGTGTCCTGGGAGGTGTCAATTGTGAGACTATCCCACATTCCCTTAGATAGTCGAGGAACTCTGAACTAAGATACTCACCTCCACGATCGGATCGAAGCATCTTAATGTTCCTGCCCAATTGATTCTCAACTTCCTGTTTAAAATCCTTAAACCTCTCGAAAGTCTCTGACTTATGCTTGATCAAGTAGACATATCCATATCTACTATAATCATCAGTAAAAGTCAAATAATAACGATTAGCATCCCTTGTGGCATGTTTGAATGGTCCACACACATCCGTGTGTATAAGGTCCAACAAACCTTCACCCCTCTCACACGAACCTGTGAAGGGTGACTTTGTCATTTTTTCCAAGTAAGCATGATTCGCAACTATCATCTGACTTTAGGTCAAACGACTCCAAGACTCCATCCTTTTGGAGTTGGCCTATGCGTTTCTTGCTTATATGTCCAAGACGACAATGCCATAAAGATGCTTTATCCAAGTTATTATTAGTAGAATCAATACACAAAACATTATTTCCTAAGTTATCAACAACAGATACAGCTTCATACACACCATCACAAGGTAATGCTTTAAAATAAAGAACATTATTAAAGAAAGCATCAATAGAACCAACTTCATTATTAAATGAAAAGGTAAACCCTTGTTTGTACAAAGCATGAAAGGAAATAATATTTCTTGCCATTCCTGGCGAATAACAACACTTATTCAAATCTAAACTAAACCCACTACTTAGCGATAAAGTATAAACTCCAATCTTGGTAACAGGTATAGCTTTCCTATTCCCCATGATCAAGTTTATCCTTCCTTGCTCCACATCCTCACTTCTTCTTAGTCCCTGCAAGTCACAACAAATATGAATACCACAACCGGTATCAAGGACCCAAGAATTAGGATGGGGTGAGTTATTAGAAATGATAGTGTAAATACCTGCATGGTTGGGTTTAACTTTCCCATCCTTCACATCTTGCTGGTATTTTGGGCAGTTCCGCTTCCAATGAGCTTTTTCATGGCAATAGAAGCATTCAGCCTCTTTTGGGTCAGAAGAAGGAGTAATGAAACCTTTCTTGGTTCCACTTGAAGAAGAGCCATCAAGGGTCCGAACCTTGGTACCCTTAGAAGAGCTCTTTCTCTTCCTCCCTCGACTTTTCCCGATTGCCAAAACTGGAGTAGAGTTTTGAGTAGGAGTGATAGCAACCGACTTCCCCTTAAGACCTGATTCTGCGGTCTTGAGAAGTCCCTGAAGTTTGCTGAGGGTGACTTCTTCCTTGTTCATGTGATATGTCATGCGGAATTGATCATAGCACGATGGTAAGGAATGCAAAATAATATCTATTGCAAGATCCTCCGGGAAGTTCACATTAAGCTTCAGCAAACGATCCACATACCTTTGCATTTTCTGCATGTGGCTCGTGACGGATTCCCCGTCCTTCATTATGGTTGTTATCATGGAGCAGATGATTTCATACCTCTCTTGTCTTGCACTTTGATGGTATCTTTCCATCAAATCTTGGTGCATGTCATAAGGGTAGAAATCCTCATAAGACTTTTGGAGTTCCGCTGTCATCGTGGCCATCATGATGCAAGCTACTTTCGTAGCATCCCTTTCATGTGCCCAAAATTCAGCGATCTCCTGAGGAGTTGCAGTGGACTCATCAATCTCCTTAAGCTCCTTGTCAAGGACATATTCTTTGTCCTCGTAGCGGGTAATCATCCTGATGTTTCTGATCCACTCATTGAAGTTGGATCCATCAAAGGTGACTTTCCCACACAAGTTCATAAGGGTAAAGGAGCCATTAGGATTAGAGCCAGAAGCATTGTTGAAAGACATCTGAAGGAAAGAGGACAAGATTAGTTTAGATATAAGAGAGTCCTTAATAAAACACCCAAATGTAATATTAAGGCTAGGATCCAATCACAATATAATATAACTTAGAAGAGGTATGTCGTAATCTAAGCTATATCATATTTGAAAGGTAGGTGAATGACGATTCACCAATTTCCACCACGAAAACCGCAATATTTTAGTATTAGGTTTTTGAATGGTTCTTAGAAATTCCTAGATTCTTTGAGATTCAATGAACTTTTCAAAGGCATGTTTCAATCTCGAGTGTGCCCTCCAAGTTTTGTGACTGGGATACCGAGGATCACAAAACAAGGTGTGAAGTAACCATGCAAATCACTTGGTACCCTTAAAGTTTATCACTCAATCGATGTGCCGGTTAACCACACACGCTCCATCGATACTATAATAAACCCTAAGTCACCCTTTACCTACCTTGTTAAGTCCAAGTTAGTGTGCCGGTTAACCACACACGCTCCACCAACGACTTAATCAAAGTGTAAAGTGTAATTTCATGGAATAGCACCTTATTCACATTTTTCCTAAAGTAACTAAGATTGGGAATTTAATAAAACATTTAGTTACTTTATAATATTCATCATACTTTGAATGAGAATTAATAAGTCCTTGTCTTACCCGTTCGGCTAACGACCCTCCACCGATCAAGCAAGCGGTGGGTGAGAGTGGACACCCATTAAGTCACCATTTTATAGGCAAGAACCTTATACCCACCTTATAGACCGGCTTCGTGAATGAGGCGTACTAGCGGTAAGACGACTTTGTTCTTATACATATATATATAATTATTAAATCATAATAATATAAGTATAAGGGTTGAATTTTAACTTTTAAAATTCTAGGGGTTGGAACTAAAGTTTTAACTTAACTTTACTTGTTCCAAAACTTGAGGGCAAGTTTTGTAAACTTTCAAAACTTTTCACTTCTTGTAACTTATGAGTTTAATAGAGTAATAAAATGAGGACTTTTCATTTTTCCTAACTCTTGTGTTCTTTTAATGGTTTTTAATCCAAGAGACTTTTGGTATTCCATAACTTGAGGACAAGTTATGGACTCCATTAAAACACATTATGATCATGAATTAATCTACCACATAGGTTACAAATAATTCCTATGATCATCTAAACATCATAAGAACAAGAATATGAATATGAACACTTTCAAGAATCAAAATCACATTTAATCTTTGTAATTTTGATAACTAGTTGTTGTAAATGAGTTAGAAAAGACATTACACCTTCTAAAACAAGTTTTCAAGTACCAAAACATTTTAGGGTAATGATTCTAATCCATTTCCAGCAACTCAAGTCGAAATTCTGCACTCTGTCGACCCTACTCGCCGAGTGCATAAACCTACTCGTCGAGTAGGTTGAAGATACACATGAACTCGACGAGTCCTCCCCATGGACTCGCCGAGTCCATCAGTCAGACAGCAGAATTTTCGACTTTCTTCAACTTTTAAGCACAAATAACAAACAAACAAGCCTAGGCTCTGATACCACTGATGGGTTTTGAGCATTCTAACACTTCCTAAGTGTACATGCAACCCTAATAACCTTGGATCTATGTTTGTCTAATTATCATGCAAAGTTGAATTCCAAGGTTATATTCCTATCTAGCATAGATGGGGAACAATTTTAACTTGGATCATAGATAGAATAACTTACCTTGTTGTTGCTTGTGTTCCTTGAAACCTTGTGAGCCTAGCACCCCAAGTGTGATGCCTCAAATGCTTCACACAACACCAAATGCTCTTGGAAAGACTCTTGAGATAACACACACTTCTCAAAATCGGCCAAGCCCTCTAGTTTCTTAGTCTCAACTTGTGTAGCCAATTTTGTGGAGAATGGGACTCTTATATAGTGTTGACACATCTAGGGTTACACCATGTAAACCCTAATGTGTCATGACTCTTCATTTCCATGACCCATGGGTTTGTAACTCCCATGGAGCATCCATGGAGCATCCTATGGGTAGAACCCAACTTGATAATCCATGGAGCCTCTTAGCCTACTATACAAGATATGGATGATTTACATAATCAACCCATATATTTAATTAGTTATCCTTTGATCACTTAATTAATTTCAAATTAATTCTTTGATCAACTAATTAAATAATATTATTAATATATTAGAACTTATAATATATTAATAATCTCCAAGTGTTATTTCTCTCATTTAGTCTATCCAATTGCATGGTGCCATGCAACCCAAATGGACCATGTCGGGTCGGGTCAAGTACAAGCCCGAAATAGTTATGGACTTAGACACCTTATCCAACAATGTTTAGGTGTCTCGTAGTATTGGTGTCCTCTGTCAGGGAGCTATTGTGTTAGCCTGCTGTTTGTGAGGTGAGTCTTTTCACTATATTACTTATGCAATAGTGTGTGCATGTTGACCACCTGGGTCATGTTTGTTGATTGATGTTATGTGTTACTGAACTACCGATAGTTTTAGGGCGTGTTGTTAGCCCATTAGGACTGTTGATTGTTCCCAAGGTTGCTGATAACCCACAGGGCGTGCTGTTGGCCCATAGGACATGCTGTTAGCACATTGGGACTGTTGATAGTCCCCAAGGTTGCTGATAACCTATAGCTATTTATTTATGATGTGCTGTATGTGATATTTTGGGAAACTCACTAAGCTTTGTGCTTACATTTGTGGATTTAAATGTGTTTCAAGTACTTAGATGATTGTGGTAAGGCAAAGGCTTGAGTGTACACTCTCCTCGACAGCTTTCATGATTCCACATTTTCTGATACTCAGATTTTGGGATGAATGTATTTTGTTACTTACGATTTTTCTTGACTTGGTTTTTTCCTAGAAACTATGTTTTGATTTAATTTAAAAATGAAAATTTGGTTGCGATTTTTGGGATGTTACACTCTCCAGTTCCACTGACTTCTCTTATTGAATACAAGCAGCCACCGAACACCTCCTCACCATCTACTGCCGATGCTGCTTTGTTTCTTCGGTTTCTTTGCTGCCGACGACGAGAAAGGAACCCACGAGGTAACACCAAATATCTTTTTCCCCCTCCACTTTTTATTGACGATCACAACAACCAAATACCCCCTTGATCTTCATTATAACTTCTCCTTCCCTTCCCTTCGTGTTTCCTCTCGGAACGAGATACAAGAAGACGAAGAAGCTGCCATTGCAGCCCTTCACTTCCATCGTCGGCGATGACAACCATCTACTGGCGATGATAGCCTTTTGTTGTCTCTCCCTTCCTCACGGTTTCTTAGCCACACCGAAGCACCAATCCATCCTATCGTTGCCTTAGTTTATTCTCCTTCTAGATTGTAAAAGGACCAAAACAGCCCCTCCATTATGTTACAAGACCAAAACAACCCCTTATTTGTATTATTGAATCAAAAACATCCCCTCATTTGTATTTGTTGATCAAATCAGCCCATCCATTCATTTTACAAGATTAAAACAACCATTTCCCTTAAATTATTACAAATTGTCCCTTCTAGTGTAATTTGTTACAAAAAAGTCCCAAAAGTGTTTCAAAGTCCAAGAATTTTTATTTTGCGGTTTCTCACGTTAAGTTTCACAAAAAGGAACAAACTTCAAACCTAGATCGAGATCACCCATCAACGGTAAGTTTCTTCGGCCCCTCTTTTACGATTTTTATGTTTGGAGGAGAATACATGCATGTTTATTGAAGGTTTGATGATTTTCAAGTTTTCATATACTAAAATGTATCAAACTCTATTATTTGTTACTGGTTTGGGAAATAGCGTTCTAAAATACTATAAATCAACATTAAATTTTACAAGTTAAAGTAGAATGCTAAAATATGTTATACTTTTACCTCGTTGAGAAATATGAATGTAAATGTTAAGAAAAATCACAAGATTATAAGTAGATTGCTATAAGAATACAAGAATGTCTTGTGACATATAAAGATATGATCTTTATTAAAAACAAGAATGAACCTGTCAAGAAAGTATAAAATGACATTATATATATATATATATATATATATATATATATATATATATATATATATATATATATATATATATATATATAACCCAAAATGTTATTCAACAGAATGAGGTACAAGAAGAAAGTACATTGCCTAAATTGATTGAAAAACAAAGTTTGAACAATTATGTGATTATTAGTTGAAAAATACCAAAAACCAACTATTAATTATGAAGGCATGTAAAAATTAGTTTAAAAGCAATTTTTATTATATTTTTATAATTATTATAAAAGCATAAATCATTTTTACTAAATTATAAAATTGTCATATATGATAGTATAATTGATTTCAAAATTTTTAAGAATCGTTGTGTAAGAAATTATACATCATGTCAATTATGTAACTTATTGATTATTATGGAAATTGTTGGTTTCATGTTGGTTGAAACCTAGAAAGTGTTATAAAAACATCCGTTATGCTGCCCAAATTTGTTCATGACAAACAATAAAATTTGGAAATCCTTTAAGTCTTACGAATCTCAAATGCTAAAAGACTTCAATCAAAGATTATTCCTACAAAAATTACATGTATTCGACAATCTTATAACGAAAAGTTTAGGGTTAGGATGCCTAGAAACATTTTTAGGATCCAACACTCGCGAGTCTTCCTATATGAGCTACATTCGTTTTCTAAAGCCATATGGGCTAAGATCATTTCCTATGCCATGTGGACTATGTTTGTAACAACACTGAGACTGTATGTCTTAGTCAAATTCCTCTACAATATAATCATTAGTCCATATGAAACATGGAATGTCAAGTATAGATCAACAATACTAATTTATTGGGTAGACATCCCACTAACGATTGCTATCTACAACCATCGTCTCATGAGATGAAATTAAACGTTGATGTTTCTACACTATTTACTCCACGACGTTGATAAAACGTGATGTGGAACTTTTAGCATGCCCCTTTTCAGTGACGGGGCAAAGGCGTCATGTTGCAATTCGATTATGAGCTCATTATAGATCCTAGATTTGTTTTGTTACTGTATAGAATAATTGAAATACGATTTATACGGGGGGTTTTGTTCACTTATACTAGTTGAAAGAGACTGTATGTAGTGGGATATTTTGTGACTCAAAACGATTAGTGTCATTACAAAAAATTATGTTATAGAACACTTAATTAATAACATGACACGACTGGTCAATGTTTATAAACTAATAAATAAATAAGTTATTTTTCATAAACCACTCATTTTGCACGAAAGTAGTTTTGGTGAAACTGATTCTTCTAACACAAATAAAAAGTGTATAATATGATACTTAATAAAATATTATGACACGAAAACACAACGTTTATGTAGGAGGATTTTACCTATTGAGTAATTGTCCGTTCCAAAATTAAGTAAGATAACACTTAATAAATATTATGACCCAATCATACAAAATTTATAAACTCGAAACTTATGAGTTCTACATATAAACTATAAAATTACTTCTACGAAATTTCAGGAGTAAAACTAGTTATTTTATGTTTTCATAAAGTGTGACATGTCTTATTTTTATATAACTTGGTATTCACAATCCTTATATAAAAATGCATTTTGCTCATGGGAACCATGAAATTTGATATATGTATGACTTACTTACATATTTATCAAATTTTGTATTTGATGCGAACAAACAACGTTTCTACATGAGTTCAAAAACACTTTTATAACTCATCTAATTTTTTTTTTTTAATTTTCATTGAAAAATACTGATTTACAAAAGCTTATTTACAAAATAAATATTATAAAACACTTTTATTTATAAAATTACATTGTGAAAAAACCTATAGAACTTACCGACAATGTTTTTTTTGACGTATCTTAATGCATATATTCACATTTTTATTAACAGGTCGAAAGATTTTGCGTAGAAGACTTTTCGTTATTGTAGCATACCTTTGTAAACGCCGAATTGTTAGACATGTGTCACGATTTAGCAATAACCATTGACAATGTAATTTTTGTTTTGGATATAATAGAACATTATATTTGTATTGTTCAGTGTATGTTCAATACTTGTGATCACTAATTTATGTCGTGCACCTCGGTGTTTCCGCCGGCGGCCGGGGGTATGATAGATTTACATTTTGTTAGAGAACATGTTGTGCTTGGTCATGTGTGTGTTTTTCGTGTTCCATCTTCTTATTAGTATGCATATATTTTCACAAAGGGTCTGCCTACATAGTTGTTTTAGATTTTAGAAATAGTTTGAACGTTCGGGCTTCCCCTGCTCAAGCTACGAGGGTGTGTTAAATGTATTTATTCTCCTTTTTATATCAATGAATAGTATAATAACCCATTGTATTATATATATATATATATATATATATATATATATATATATATATATATATATATTAATTGCTATATATGTAACACTAATTAATGGTTTCCACAATATTCACCATAATTATCATGATTATCCATACACATACTCTAAATAATCATTATATATATTAATTGCTATATATGTAACACTAATTAATGGGTTTCCACAATATTCACCATAATTATCATGATTATCCATACACATACTCTAAATAATCATCATCTAAAGCTTTATACAACACTTTGAATGTCCCAAATGGATTATAGAATTCACAATAGTATTTATCCTTTATCATTTAGCATAATTGGTTTTGTTGGATAAGTTTTTCGAAACAAATGATGATGAAACAACTTTTATGCTAACAATTAACACATATTTGCTTGGAAAGTGTATTGCCTTGATAGTTTCTTGAGATATTGCGTTTTGAGTATATTCAATGTTCTTAAAAACGTTTTTGTTATAAACATTTTCTTGTTCACCTTAATCATTAGAAGATGAAATCAACATTTCATCATTTTTGTCCAAGATAATTTTTCTTTCAAAAATTTTAGGTTTAGTTTTTTTCAAAAGAGTCTGAACTATTACACCTACAAAAAATTTGTGACAACCCAAGTGTTCCCGTTACATTTTCCCCGTTACTATTAACGGAATATCTCACTGTATAAAAGTTCCGTTAGTTAGAGGGCGTTAATTTAATAAACATTCCATTTGTTTATAATTAATATGCCGTTAAGTCGTGGTAAAAGGGAATAAAAACGCATGACACACATTTCCATTAGATTGGAAAATGTCAAGTTTTATTATTACGACCACTAAATCGGGTGCGACCAAAAGCCCCGTTTAACAGCAGTATCGGGTAAAATCCCACTAAGCCCCGACTCAAAACCCTATATAAGGGTGAGTGGAGTCTATTGGAGACTTTTTACACTCTCTCTCTAGACCCGATTTCGCCCCGAATCCGCAACCAAACGCTTCCAAATTGTAAGTCCGCTTACCCTAGCTTGTTCTAAACATCACTAACTGTAATTATAGCCCAAAAACCATCCAAGAAGGCATGGGATAAGGAGTTTACGGCCCAGGAACACTCTAGGGCCGTAAACCCCTAAAATGGTGACAAACATGCCTCTAAACTTGCCCTTAAGCTTGGAAACTAATTAGGGATCTAGCCTAGGAATTTTTAAACATTAAAACTCATGGATTTAGGGCACAAAGGAGAGTTTACGGCCCAAGCACAAGCTTAGGCCGTAAACACCTCAAAATCTTGTATAAAGGCCCCAAAAACACTCCCAAACCACCCTAGGGCTTAACACATTAATTGGAGACTTAGTACTTTAGGTTTAGACCACTTAAACACATCAAATTGAAGGAAAAAAAGGAGTTTATGGCCCAGGTCTATACCAAGGCCGTAAACTCCCCAAAACATGCCCAAAATGTAGTTTTTGCCCCCCAAATGACCATAGGCTATTTCTATAAAATGCTAGGAAGGATTTAAGGGCTTAAACACAAGGAAATATGGGGTGACTTGGAGTTTACGGCCCAAGCAAGTACCTAGGCCGTAAACTCCCCAAAACTAATGCAAATGTTAGATTTAATCCCCCAAAATAGCATCACACTTCACCAGAAATTGCTAGAAGGGTATTTGGGGCTTGAAACTTCACTTAACTCAATGATCTAGAGTTTACGGCCGTAAACTCCTTTAGGAGTTGTTCCTAGGCCGTAAACTCCATTATAAAGCCCTTAGGAGCCTCAAATCCACTCATGCTATTTAGGAAAAGTGCTTGGAATAATTCTATGATGCTAGTAGAAGGCTTAAAACACCCTAGAACCCATCACCATGAGTTTACGGCCGTAAACTCATGGTGAGTAGTCCCTGGGCCGTAAACTACTAGATAAGGGCATACTCTCGGGCAATAAACTTCATTCCTTAGCCATATACACCCTTAAACGCTACCCGGGACACCCAAACACTTAGCCAAAGTGTTCTCCACTCCTGTGAGCGCGTATATTTGTTTAATTAGTATATAATATGCTAATTGTATGTGAACATATGTTACCATATGTTAAAATAGGTCATTGTGTGTGTTCAAGTCCTTGCGTGACACCGAACGCCCAAACGGAACCTTCGTCAGACCTACTTACACCAGGTGAGTTCATACCCCTGAATGAACCTTTTAAATGCTTTTAAATGTTTTTATAGGGGGGGGGGGATTACAAGTTAAACATGCCAGTTATCATATCAATCACATGTGATTGATAACCCGCATGCACAAGATTTTACCACTTTACACTATTTTACCGAGTAGGACACTATAATGATTTTACTTATTTCAAAACTTTTGTTTATACTGATTTATCCAAATTCATTCTATACTGGTTTATGAAGGATTTCCAAGGGTTTTAAACATATTTTACAAAAGAATACCAACTGTGATTTTTCCTGAGTATGAAGATTTTTCATCAAAGTATCCTTTCACGACTTATACTTTTACTTTTAGATACTGCAGCTTCACTTTCATATATTTTAAACTCCTACTCGATAACGCTTACACTTCGTGATGCATTTATGCACGTTATCGTCTCTATATTGCTTATACTTGTTATCGTCTCTATATCGCTTATACCTGTTATCGTCTCTATATCGCTTATACCTGTTATCGTCTCTATATCGCTTATACCTGTTGTCGTCTCTATATCGCTTATACCGGGTACGCTTATACTTCGCGACTCGATCTATCTACACTGTATGAATTCACACCATAATGATATGTCTCCACTTAATACACACCCAGCCATAGTTAGATGTATGTCTATGCGTATATAGATACATATAAGTAATGATTGAGGGACTTAGGAAGGCTCGTCCGCCCTATTTCCTTTTCTTCGTTGAGATGTGGTCTGGTGGGATTGGATGGCCGTCCGAAGGTCGTTTGACTCATTAGTTATATATTATGTATATGAGTATGGACCTATAGGAATTCTCTAGGCAGTTCAATTAAGAGTCTCTACCTTTAGTCTATACTTACATTAGAAACCTACTATTAGGAAGTCTCTACCTCTAGTTCAACACTTACACACTACCCACTATTTGGAAGTCTCTACCCACTATTCGGGATGCATCTTCAGGACACCGCCTTCTCCGTTGTCTAGTTGGTAACTAGAGTCTCCTGTAGGGAGAGCGGACATTGTGTGTATAGATCTATACGGGATTGACAACCCCGCACCTAGACTGCTAGCTACAGTCCCGGCCTACCAAGCCAACGGGTGACAAATGTCACATCTTATAGACGCTCGTAGGGCGTTTGGAACTCTAGTCAGTATGGTTACGAGTATCCCGGGTTACCTTATAATTCTTTGGCTTTAAGGTAACGGCATTTCACCAGCAATCTACACTGTATGCTGGTAACTCATTTTCAGAGTCACACTGTTTCTGACCTTACAAGATGTATCTTTCATTTGATACTGTCTGGGGTCTGTCTTTCACTGTTTTGACCTTACAAGACGTATCTTTCATTTGATACTGTCTGGGGTCTGTCATTCACTGTTTTAGACCTTACCAGCTATGCCTTTCATTTGGTACCTTCTGGGGTCTGAGTCTCCACTTGTTAGACTTAACCAGGCGAGTCGGTAGTTCGATATTCTCCTGTAGTCTATGATTCCCTGCCTTTGTCAGCAGTCCTCACTGCTGAGGCATATGTTATTCCCTGATATTGTTTGCTTTCCTCAATAATCAAATTCAGTATTTTGATAATGATAGCAATTTAGGGAAAACTACTTTTTACCACATAACGCTGACCAGTCTTGGTAGAAGACTGCTTTTATTAAAGAAAATATAGGATTTTCTGGAGAGAACTCTAATACACAGAAAACACTTAAACTACTACTTATTAAAGTTATTTGATTGAAACGTCACCTAATACTTATGAACTCACCAGCATTTGTAAAAATGCTGATACTCGCTTTGCAAATAACTTGTGATCTCAGGTCAGAAATTAGACAGGTACATCCCCGGAGCTGATGATGAAGATAGCCTAGTACCATGTTCTTCTTATTAGACTTACTTGTATTACTTTATATTTTTGTAATGTAACCATGTAATACTATTACTATTAATGCAATGTTTTGTTGTACTTTGATTACTATAATGCATGTGTTGTGATACTTGACATGACGTCATCCACCCCAGAACGTTTCCGTCGTTCCGGTTTCGGGGTGTGACAGATTGGTATCAGAGCATTGTTTATAGTGAGCTAAGTATATCAATTCATAAAAGATATACAACCTATAAACGCAAAGGGATAAAAAACTCTGACCAAAAGTTATACTTTAAAATATAACCATATTTTACCAAAGTATAATAACATCCAGAATCTAAACACCCGAACACAAGTATCACAAGAAGAACAATAATAAGAGTATTCGGACGTTGAGCACTACAGTCAAACCTGAGCAGTTATGTAATCGTAAGTTGGGATAAATGTAACCTGATCAACTACATTTATCCGAGATGCGATGAACGTCTTCTTGGGAGTGATAGTGGTGTACAACAGGTCTGAAACTTACCAACTAGGGATGCTAGAGCCAAACATAAGGTTAAAATACTATAGGAGTATTTTAGAACGCTAAAAGATTCACACTAATCCCAGAATCATATTCAGAAGATAAGACTCAAACAAGAATTAAAATACCATAGGGGTATTTTAGGAATCATAAACAACCTTGCGTGAATAACTAAAAAGATCCTTATTGATATACCTACAACTATAGAGGGTATACTTCCAAGGTTATATATAATAAGGATCCCATAGACTAAGAATGTGTGGTTTCGCTCTATTTCCTTTTCCTCGTTGGGATGTGGTTCTAGAGTAGTATCACATATTCGAAGGCCTATCAGATCTAAACTATATATGATTTGTATACCCTGTGTAATCGTAGCAGGACTTGATATGGATCATCCAGTGGAATGTTAATAATCTCTTAGGAATTCTTTAGACATTTCCAGTCTCGTGCGAACCCTGTAGATGACCCTACCCACTTCAGTGCTTGACAGAAGAGTTGAAGTCGACCCCGAAGAAGTTCATTGAGAAGAATTCATGTTCGGAAATAAATGAACTGGGTCGAGACTATTGAATGCACCAAGTGCCCATATTCTTTTAGGGACACCTGTGAGGAATTCGCCTAAACTTCGGAGATTCCCAGTCATCCACCCTGAAGTGATGACACCCAGAGTTGGAATCAGAAGGAAGGCGGAGTAGGAATTCAATATGTTCATACAAGAAGAGAACCCTAGGAAACTACCCGGAGGAAACCAACGCCGATTCCAGTCAAAAACACGAGGCAGACCGAGGGAGCCAGTACATGGAACCCGGGAATTGTCTTTTCCTCGTGATCCTCACGCTAATACACCCTTAAAATAATACAAATTAGTGAGTTAGTGGCTACACTACTCACGCTATGTGTTAGGTAAATCGTCGTTTCCCGTTGCCAGTTACACGAATAGGGCGGATCCCCGCATATCTAATGAGAGAATTTTAGCCATCTGCCCTTGAGAGCCTCTCTTTCCGCAGTTTCGTTCCGAACCGTTCTCAAATCTCTCCAGGCCGGAGAGTGAAACTTATCCCAGTATAAAAGGTAACTTAGTAGGAACGACTCGCATCTTATGGCCTTTTTCCGATACTCATACTCCTACCTCGATTACCATGACTACACCATAGGGATGTAGGTCGACGTTCAAAAAACCAGTACCCGAGGCACGGGAAAATTTAGGCCTGACACATTTAGGACAGAAATGTCCAGGGTTAGCTATAGCCTCTTATCATCTTATATTCTTTTCCATGTAGGAAAACCATGCCACCGAAGAAGCGCAATCAGTCCCCAAGCAAGAAACCTACTCTCTTATTCGATGAAGCTACGTTCCAAGCTGCGGTCTCAGTAGCCGTAGCAGCTGTCATGGCTCACTTAAATGCTAACACCGCTAATGTTAGCAAGGGCCCTGTTGAGAATTCCGATCCTGACAATGGACAGCAACAACCAATACTTCCATGCCCAGTCTCCCAAGAACCTCAAACGAACCTACTAAAGAGAAAACTCAAGATGGAGGAAGGAAGTACCTCGGCCCAAGGACCCTCCGAAGGGCAACAAGCAGAAGCAACTCCTGCCAACCCTTCCCTCCTGACTTCAAGCAGGCCATACCTAGGAGACCTTCCCTACTACGGCAAGTGCAGCTACCATCATCATGGTGTCTGTCGGGAACTCCACTGTCTTAGATGCAACAGGAAGGGGCACACCTCCCGTACCTGCAGAGCCCCGGTGGAGTTTATTACACCAACCGCTAGAGTAGCAACCGACATAGTTTGTCACCGATGTAGTGGAAAAGGACACTTTAAAAGGGATTGCCCAACTGAAAGAAACAACAAAGGCACAAGAGGAGACTAACTCTACCGCTTAGGAGGAAACATCAAGGAACTCGGTAGATTTTTGGTACGTCTCTCGATCTCGGATAACTAAGCTAAGAACAATAAAAGACTAATTCAAATGCCAATTCTTTCCAGTAAGGCGAAAGTCGCAGCACTGTTATAAAATTTAAAATCCATTAGGTAAAACTATAATGACTGAACATATACGCTACGGCCATGTATATTTAAGATGGACAGACCTAGAGTGAGCGAATGCCGCCTCATTTCCTGTTCCTCGTTTGGTTGTGGAATTAGGGCGGGGTCGCTCAGTCAACAGTCCTCCCCACCTTAAATATACATGACTAGTATATGTGAGGCGATTATAGAAATGCCTTGTGGGAATTCGTTCATGAAAAGATACTCTATTCGGAAACACTTAGAACTCTTTATAGTTCCGCGTCAACTCTATCAGTCCAGGTATCCGCGGTAGTGATACATAGGACGAAACCCCGAGACGTCTAGAACTTGTGTGCCTGTTCGGCACATGACTCTATCGATCTTCACTTTATATCATGTCGGAGTGTGCCAACTTCGAAGACTCTATTGATCATGGTTTGACTTCGTGCAACCATGTGTATATCCTTAAGTGATGTGTAAAAAGAACTTTCTCCATAGCCATGTCGGCAAAGAAAGGTTCTTCCAAACCTAAGCCTAACACAAATAATCAAACTTAATACGATCCGTCGATCGTCCCTCTTGTCTCAAACCTTCCGAAGTACCCAAGGGAGGGTACCATACACTGTTGACCGACTTCTAGTAGTCAGATAGACACCGAAGTGAACGACACTGTAGATACTTCAGAAGACAACAACCATCCATAGCACACTCAGAAGAATCCCCTGAAAGACCCTTCGCACCTCGCACATCAGGTTCGTGAACCCAGAGAATAGAACTCACGAGGCTGACCACTATAGTCAGGTATACGCTGGCATACATCAAGTATTGGTGGTTAAGCCAAGCATGAGTTCTACCACGGACCTCTTAGCAAAACACTTCCACCCTATTCCATAACATAGGAGCCGGCGTCAAGAAAATCACTGCGGGTTGAGCGAGTAAAGTTCCGAGTGATGAAACTCTATACCCACTAGATTTGACCTAGACCGAGAAAACTCAGAACCTTCGGAAGAGTAGTTGCAGCTGATGCTCTAACTACTCAGGCACCTTGCCCATCCTGTTATAGACAGGAAGTGCCATCATCCTCCACCCTCTCGCATGGATGAAATCGTCGTCGCCCTATAAACGATGAAATACATTCTCCGAGGTGGACACTAGGATGCCGAGAACCACAGGATAACCTTCGCGGCTAAGAATATTTGGTCAAGTGTGAAAGTAGCTGCGTTAGATCTCATGACCCGGATCCCGAAGAGATCATAGACTTGACACCAGCCCTGGCGTTAGTCGACGGGTTATGCAGGAACATACACTTTCCACGCTAGAATAACCCATAGTCTTAGAGATTCCTTGGACTATTAGGTGTTCCACGAATACTATCTCACGCAGAGATAGTAGAAACACCTCCCGAGATAGTCCAATGCTCGTCTAGTGAAACCCTATCTCCCCGACCCTCAGGGTTTCCGTATCTCAAGCATCGTTAGTGCAGGTCCATTTTGCACGATTTTGGGATAGACACTCTATAGCAAACCGATGACCATAGTCATGCAATCCACACGGCAATCTAGAAAGTCTCTATCAGCCAGTTGACAGAAAACACGAAACCGAAGACCACCCGAGATTTCTAAGAACCAACCTGAAGGACTACACTACCAGTACGAGAGAGAACGTTAGGAACTTCGGAATGGCGATCACGCCAGTGATGATCTTGCCATAGAAGTACACTATGTTCTAAGTACTGAAAAGCTCTACCCTTCCGAGAGCGTAGGACCATCCAAAAAAAAATCCTCATGGAGACATGGTCCAACCCTTTTCAAGCCGCTAATACCTTCGGATATGCCACAAGATTCACACCCGATAGATCCACTTCTTAAATTTGATACGTGATTACCCGATGACACTTTCCGTGCCTCACACATCTTGATAGAAACCATTGAGGACCCTGACATCATAAATATACCAGTTGGAACCCACTAGCTACACTAGATGGAATCCGCATCCCGTACGTGAAGGTCTGTCGAAATGACAAGCACAGACTAGAGTTCACTTGGGTATGCGAGGACAACCGTATAAGAAGCATTCCCTTACCTCTGCTTGGCCATTCATACCTACTTCCTTGCCTAAACCTGAATTTTGGGACGAAATTCCCTCTAACGGGGGGATGATGTGACAACCCAAGTGTTCCCGTTACATTTCCCCGTTACCATTAACGGAATATCCCACTGTATAAAAGTTCCGTTAGTTAGAGGGCGTTAATTTAATAAACATTCCATTTGTTTATAATTAATATGCCGTTAAGTCGTGATAAAAGGGAATAAAAACGCATGACACACATTTCCATTAGATTGGAAAATGTCAAGTTTTATTATTATGACCACTAAATCGGGTGCGACCAAAAGCCCCGTTTAACGGCAGTATCGGGTAAAATCCCACTGAGCCCCGACTCAAAACCCTATATAAGGGTGAGTAGAGTCTATTGGAGACTTTTTACACTCTCTCTCTATACTCTCTCTCTAGACCCGATTTCGCCCCGAATCCGCAACCAAACGCTTCAAAATTGTAAGTCCGCTTACCCTAGCTTGTTCTAAACATCACTAACTGTAATTATAGCCCAAAAACCATCCAAGAAGGCATGGGATAAGGAGTTTACGGCCCAGGAACACTCTAGGGCCGTAAACCCCTAAAATGGTGACAAACATGCCTCTAAACTTGCCCTTAAGCTTGGAAACTAATTAGGGATCTAGCCTAGGAGTTTTTAAACATTAAAACTCATGGATTTAGGGCACAAAGGAGAGTTTACGGCCCAAGCACAAGCTTAGGCCGTAAACACCTCAAAATCTTGTATAAAGGCCCCAAAAACACTCCCAAACCTCCCTAGGGCTTAACACATTAATTGGAGACTTAGTACTTTAGGTTTAGACCACTTAAACACATCAAATTGAAGGACAAAAAGGAGTTTATGGCCCAGGTCTATACCAAGGCCGTAAACTCCCCAAAACATGCCCAAAATGTAGTTTTTGCCCCCCAAATGACCATAGGCTATTTCTATAAAATGCTAGGAAGGATTTAAGGGCTTAAACACAAGGAAATATGGGGTGACTTGGAGTTTACGGCCCAAGCAAGTACCTAGGCCGCAAACTCCCCAACACTCATGCAAATGTTAGATTTAATCCCCCAAAATAGCATCACACTTCACTAGAAATTGCTAGAAGGGTATTTGGGGCTTGAAACTTCACTTAACTCAATGATCTAGAGTTTACGGCCGTAAACTCCTTTAGGAGTTGTTCCTAGGCCGTAAACTCCATTATAAAGCCCTTAGGAGCCTCAAATCCACTCATGCCTTTTAGGAAAAGTGCTTGGAATAATTCTATGATGCTAGTAGAAGGCTTAAAACACCCTAGAACCCATCACCAAGAGTTTACGGCCATAAACTCATGGTGAGTAGTCCCTGGGCCGTAAACTACTAGATAAGGGCATACTCTCGGGCAATAAACTTCATTCCTTAGCCATATACACCCTTAAACGCTACCCGGGACACCCAAACACTTAGCCAAAGTGTTCTCCGCTCCTGTGAGCGCGTATATTTGTTTAATTAGTATATAATATGCTAATTGTATGTGAACATATGTTACCATATGTTAAAATAGGTCATTGTGTGTGTTCAAGTCCTTGCGTGACACCGAACGCCCAAACGTCACCTTCGTCGGACCTACTTACACCAGGTGAGTTCATACCCCTGAATGAACCTTTTAAATGATTTTAAATGTTTTTATAGGGGGGGATTACAAGTTAAACATGCCAGTTATCATATCAATCACATGTGATTGATAACCCGCATGCACAAGATTTTACCACTTTACACTGTTTTACCAAGTAGGACACTATAATGATTTTACTTATTTCAAAACTTTTGGTTATACTGATTTATCCAAATTCATTCTATACTGGTTTATGAAGGATTTTCCAAGGGTTTTAAACATATTTTACAAAAGAATACCAACTGTGATTTTTCCTGAGTATGAAGATTTTTCATCAAAGTATCCTTTCACGACTTATACTTTTACTTTTAGATACTGCAGCTTCACTTTCATATTTTACATATACTTTTACTTTTAGATACTGCAGCTTCACTTCGCGATGCATTTATGCACGTTATCGTCTCTATATCGCTTATACTTGTTATCGTCTCTATATCGCTTATACATGTTATCGTCTCTATATCGCTTATACCTGTTATCGTCTCTATATCGCTTATACTTGTTATCGTCTCTATATCACTTATACTGGGTATGCTTATACTTCGCGACTCGATCTCTCTACACTGTATGAATTCACACCATAATGATATGTCTCCACTTAATACACACCCAGCCATAGTTAGATGTATGTCTATGCGTATATAGATACATATAAGTAATGATTGAGGGACTTTGGAAGGCTCGTCCGCTATTTCCTTTTCTTCGTTGAGATGTGGTCTGGTGGGATTGGATGGTCGTCCGAAGGTCATTTGACTCATTAGTTATATATTATGTATATGAGTATGGACATATAGGAATTCTCTACGCAGTTCAATTAAGAGTCTCTACCTCTAGTCTATACTTACATTAGAAACCCACTATTGGGAAGTCTATATCTCTAGTTCAACACTTACACACTACCCACTATTTGGAAGTCTCTACCCACTATTCGGGATGCATCTTCAGGATACGGCCTTCTCCGTCGTCTAGTTGTGTATAGATCTATACGGGATTGACAACCCCGCACCCAGACTGCTAGCTACAGTCCCGACCTACCAAGCCAACGGGTGACAAATGTCACATCTTATAGACGCTTGTAGGGCGTTTGGAACTCTAGTCAATATGGTTACGAGTATCCCGGGTTACCCTATAATTCTGTGGCTTTAAGGTAACGGTATTTGACCGGCAATCTACACTGTATGCTGGTAACTCATTTTCAGAGTCACACTGTTTCTGACCTTACAAGATGTATCTTTCATTTGATACTGTCTGGGGTTTGTCTTTTACTGTTTTGACCTTACAAGATGTATCTTTCATTTGATACTGTCTGGGGTCTGTCTTTCACTGTTTTGACCTTACAAGACGTATCTTTCATTTGATACTGTCTAGGGTCTGTCATTCACTGTTTTAGACCTTACCAGCTGTGCCTTTCATTTGGTACCTTCTGGGGTCTGAGTCTCCACTTGTTAGACTTAACCAGGCGAGTCGGTAGTTCGATATTCTCCTGTAGTCTATGATTCCCTGCCTTTGTCAGCAGTCCTCACTGCTGAGGCATATGTTATTCCCTGATATTGTTTGCTTTCCTCAATAATCAAATTCAGTATTTTGATAATGATAGCAATTTAGGGAAAACTACTTTTTACCACATAACGCTGACCAGTCTTGGTAGAAGACTGCTTTTATTAAAGAAAATATAGGATTTTCTGGAGAGAACTCTAATACACAGAAAACACTTAAACTACTACTTATTAAAGTTATTTGATTGAAACGTCACCTAATACTTATGAACTCACCAGCATTTGTAAAAATGCTGATACTCGCTTTGCAAATAACTTGTGATCTCAGGTCAGAAATTAGACAGGTACATCCCCGGAGCTGATGATGAAGATAGCTTAGTACCATGTTCTTCTTATTAGACTTACTTGTATTACTTTATATTGTTGTAATATAACCATGTAAAACTATTACTATTAATTTAATGTTTTGTTGTACTTTGATTACTATAATGCATGTGTTGTGATACTTGACATGACGTCATCCACCCCAGAACGTTTCCGCCGTTCCGGTTTTGGGGTGTGACAAAATTATTTAACAATATTTTGAGTTTGAATTGACACATAGGTAGTAGTATGTAGATGTGATATTAAAAGGAAAAACATGGGTTTAAAAATCAACTAATGATATGAAATGTCTACTAATGATTAAGTTGTTTAAGATTGACTTACTTGTATATAATATGTAAGATATATGTGGGGTTTTTAGTTACTCTCCAAAAAAAAAACCTCATAGAGAGAATGAGACTCCAACATATAGATACTTATAAGACCATATCATACAAATGTGTGATACACTTAATGGGTTTTCTAGGTTATAAAACAATTAACAACACATCAAAAATATCATAAAATCTAGTTTATAGGAAATGCAACTGAAAGGTCCAATTAGTGGTTTGGTCTAGGCTTTCCATGTAATAAGTTCTTTTGGTCATTAGATAGCTTGTAGTATTGAGCTTGGAGTTTAAGGTCACTATAATGAGTTTACGGCCATAAACCCAAGGCCGGCCCATGATAGTATATATAGAGGTATGTTAGGTCTTTTGTGGTTGTTGATGCCTCGGTATTCTAAGCTCTTGTAAACTGCAAGTTGTACCAGACGTGATTCTAATAGAAAAGCGTGTGCAAGCTTGTTTGATTCTTATTCTAATCGTTCTTATTTGTTTATCTGATTGTTATTGCTATTTGATCACTGGTAAGATCCTTTCAGGACCTTACGATTGGTATCAGAGCAGGACCAGCGTCAAAGGCACTCTACAATCGATTTTGGAGCGAGTTCTCATTTGTTTGCGACTAAAGTTAGTGATTTCTGCAAAAGGGTTCTCAGTTTCGTCAAAAGATCTGCAATTTCTCTCAAGTTTAAGAGCTTACAGCCTTAGCTTACGACCGTAATCTCAGTTTACGGCCGCAAACTCTTCAAAGTTCTTGTACCATAAATTGTGTTCTTGAGCCGCAAATAAGGAATATTCATAAACCGGAAACTGACTATTCTTGGACCGTGAACTTTAGACCGTGAACACTTTACGACCATAAACTCGGAGTTTACGACTGCAAACCCTCATCTGAATGTGAACTCTGTTTACGGCCGCAAACAGTGTTTTGACTGTGTTTGGCCAGAAGTTTAAATTAATCATAAATAATTTAATTTTTGTTTCATATTAATTAAATACTAATAATGGATTCTCAAAGTCAAACAAACCATCACGAGCTGGATTCAGTTATGGGCACAACCACCCGAATTCCTAGACTCTTATCAGCTGAAGGCTTCCCAGAATGGAAATACAGAATTGAGCAGTACATAAAGATGAAGGACTTCAAAATCTGGAGAAGCATAATAAAGGATCCTGTTAGAATAAACACTACTATTGTAGGGCAAGTGGCTGACAAAAAGATGGAAAACTACACTGATGAAGACTTCGAGAAGGTTGAAGAGCAAGAAAAGGCTTTGGCCACCTTGACCATGGCTCTATCTCCAGACATTGCTCAAGGTTTCAAGGAGTACACTTCTGCTAAGGCTTTGTGGGAAGCCTTAATTGAGGTTTATGAAGGGAACGAAGATATGAGGGAGAGTCGCCAAGATATTTTGCGAAAACATTTCAATATGTTCAACTACGTTCCAGAGAGAGACTCTTGAAGCACAACTATAGCAGTTCACATCTCTCAACACTGAAATGACGGTGGCTGGGATTTTCTACACAATGTCTGAGATAAACAAGAAGCTACTGAATGCTCTCCCAAAGTCTTGGGACATGAATGTAGCTGTCATAAAGAAGACTAAGGATCTTAGCTAGCCCTCTCTTGCTGAAGTGATGGATGTCATCAAGGCCTGTGATATTGATGACAAGCAGCGAGAGATCAACCATGTGAACTCATACTTAGCTGCAAACCTTGGAATTTCTTCTAACAATGCTCTTTCATCTCTCACTTTTCCTTCTGCAGGTCAATCATTTGCTACTCAGCAAGCTCAGGTTCAGTCCTTCCCCACTCCTTCAGCTTCCTCTGCATCAGCCATGCCTTTCTTAAAGAACCAATCATTCGTGGCTGCTCTAGCTACTTCCTCATCCAACGTGTCTTCTTCTTCAAAAGGAAAGGAGGGTGATGAAAATCTCGCTCTTGCTACAGGGCTTGTCAATTGCTACAATGCACTCGTAGCTGGAGATCTTCCACACCAACTATCATTTGCCGATCTTGATTAGATTCACCCTGAAGATGTTAAAGAGATGGATATTACATGGTAGATTGCTATGGCAGTTTTTAGGGCAAAACAGATTGCCAAGAAGGCCGGAAAGAGCACCTGGGGGATGAGTGCTGACAAGAATGTTGGGTTCAACAAGGGAAAGCTGTGGTGTTTCAACTGCCACGAGCCAGGGAATTTTGCTCGTGATTGTCCACAGCCAGACAGAAGATTAAATAATGACCCGACAATAGTTGCAGTTGGGAACAATCGAAGTGGTGGTCAGGCCAACAACGAGAAGGCTATGGTTGCATAGTCTTTTGACCATGAGGATCAGATGCAGGCCCTAAACTTATCTGGACCTGAAAATGCGCACCTAGCACAGGTTAGTGATGATGCTCCGATGGAGATAGTTGCAGTTGAAGATCAAATGATGGAGCTGCAGTTTGCATTGATGGTATCGTCTTCTCATGAGCCTAATAAAACCGAGGTAAGTCTACCCTCATGCTGTCAAGCTTGTATTGATTATGCTAAAATTCTGCATGTGAAAATTGAGACATTAGGTAGTGAAGTAGAGAACCTTAAAATATTCTTTGAACTTAACGACTCATTAAAAAAGGAAGTAGAAGATCTTAGATATGAAGGTTACCAACTCAGAAAAGGTCAAAAACATCTTGAAGCCCAATTAGAATCTAAAATAAAGGACTTTAGGAAACTTCAGGAAGACTATAGTAATAAATGCGAAAATTATGACTATATAATGAAACAGAACACTGAACTAGTGGCTGAAATTGAATCATTAAAGGGCAAGTTTGAAACTGCCGATCTTGACTTTAGAAAATTTGATGTATCGAGTGAGGTAGTTGCAAATATGATAGACCACTGCATGCAATTTAAAAGAAATCATTCAAAGGGTCTAGGGTATAATCAAGTGCCTCCTCCTTTCAATCATACATATCAGTTTCAACCGCTGTCCAAAGAAGAGATTGCCAATGAGCCATTCATGGTTTATGGCAAGCCATCTAGTTTTGTTTCGGGAGGATTTATTAATGTTGAAAGTACTAACATTTCTACTTCTCCTACAGATCAATCCTTGAATTAGTCAAAGCATGAAGTTGAAGGATCTGTTTTAGAAAATAAAACTGAATCTGAACATTAAGTTTTCGCTTTTAATAAGGACAATAATGTTTCTGAGGTTTCAAATGACAATGTTTTTTGTGGTGTTTCTGTTTCTTTTGATACTATTTTAAATGGTTTTAGAGTGTCTGATACTAGTTTGAACAAATTGGTTGACAATTCTGATGTTTGTGATGATAATTTTGAAAAACCACCAGTTTCACTAGCATCTCCATCTAATGTACCCTCACTTGTCTCACAACCTAATTCTTGTTCCTATTCTTGTGAGAGAAGCAAGGGTGTTAGTATGGAAAACAAATCTGATCAATGTAGTACAAGTTATAACAATAACAAACATATTTGTTTCAATTGTGGTGTTGGTGGTCATATAGCTAGAAATTGTCAAAATGGTATGTTTGTACATTTCGAATTTCCAAGAGGAGAGAACGAATTCAGAGGAAGTTCTTCAACTAGAAAGTCCTTTAGAAATCTCTCTTGGTATGATGATTGGATGAATGATCGGAGTAGAAAAAGGGTTGTTTTTCAAAAACATAAAAAGGTTTTTTATAACAAAGTCCCAAGCAGTTTGCCAAAACCGAGCACGACCAAGCCAATGTCGGTTTCATCAAAAAGCAACAATGGGTCTTCAACTAATTCTAGTAGAAAACCCAAATGCTTCAAGAAAACGGATAAACATTCGATTTCTAAACCACACAGGACTGTTATAAAACCTAATTATCAATGGTTACCCAAATTAGCTTCCAATTTATCATTTGTATCCTCTGAAAAATCCAAAAATGACAATAAATATGAGAAGGCATCGCGACCACCCAGGTAAATAATGACTTGGGTTCCCAAATCTAATTAAACCCGCACATCTTGCAGGGACAGTTGCGGGGGAATGTCTTCAGACCCTGGTTCGTCGATGGCGGCTGCTCCCGGCGTATGACAGGAGATATCGCCCAACTGCACAACATTCAATCCTTTAATGGGGATACATCTCCTTTGCGGGTGGAGAAGGTGGCAAGATCACTCAAAATGGAACTATCACAAATGGGGTTTTAAGTTTCGAAAATGTCAACTTTGCTCCGGAATTGAAGCATAGTTTGTTGAGTGTGCCTCATATATGCGACAAAGGCTATTCTACACATTTCACTGAGAAGGAATGTATGATTCTCCAGCTAGGATTTTTCATTCCTGAAGAGTGGATTCTTGTAAAATCTAAAAGGGATGGGAATTCCTACATCATTGATATGAATAGTAATCTTCCAAAACAAGTTATGTGCCTTTTCTCAAAGATTTCCGAACAAACTGCAATGTTGTGGCACAGAAGACTTGGCCATGCTAACGCCAAGAACTTGAATCGTCTTGCGAAGAATAAGATGGTCCGTGGTTTTCCTGTCAAGGACTTTATCACATTTGAGAAGTGTGTGTCATGTGCCCAAGGTAAGCATCATAGAAAACCACACCTTCCAAAACAGGTTAACTTAATTAGTCAGGTGCTTCAATTTCTACATATGGATCTGTTTGGACCAGTAAACGTTCTCAGCATTAATAGAAATTCCTATTGTCTAGTCGTGATTGATGATTTTTCATGTTTTACATGGGTTTTCTTTCTATCCAATAAAGCTGGAGTTGATGATCTGATTAAGAAATTCATTGTGTTAATTGAGAACCAAACTAACAACACGGTGAAGGCGCTTCGTACTGACAATGGAACAGAGTTTAAGAATTCTGTTCTCGATCATTTCTGCGAAGAAAAGAGTATTATGCATCAATACAACTCCGCTCACACACCCCAACAAAATGGTGTTGCTGAGAGGACAAACAGAACTTTGAAAGACGCCGCAAGGATGATGCTGTGTGACTCCAAACTGTCAGTTTTCTTTTGGGCTGAGGCGATAAACACTGCTTGCTATGTTCAGAATCGCGTGTTGATCAACAAAGCTCAAATGAAGACTCCGTACAAAATTCTATATGGTCATAAGCCTTCAGTCATTTATTTCCGTGTATTTGGCTGCCCTTGCACCCTTCTTCACTTAGACTCCAACCCAAATTTCAATGCCAAAGCCAATGAGTGTTACTTCATAGGGTATGCTGCTCGCACCGCCTATCGGGTCTATAACAAGAAGACCAAGCAAGTTGTAGAATCGTATGACGTGCACTGGTTGGAAGAAAATGAGACGGATGCTCGAGTAGGTCCAGATTGGTTGTATGATTACACATCTCTGTACAAATCTATAAATGTGTCTTCAGGTAGCTCATCTGGATCTATCTCCGGTTCGAAGAATGTTTCTGAAGACGAAGATGAAGAAGTTGTATACAGACCTCCAACGGTATCCTCTCAACAACCTGAGGGGGAGACTCCTACTTCGCCTCAGGGGGAGTCCTTCGCTTCACCTGAGGGGGACTCATCTGTACATCCTGATAGTCTGAAATCTCCAGTTTAGAATACTTCTCCTAATGCTGAAACAACACCACTTATTCCTATAGAAAGAGAGTTCATGTCAAAAGACTCTTCCGCTGCTACTTCAACATTTATGGAGCTACTCTTTCCTAAAGACTTTTCAAATGAGTTTGTAACAGAGTCGTCTGGCGCGACTCAATCAGCAAATGAGGGAGGTGTAAATTTTCACAATCTTCCTATCTCTCTTAATGACATCAGCCAGGAAATACCCTCAAGGATTCAACGTGATCACCCAATCAAAAACATCATTGGTCAGCTGGGCGACGGTGTTAAAGCCAGAAGTCAGAATGAAGATGTCAATACCTGTCTTTACTCTTGCTTTATCTCTCATATAGAGCCCAAGAATGTTGAAATGGCTCTGAATGAGCCCAGCTGGGTAGATGCAATGCATGAAGAGTTACATCAATTTGAAAAACTTGGGGTTTGGAAGCTAGCTGAGTTGCCAAAGGGCAAAAAGTCGCTTGACACATGATGGGTCTATCGAAACAAGCAGGATGATTCAGGGGTTATAGTGTAGAACAAAGCTAGATTGGTGGTTCGCGGGTTTCGACAGGTTGAGGGTCTTGATTACACGGAAGTTTATGCTCCAGTGGCTCGCTTGGAGGCTATTCGTATCTTCCTAGCATATGCTTCCTACATGAACTTTACTGTTTACCAAATGGATATCAAGACCGCCTTCTTGTATGGAAAGATGAAGGAAGAAATTTACGTTGATCAACCTCCTAGGTTTGTCGACTCAAAGTTTCCTAATCATGTCTACATGTTGGACAAAGCATTGTATGGGTTACATCAAGCTCCTCGAGCATGGTATGCAACTCTGACAAAGCATTTGCTCGAGCATGGTTACTCTCGTGGCACTATCGATCAAACTTTGTTTATCAAGCATGTCGGTAATGATCAGATACTGGTTCAAATATATGTTGATGACATTATCTTTGGGTCGACCAGTTCGCAGCTATGCAAAGAATTCAAAGGTGTTATGAACAAGAGGTTCGAAATGAGTTCGTTAGGGGGAAATGACCATGTTTTTGGGGCTTCAGGTGAAACAAAATTCAACTGGGATCCTGTTACATCAAGCCAAGTATGTGGAAGATATTCTTGAGAAGTTCGGGGTTCACGACGCCAAATCTGCATCGACGCCAATGGCTGAAAGACCTCTCCTAACTCCAGATCCTGATGGAAAATCCGTAAATCAGACGCTCTATAGATTGATGATCGGATCGCTGATGTATCTTACTGCAAGTCGTCTTGACATCATGTTTGCAGTTTGTCAATGCGCACGTTATCAGGCTAATCCTAAATTTTTACATCTTATTGTTGTCAAAAGAATTTTTTGGTATATCAAAGGCAACCCAAAGTTGGGTCTTTGGTACTCGAAGAATTCTGAATTTAAATTATATGCTTTTGCTGACAGTAATTATGGAGGCTATGAGATTGACAGGAAATCTACTTCGGGAGGGTGTCAATACCTTGGTGACAGATTAGTGTCGTGGTAGTGCAAGAAACAACACACTGTTTCAACCTCAATAGCGGAGGCGGAATACGTTGCTGCATCTGCTTGTTGCTCTCAAGTTATCTGGATCCAACATCAGCTGTTGGACTACGGTTTGAATTATTTAGAAACCCCCATTTACTGTGATAATGAGGCCGCAATCCAAATTGCCAAAAATCCAGTCCAACACTCTGAAACCATGCACATCGATATTAAAATTCATTTTATCAGAGACTGTTATGAACGTTCACTAATCCGACTCGAACAGGTTCCCACCTTAAATAATGTGGCGGATCTATTCACTAAGCCTTTTAACAAAGCTCGCTTCGATGTGCTTGTGGGATTTCTTAAAATGATTCGTTTTGAGGATTAAGTTTATTTTTTATTTTTTAATTTTATTTATTTATTTCTCTTTTCTTAATTGTTCTAAAAATTTTAAATTTGTTTTGGTTTTTGTAGGTAGGTTAATTTAAATTTGCGCATCTCATTTTATTTTTTGTTCTCTCTCATACAAAAATTTAGGGGGAGAAAAATCCAAAAACAATAAAAAATCCGGAAAATCAAAATACTGCTGTCAGTCTTGTTTGCAGGTATTGTGACGGGAAATGAAATTAGCAAGTGATAACGGGCAATCTGAATCTGCGTAACGTAGCTATGTTGGATCGTCTACGCTCTGTGCTCAATGCGCTGGTAGGCACGAAAGATTTTAAATGGACTTGACTAGGGAGAGTTGAACTTAATGAATTCAAGGACTTGACAAACATTAACCTATTTAGATCCGTTTAGCCTCACAATACGACGATCGGATAGGTTGAGCAGAGAGATATACATGAGAATCTACCGGTCACATTAAATGAACCCGTATCTAGAACGGTGGATTCACTTTTTCTCGATGTGCGGATTTTGTCCTTAATTCCAGTTGGATGGGGTGACTGGGGAATTCCGATAAACTAGGTCTGTAGAAGGTTATTTTCTTTCTTTCTGTCTGTTAGTCATATGTTGCCTCCTCTGCGTGATTGAGAGATCCGACCTGGACTGTAACATATGCAATTCTATCTCTCTGCATCTTCTCTCTATGCAATTCTTTCTATCTGTTAGCCATGTACTGTCTCCTCTACGTGACTCAAAATCCGACCTGGTACACAGTATATGCACCATTCTCTTCTCAATCCCTCTAAAAACCTCAGTTAGTTATATGTTCCATCCTTTGCGTGATTGGAAGAGATCCGACCTGGATGTACAACATATGCATTCTAAATCTATCTTCTCTTTTAATAATTGTCTGCTCACCCAGTGTAAGGAGTATTCTGGAAGTCCTTGATGGCTAGGGCATATCAGGAAGCGGGAAACACGTTCTAGTGCAATTAAAATTGAACACATACAGATTGTCTTTAGATCTCGTTGCTCAATTTAGGTGGACAACAATATCCCTGGTTGTCGTCAGATAAATGGTCCCTAAGAAATTTACTTAAGAATAAGGGCTTAAAAATGTCATATTATTGGTAAACTGTCCAAAATTATGTCACAAATGTTTCGTGTTTAAGTGGACCACAATACTGGCGATCGATCAGACGAAGATGTGAAAATAAGGGTACCGACAAGTGGAATAAGGCTGTCCAACAACTTTGATTCTAGCGTCACAAATTCATTCTCAATAATTAAATTTTTAAGTTGTATATTTTAGTTGGAGTTAATTTAATTTTAGTTTTAATTTAATTTAATTTTTATTTTTATTTTTATTTTTATATTTTGTTAACTGCTAAAAACAAAAGTTTAATTTTGCAAAGTTAATTTTATTTTATTTTTTAATTTTAGTTTTAATATTAACCCTCAAAAGATTTGTTTAAATTTTTTTTTAAAAAAATATATTGGACTGTGTTGGAGACTGCCTTATACTGTGTAGTTATCAGGTAAAGGAAAAGTTGGTATATGAGGAGGTTTACAGCCGAAATCTCCTTCACTTTCTTGATTCCGGCCGCAAACTCTCTCATTCTCTCTCTCCTCCAAAAAAAAATTCATCGATCTTTTGCGAAATTAATCCAATAATCTTGAAGGTACTGCATTTTCGACCAGGAATATGCATCTCGTTGTGTGATTCACCGTGTTTTTGAGGCTGAAATCGACAAAAAGGGTTTTCTGAGTTTACGGTCGAAGCTTACGGCCGTAAGGTGTTTGCGGCCGTAAACTCCCCAAATGGTCATTTGTATAAGGTCAAGGGTTTACGGCCGTAAACCCTTGTTGACCGCAAACCTTGATGTTGACCGCAAACGTTGACTTTGACCTAATTTTAATTAAAAAATTATTATTAATTCATTTTGAGGTAAAAAATTAAATCATTTAAAATTTATTTGCTCATTTTTTTGTGTCTCACTTGGTATGGTTTAGTGCAGATAAAATGCCAGCCTTGAAATTTGCAGATATGCGCAACCTGGCGATGATTTTTGCTGACCCTCTGGTGGCACATCAGGATTTCAAGTCGATCATTCACAGACTTCGAGAATGCTGCTTGGCCTCTGCCATTACGATGAACACTGCGGTGTACCTGGAAATGATTCGTGAGTTCTGGCAGACTGCTAAGATGACAATGGATGACAATGGAGCTGTAACTGTAGATGCAATCGTTCAGGGATGCAAGGTTGTCATTGATGAGACCTTTGTGAGAGAGACTCTGTTGATTAACGATCTTCCAACCTTTCCCATGAAAATTGGTATTAGTGATGCTCAAAAGGTTCTAAGGAGGATGGGATACGAGGGTGATACTCCAAAAACAATAAAGTAACTTCTACCGCCTTATTGGAGATTTCTAGCCCACGTGTTCATGAGCTGTATCTCCGGCAGAAGATCCGATGCTGATGAGATTTCCCTGAGAAACACTGGTGCTATTGTTTCTCTCATGGCAGGGATCAACTTTAACTTTTCTAGATTTATTCTAGACAAGTTTGTGGTACACATTAATGCCACTACTCGGGATACTTGCTTAATCTACCCTCGATTTATTCAGCTGTTAATCAACAAGCAATTTCCTAAGTTGGTGAAGGATGGAGAAACATTGGATATTAAGTCATTGGGTCCTCATACTATTGGGTTCATTAAGCAAAACCGAAAGGGAAAGGTGGTCTTTCAAGGGTTGCATCCTCTGGTCAAGTTTGGACGATTTGCCAAACTGAACGAAGCAACCGAGTCTCATGGATCGTCAGAAAAAATTTCGTCAGAGCATACTTCATCGGAAAGAGTTATTTCAGAAAGAGATGTAGTCACTATATCAGATCAAGAGGGAGAAGAGGTTGACGCTCATGATGTATTAGTTGAAGAGGAACATAATTTACAAAATGTTCAGATCGAAGGAGATTACAGTGAGGGTCATCTAAGAACACAACCCAGCCTAATCAATTTGAAGACCTTGATCTTATCGGATTTGATCAAGATGACATTCCTAAAACTTTTGGAAGAAATGATGACTTCCTAACGAGCCTAAATCGCAACTCTTTGCTAGATAATGTTAGTGATGTTACTATCCCAATAACGGAGACAAGGGAGAAGGAAGACGTTTTTGATTCAACCCCCGTTTCTCAAGCGCAAGTGGTTGGTTCTTCAATTCCTACAGTGACAATGTCAGGGATTCCTCCCCTTGACAGTGCTTTGTCCATATTTGAACCACTTCAAGATGATCAACAAGAAGACCAGACAGTGCAGCCTCCATAAAAAAGGAGAAGAAGAGATCCTAGGGTCGGGTTTTTTGACTCTGGCCTTTCTCAAGGCGTGCCTACTACTCCAATTACTACTCCAGCTATCGTAACTGCAGAACCATTCAGTGAAGGCCCTAGTACTGTTTTTGAAACCAGTGGTCCCTCTATGCCACCAGGGTTCTCTCCTCCAGGGGTAGATCATGAAGCAACTTCTATTCGTTTGGCTCAGTTTCTGGCTCAAGAGCAAACCGGTGCAACTGCTTCTAAGGCAAAAGGGATCGTTTTTAATGAAGGCCAGTCTAGAGATGAAGATTCTGTGATTAGTGAACTTCAGAAAAGAGTAAATGTGCTTGATAAGAAGAACATCGAGCTTAGCATCCAAGTTGAAGATCTTCTAAGTGAAAATATAAATTTAAAGATTCAAGTCTCTGATCTCAAAGAAGATGGGACGACAAAGACTAAACATATTTTTGAGCTCCAAGCTCATTTTAATCTCTTGACCTCCAACTACTTTGATCTAAAGAAGAAGATTTGGGTGTTAAGTACAAGACTACTGCTAATGAGTATAGAATTAATCTTCACTCTCAGGCTCATCCCATTGCTGTGCCAACTGCTGATTCCTCACGAGTCGTGAATTGCTTCGAAGAAGAGCCCATCCATGCTCCACATATTTCTGAGATCATTCGGGATAAACAAGAGAAGGCTGCCAAGAAGGGACAAATCTTATTCAGGAGGAGTTCTGATAAGAATGCATCGGGAAATCAGTCCAAAATCACTGTTACGGATCTCAAAACTATAAGGTTTAGAGACACGTATGGTGATAGGTCAGGTATCATATCTTGGGGTTTTCATGATCCACTGAAAATGTGGATTGTTTGCCGAAAGAGAGGCAATACAGAGCTCTACAAGGACTGTCATGATTTTAAATCAATTACTAGAGTGGATCTTTTGGAGCTATCTCAATCTCCATTCTCTAACCCGACTGATAACCAGCAAGCAACTAGCTTCAAGCATTTTCTGTAAGACCAAGTAAGGAAGGGGTTTCCAGCTATGAAGACTGTTGAGTCTGTGATAATGGATCATCCTGATGTTATTGATCCTAAGATTGGCAATACGCTTCAGGGAGTGATGTGGCCTGCTACAAATCAGGTTAAACAAATTCTAGTGCTTCAAGATTACTCGGATGGATCTCTAAGCACTATGCTTTACTGGGTGTTTGATGAAACCACAACATCTGTTGTCATCAAACTGAAGGAAGGGTGCATTCGTTTATATGACAGAAGGGATTTGTACCAGTTTGGAACATGGGACATTCACCATTTGAGTCATTTCCAGATTCAAGTTGCTGAGGAGATTTTTGAGACTGCTGCGAAAGAATATATCACAATGGTTGCTAAAATTATCAACAAGTTGATGTGGAATGGAGCGATGGGGCTGGATGATGTAATGATCATAGACAAAGATTGACTTAAAGCTAGCACCAAACCAAGGGGGAGATTGAAGGGTCCAATTAGTGGTTTGGTCTAGGCTTTCCATGTAATAGGTTCTTTTGGTCATTTGATAGCTTGTAGTATTGTGCTTGGAGTTTACGGTCACTGTAATGAGTTTACGGTCGTAAGCCTGTTTACGGCCGTTAACCAAGGCCGGCCCATGATAGTACATATAAATGTATGTTAGGTCTTTTGTGGTTGTTGATTCCTTGGTATTCTAAGCTCTTGTAAACTGCAAGTTGTAGCAAACGTGATTCTAATAGAAAAGCGTGTGCAAGCTTGTTTGATTCTTATTCTACTCGTTCTTATTTGTTTATCTGATTGCTATTTGATCACTGGTAAGATCCTTTCAGGACCTTACATCAACCTAGAGATGTCTTGATTCCTTATAGTTACATACTTATGAAACAATCATATAAACTTGGTATAATTGAAATGAATGGAATAGAATACACACCTTTGTGTTATAATCGTTTATAACACTCTGGAATCCTTATATCTGCTTTAGAAAGCTAGCACCAGTAGTATGACTGCATCTAATGGCTGACACCTAAACCCTAGAAAGCCTAGGAATGATTAGAGGGAGAGAGGACGGAGGAGAAAATCCGATCTCTTGTCTTGTAGTGGTTAGGAATGACTTTTAGTAGGGTTAGGGTCCCTATCTATAGCTAACAAATATCATGGATAAACCCTAATTTGAATATTAAAATATTAAAATGTTCAATTTCTAATTAATTCTGGTTAGTTCTAAATTAATTCTAATCAATTTCTAATTAATTTATTAATCATATAATAAGTTAATAAATAATTTCCTCTCTCTCCTAATATCATTTATAGCTATTCCTAGTTATGAGGACAACCTAAAAAGGACTTTTCTTTTATTTATATGAGTATACCAATTTAGTTAAGACCTTAGACACCTTAATCTGATAGTCTCTGACTTGGATAAGCCTTTAACTACAATTGCACATATAGATTCTGAATAACAACAGAGTGTGCTCTCCAAAGCCACTACCTGTAACACTATGATTTTTCACCCAACATTTTTCTTTTTATTTTTAACCAATATATATCAAAAACATTAGTAGAAGTCTTACTAAGAAAATATCACCAGTGATACTTAGAAAATCTTTCAAAAATAATCCATCAAAAGTCAAAGTTGTAAAACCCAACCAAAACAAGTATGAAAACCAAATGTAAATGAAACATCACATCAAGTCTCAAACTAGTATCATCATTAGCGACTAAAAGACTATAACTACCCAAAAGATCCCAACCTCACCTGACCATCAATATTAAACTACCCGTACCAAAGCAATAGCCACAACAACATGCAAGAAACAAGTGGCAATATCAGCGCAATGATTCAATCTCAAGTACGTAAGCATGGAAAGAAAACATAAACATACACCATGACAAGTTATGTAATCACATCAATCTATGAACCATATGTCGATAATTATTAACATATTCATGTATATATTAATCCATACATTCTTTCATTGTTGTAAGTATTAGTTTATTTGCATCACTTTAATTACTATTAATGTCCGTCACTAACTAGGGTCTATTACATTGCTAATACACCCCCCATGTGCGCGCATGCCAACAAAGACTTCATCCGCTACTAACGTGACCTAGCAACCCAATGCACCAAATGGGGCGAGACTCCCACCCGTAACATTGTCCCTGGTTCTTTGCCTTCACAAATCCGACTTTGCATGTATGAGTAGGATGCGTTGTTGTTCGATGGTGGTATTTGGCACCTCCACAAGCATATCTACACCCAAACATGGTGCTTAAATCAACGTCTCCAAGTAGCCAACATCACTCCAGTTACCATGCATCAAGTGCACCGGAACCATGACTTGAAATGGTCAACTAGAAAACCATTAGACGTCGACTTGGTTTAAGCTCATTCTCCTCCAACAATATCCTTCCATCGCGATATCAGGTAAGGGTACACACCTAGATTAGGTTACTACCTTTTGTATTCCCCTTTAATTAATTAATTGGTATAATTAATTAATTCTCTCATGTGGGCAAACACACACCTTACCAATATCATCATGTAATCATTGTAGTGAATTATTATCATAGTTAATCCATGGCATACTACATCTCAAATCATACATCCAAGGTATATTTACATAAACACTACATAGCATCAATTAGTAGTTTGTAAAGTGATACATCTTTCATCAAAACAACTTCTAGCATGTATATCCTTGTTTCATTCACGACTAACAAAACATAAAAATAACATGCATATCGTCACAATTTAACCATACATATAATCTTCACTTCTAACATGGTCCTAACTAGGGTTGTGCACAGTATGGTTTGGTGCAAGTTATAGTTAAAACTACAAACCACACCACAAATGCGGTTTGAGAATTTTAGAAATTGCACCCCGAAAACTTTAAACTGCATTATGCAGTGCGGTTTGGTGCATCTGGTTGTGCGGCTTACATGTAGTTTGATAAGTTTTTTAACATTATGCGGTATGGGGTGTCCCATTTTATAAACCGTACAATGTAATTATTCTGTTTTTGGACAATTACAAAAGTGGTATATTGATCATTTAAATTAGTTGAAATTTATTACATAATTATTCATGTATTGTAAATTAACTAATAAAAATAGATCTAAGTGGATATATTTAACAGTGAATGAACTCTGGGTTTAATACATAATTTAATAGTAAAATGTTTAATTCATGAATAGTTTAATATATTAACTTGCAAAAGGTTGAATGTCATGAGCTGGAATCTATGATGTCAACATGGAGTCTTTATATATATATATATATATATATATATATATATATATATATATATATATATATATATATATATATATATATATATATACATATATATATATATATATATATATATATATATATATATATATATATATATATATAATGCGGTGCAATGCGGTTTGACCCATGGGTTTGTAAATATAAGCCACAAACCGCACCGCAGAGTGTGGTTTAGAAAAAGTACAAATTGTAAAGCGCACCATAAACATCTAAAACTACATTATGCGTTATGGTGTTGGTGGTTTATGCAGTTTATTGCACACCCTAGTCCTAACTATCTCAATTTGCACCAAATGATTAATTTAAGAATTCTAGCATACAAAGGATTCCTAAATTCAATTGCATCATCAATAACTTTACTTATCTAGGTTATAATTAACTCTTTACATTCAGTTTATAACATCACATAACATCAATTAGACAAGAATACAAGTATATGTGCATGCTATCTTTCCAGACAAGTGCTTAAATAACCACAAGAAATGACTCAACTCTAGTCTAAGTTATGTGGAGCTATGAATAGTGGAAAGTCACCTTCACACAGGTACTCTAACAACCCTATAATAATACCTAAAGAACTAATAAAAACATATCATAAAATAAAAATGATTCTGTCCATACCTGTCTCATATCGTGACCAAGAGGGTATCACGTCGTGAGCTTAGTGTTCATTGGGATTCTAGCCTGATTAGTTTCCGTTGTCACGCCGTGCCACAAGGATGTCCACGTCGTGATCAGAATAATCAAACGCGTGAAGAATCAAACGCGACCCTAGACGTTCAAAGTCTCGTTGTCACAGCGTGACAAGTGGGCTCTCACGTTGTGAGAACTAGAAAACTATTAATTTTTGATGATCGATTGATAACCCTAATCTGCTTAGTTTGGGTCTGATCAAAACCTCTATTGGGATGATCTTAACCCCTAAAGACCATTTGTAAGTGGCTAGAATGATAGGGACAAGAATGGGACTAAATCACACACCAAAACAAAGAATTTTGCATCATTGAAGGTTTCTTCTTGTGTGTGATTTGTTAGACAACAAAATGAGTCATATATAGATGTCCTTACCTTATGGAAATCCAAAAATGAATCACCAAAAGGATGCTAAAGAAGAAGATTCAAGAATTCCACCAAAATTCCACCTAATTCATCATTGATTTCACCTTCCTTTTTCACTTCAACTCACCACCAATGGCAAGAACCCTAGAACACTATCCCAACAAGTTGGAGGCTTAGAATAAGGTTTGTTGTTGCAAATGGTTGATTAATCTTGGATTAGGGTTAAGTGGTGTATAAGTATAAGACATTTTTTCTTGTTAGCACCTGAAAGTGTGTCAAAATGACCATATGACCCGTATGCATGATCAAGTAACCATTTCTTTCACTTAAGCCCCCTAAAGTTAACTTAAATCAATATAAAAGTAACTTAACATGAAAATTTAACGAAACTATTCTTAATGGCAAAGTGGGAAAATTCGAGTCGTTACACTGTCGAACTCTAAATCAAACCAGAAGCCAGCCCTAAGATAAGTGACCAACTATTCATGCTTTCTACAAGATATCACATGCACACGAGACATGGATACAAATTAGTCTCATATCCCAAGATTCTTTTTCCTGATTTACAATTAATGATGACCTTATTAGACTATGAATTGAACACATCAATTTAGTCAAGGTTGGTCCAACACTATAATGTCAACATTATTTCAATGAGGGGCCTAAAGATATTACTTTTCCTTTAAGGAAATATGAATGAATAGACTTTGAATACATACTTACAACCTTTACTCATCATCCCATACATGGAACTAAATTTTATAACATCAAGTTACATATGCGTTTATGTAATACCAATGCACAACAAACTTGCAAACTATAACTGATATATCTCTACTTAAAGAAAAAATATATTACCATCTTAGAATTACTTTTGATTGAATCTATGAAGTAATATCTAAGCATGATTTTAACCCATACTTAAAATCCCTATTTAAGCACTCATGAGTATAACAACAATCTCAATGTTATGTCCAATCACTATGAACAATATACTAAAACTCCATGATAATCTTAAATCATCACTTACTCCCAAAAGTACGACTGACTGTGATGATTCAAATAAGTTAATCCTCAGGAAGTAAACATGCAAAATGAAACACAAGAATCAATAATTGAAGATGGTAGTTCACAAACTCATAAACCAATCCTCTATTATTTAGTCACTAAAACAATTACAATTTAATTTGTTACACACTGTTTAAAACTATCAACTAACTACTAAACTAACATCATATCTTAATCCTATACTCCTAGCATGCTTGATGTGCTTGGCCTTGGTTAACACCTTTAAAAAAGGATCAACATGATTATCCTCTGATAATACTCGATTCACCACAAGGTTGCCATCTTCAACTCAATGTCAGACATAATTATATTTCTTCAGAATTTGCCTAGATCTATAAAGATGCTTTGGTTCTTAAATCAAAGCAACCACACCTTCATTGTCGTAGAAATTCCTATGGGTTCTTGGATGGATTAAACAACTCTGAGATCATTGATGAAATTCTTCAGGCCTGTCGCTACCTTGCTCCCTCGCTTGTAGTGATGTACTTTGGCTCACAAGTAGAGTCTTCTTGAACTCTTCCAAGTCACCACTCCACCTTTCATTAGGAATACGCAGCTAGATTGTGAACAAAAGTTATCTCTATCCGTTTGAAAGATAGCATAATAGTAATCATTCACTCTTAGCTCATCTTTTCCACGGATAATTAAAAACATTTCATTGATTCTCCGCAAATACTTAAGCATACTCTTTACTGTTGTCCAATGGGCTCTGCCAGGATTATCCTAAAATTGATTTACCATGCTTGAAGCCTAAGACACATCAGGATGAGTACAAGTCATAGCATCCATGATCGAGCCTATTAACGAAGCATATGACACCCGACTCATGTAGCATAGATATCAGGAACACATATAATAAGCACATAGAAAATGTATTAATATTAAATACTTAATATCTATGTGTAAGATGAAAGTAACTATGCACTCACTTGTTAAAGTGATGACTCGAAATTCGAACAACGTTTCGCTTCTAACAGTTGTCTTTTCCTTTGACGAAACCTAGTTTCATTATCACTAAGTTTTAGTCTAATATTTATTGCAACTAATTATTAGTCTAGATTCATCATTAACTCAAAGTCTACTTCATGATCTATCAAGTAAGGAACAACCAGGTAGGATCATATCGGAGGTAGGGTCCGTTTGGTATACAAAGTATATTGTTTGGAAATCTAACTTTAAACACCTCACCAAATCCAGCCTAGACGTCATCCCCATAAATAGATCAATCAGTATAATGACTTCAAATCACTGTTAAATCTTGTTTATAGGTTCATAATAACAATAATTAACTTAAACGTAAGTTATACTTAAAGTACGAAAAACATAACTCAACTTACAAGTGGTTTAGTGAGACAATGGAATCTGCGTGGGCAGAACTTATGAGTTGAAAGCTCTACTTCTTGGAATTTTCTGGTGCTCCGAGCTTCGCTACTAACACCCAGGAGGTGCTAGATAAAAGCTTAGAGGCTTTGGGGGTGTTTCGGAGAGAGTTGTTAGAAGAAGTGTGAAGAAAAGAGTGAAAAACGAGCTCTATTTATTGGTTGGAGGAACTGCGTATGCATGGCATACTCCAGCCTTACGTTGGGCATACTAAAATATGCGAGGCGTACACAAAGCTACGCTAGGCATACTCATGCCAGGTGTCGCGATCTTGTGGCAATCTACGGGGAAGAAGGTGTGGCCTAGATCATGCCATGTGTAATTCATTGGTTAATCCAAAAATTAATTATCTTCTAAAATCCGTAACTTCGCATATGAGCTTTGTTTTTGATGTTATTTATATCCACGCGTAGGCATCAACATGATCTACAACTTTTGTTTAGACTACGTTGGCTAATTTTGACTTTATTTTTAAAGTTATATTTTAACAGGCTTAGACAGTTAAAGTCCGTTAAAAATTCATCACTTAGTCATCCAACTTCCGCTTTTGACTGTCTTTATATCGTTGAGCTCCTATTAATAAGATATTCAATTCTAGTTTAGGTTGTGTCGTCTAATATTCGATCAATCTAAAATTCGATTTCCGGACTGTATACTGTTACGTTGAATCTTAGAAAAATCCTAACTTCCTCTAACGAAGTCAGATTTGGATGTTCTCTATATGCACGCTCTCATTTTAACGTCTACTATGAATTTTGTTTAGATTGATAAGGATAAAAATTATTTCGTCAAAATTTTACTATTTGCGATATGCGGAGCCGTGTCGGTTTAATCGCAAAACTTCAACAGGTCATAACTTCTTCGTTATAAGTCGGATTTCAGCATTCTTTATATGTATGAATTCCTTATAACATATATTATAACTTTGATTAAGGTAGTTTATCATGAATAGTCATCTATCAAAATGTCAATTTAACGCTTATTAGCTCTAAATTGACTAGCCCGAATCTATGGGCGTTACAGTGTACCCATTTGTACGCCAAGCATAGGTCAGTCAGGGGAAAATCCTATATTTTAGGGTTTTAACCCTATTTAAACACCTTATAACCCCAAATCTTACCCTTTATCAGCCTCTATTGCTTCTTTTGAACTATGTCACCAAAACCTAACCCATTTCCTAAGAGATTGAAACTTGTGTGTGTGTGTGTGTATGTTTGTTGTGCATATTGAAGAATAAAAAGCCTTGTGAGGAGCATTGATCAAGATGGAGATGATAGATCCAGAGGTTATTCACTATTTCCAACTTATTGGATGTATAAAGCTTCTATATTGATGACTCTATGTGTTAGATCGAGTCTACGGCTTATTTTGAGCAAAGTTTTGTCCCTTGAGTCATCCTTGTGAGTATGAGCTACTCCTGGAGCTTAGAATGTTAGATCTTAGTATTTCCGATGTTGTTAGTGCATAAAAATGTCATCTTGATAGGATTTGATGAACCATGCAAAGGTTGGTATTCACTTCATGTGGATAAAGTGTTTAAGTTGGGTTTTGGAACTTATTAAGCCATGCAAAAGCATAAAGATTGCAACTTTATGGCTTAGTACATTTTATTGGACTAAGATCTAAAGTTGGACGTTAGGTATTGAAGCATTAAGACCTTAATAGAAAGTATTGGTCATTGATGCATATGTCGGGCGTAAATCTAGGTACGCTACGCATACTGCATCTTGGGTCCGTAATCTTCCCTTGTGAATCAGTGGTACGCGGAGCGTAGGAAAGAGTACGTCGGATGTACACTCAAAAAGCCTATTTTGGGCTACCTTGGACTCTAATATTTTAGGTTCTTATTGGGCCACAAGCCTTGCTTAGTTGGGCCTATATGGATTTGGGCCCATATTGGGCCTTTAGTGTCTTTTAGACTTTGTGCTAGTCTGGGTTTGGACCACCATATGTTAGGCCCAATAAGACAAGGGTAAAACAATCTTTTACCCTTAAGAGCCGGGATTAAGGATTTGGACTACTAGTTCAAGTTAATAACCTAATTACTAATTAGGGTTATATTATTTGTAATTTAGTGTGGGGATTTCGATTCAATAGCTCGAGTGTGAGTTGTTTATCTTCAGACTGAGGTGAGTTCTTTCAATATACTCGTGGGTCTAAGGTACCAATATCGGCCCACTTGATTATGTTTGTAGGATGATAGTTGTCTTCGTTACAATTTCTTGTTATGCTTGTATATGCTTGTTGTCTTTGCAACTCTTGCTAATATGATTTTATGTTGGTTATAGGGGGTGAAATAGACCCGATACCAACTAAAAGATACCGAAAGGGGTGAAATATACCTAGTACCGGTTGAAAGAGACCGAAGAGGGTGAAATAGACCTAGTAACAGTCTAAAGAGACCGAATGGGATGAAAGATACCAATACCGGTTGAATGAGACCGAAGGGGGTGACATAGACCCAGTTATGTTTTGAGTATTATGTATGTATGGCATGGGGTATTTTGAGGGAGATCACTAAGCGTTGTGCTTATGATTTTTCAGTTTATGTTTCTGGTACTTCCAACTCGAAAGGGAAGCTCCTGACATGGTCATAGTGCATATGCCCACGTGTTTCCTCATTTTGTGATTTTGGGATTTTGTACTGTGCTGACTTTCCACTATAAGATACTTTTAGTTGATTTGATATGATTAGCGGATACTTTGGAATGAATTAAAAATCAAATATTTATCTGGAAATTTTGGGATGTTACAAGTTGGTATTAGAGCCCTTTTTTGAGGGTTTCGAGTATACTCTTGGGTGTGTTTAAACTTAAACAGAGGATTTGGTAGATTTTTCATAAAAAGAAACATTTTATTAATGGATTCTAGCAAAAGAAAGGGGTATGATGTGTGCAATCACCTGAGCTTAAGTATGTCTTCCCGAAATACCCATACATGTTTTATGTTTTACGCTTTGATATAAGAATCACATGCTAGATTAGGGCTAAGGATCTGCTTAGGATTTCATGATAGAATGATAGGAGAGATGCCTTTATGTGCCTATTGTATGAGATCGATTATCTGATAGGGTGGTATGTTTAGGTTATGTTCTGATTCGAATTGCTTAATGCTCGAATGTTGCAGGCTTTGTGATTTTAGGAATTCTTAGTAATATCAGCTATTATAAAGCTGATAGCAGAGAGTGGTGAGGAAAGAAACCCTAGGGAGTTCTTGGAATGTTTCTTTGAGCATAAGGCGCTCTATAGTATGAGAGGAGTACTAGATAGAAAGGAATTAAATTGGAGGATTCAAGACAATCCTTAGAAATGGTATATATAGGCATGGAAGGTAGTATTGGGACCGTACTACTGGAAGCACAAGATCTATACCCAAGACAAGGAATGCCATGATGAACTCAAGAAACATCGAGAATGTGAACCTCTTCATGCTTATACTAATTGTTTTCGTGTTATGTTTCAGCATGGTGATGACACGCGGTGGGGCACGAGGTTCGGGGTCTGGATTTGGTTAGGGCTTGGGTATCGAACCAATTGATGAGAGTTTATACAAGTTCATCGCTTCTGAGATTATGCGAGGCATCCTCGAGGTGACCCCAATGAGGTTCGGGTCATTCAAGGAGGGTATCATCAAGTTGATGGAGGATTGTCTTCGGATCTTTAGTGTCAGTCTGGCTGCTAGTTAGCATGGAGCCTTCAATCTCTCCTTCAAGGATGTTAGGGGATGTGGGGCACCATAATTCTTTAGGGCAACGGACCCCATTACTGACAGGAGATTGATAGTAGATATTGATTGTACCCAGATGACTAGCTTTTGCCCTGAGGGGTTGAAGGTGAGATTCGAAGTAGGATTTCTAAAGGAGCGAGACCAAGATTGGTGAGAGGAGGTTGGCTATGTTCTGGGATCCCCAGTCATTGAGGACATGACCTGGTCAGACTTTATGACCTGGTAGCGAGTGGAGTTTGCACTAGCTGTTGAGGTGCAATACTTGGTGAGGGAGTTCCTGGATATGCGACATACGATTGAGACCGTGGATAAGATCACCGCTAATTTCCGAGAGAGACCTTTATTGGTAGCCCAATACGCTGCAAATGAAGAGATGAGGAAGACTCGGTACCATGACATGTTGAGGTAAGATATCATGGAGTTTTGTAGTTTTTCCACCTCCTTGACACTGGATGACATGATATCTAGCGACAGGGAATGAGAAATTGATTTGGAGCATATAAGGAAGAGGAAGGCAGAGCACATGCTTACGATTGGGGTTTCAACGAAGAAACCCAAGGGTTTTGATTCTAGATCGAGGGGCTAGCAAGGCCAGGGCCGCTATGGAAAGTGTGACAAGGCACTTGATGGAGTCTGTAGGGTGGGTGGTTCGGGGTGCTACAAGTGCGGCAAGACAAGGCAATTCGGCATGGATTGTACTGCCACTACCACCACCCAGGTATCTGATCTGATTTGCTTCTATTGCAATCAAATGGTCCATAAGAAGGCTAACTGCCTGATTTTAGTAGCAAGAGGACTAGTATATACACCTGCTCCGACGACTCTAAGGATCACTGATGGCCTTCAGAGCAAGGCGGATTCGCCAATTGTTCGGAGCAGGGCATTTCAACTGATAGCCGAGGAAGCTCGTGCAACACATAATGTGGTCTCTAGTATGTAACTTCTCCTTACCTTTTTATTTATGCTATTTATCATGCTTATATGTTTGTGTTGCGGCTTAGGGTGGTTCCTTGTGAATGATATTCATGCATTGGTTTTATTTCATTCGGGAGCAGTATCCAATTGATTTGGTTCCTGTTCCCCTACCTGAGAGCAAGGTCATTTTAGGTATGGATGGGTTGAGCCCTAAAAAGGAGATGATTGATTATGGGCTTTAGTTGGTGAGTATTCAAACCCCAAGTAGGGGAGAGCTGGTAATCCACGATGAGGGTGCTCAGTGTGGGCCAGATCCCTATTCGGCGGTGAGGGCCAGTCGTTATCTTCGGCAGGGATGTTTCGGGTTTGTGGCCTATGTGATGGATACCCACGAAATGGATAAGGTGACTATGGATGATGTACCAATTTTTCTGGAATACCCAGATGTTTTCCCAGACGGTCTGCATCGGGTGCCTCCGAGGAAGCAGGTGGATTTTCGGATTGACATGGTTCCAAGTGCGGCCCCAATAGCCAAAGTACCTTATCATTTAGCACCTCTAGATATGTAGGAGTTGTCTACACAACTGCAAGGGCAGTTAGACAAGGGATTTATTCAGCCGAGTTTTTCACCATGGGAAGCGTTGATCTTATTTATGAAGAAAAAAGATGGGTTGCATCAGATGTCTATCGACTACCGGGAGCTGAATAAGCTAACGGTGAAGACCCGTTATCCACTCCCGAGGATTGACAATTTATTTGACCAACTTCAAGGTGTGTCTTGGTTTTCCAAGATTGATCTGCGTTTAGGTTATCACTAGATGAGGGTCAAAGAGGAGGATTTGCAGAAGACAACCTTGAAGACTCGATATGGTCATTACAAGTTCGTGGTGATGCCCTTTGGGCTCACCATTGCTCCAGCCGTGTTTATGGACCTCATGAATCGTGTGTGTCGGCCTATGCGGGACCGGTCAGTAATTGTGTTTATTGATGACATCCTGGTCTATTCCAAGACTTCGGAACAATATGAGGAGCATCTGAAAGAGGTATCAGAGACATTGAGGTAGGAGAAATTATATGCGATGTTCTTCGAGTGTGAGTGTTTTTACACGACGTGCAATGTTTGGGACACATCGTAAACTAGAATGGCATTCTGGTCAATCCGACCGTGGTTGAGGCGGTGATGAGGCGGGAGGTTCTGAGATCTCCATCCGAGATTCGGATTTTGCTTGGATTGGCAGGTTACTGTCGAAGATTTATTCAGGATTTCTCCAAGATAGTGGTTCCTTTGACCCAGTTGAAGAAGAAGACTGTCATAATTCATTTCGCGCTTGAGCAACATACATTTTTTTGGGACTATGAGGCAGAGATTGTGTGAGACGCTGATTCTGACCTTGCCTGAGGATATACGGGATTTTGTGGAATACTCTAATGCGTTGATCATTGGTTGGGTGCAATTTTGATGCAACGGGGTCAGGTGATCGCATATGCTTCGAGTCAGCTGAAGCCTCATGAGGTGAACTATCCTACGCATTATTTGAAATTAAGGGCCGTGGTTTTCGCTCTTAAGATTTAGTGACATTACCTCTATGGGCCCGTTATACTATTTAGGTTGAGGCCATGAAGGAAGAACATCGAAAGAGTGAGCACATAGTGGGTCAGGTGGCTTCCTTTAATTATGATAGTTGGGGATTATTGACCCTCCATCAAAGAGTATGGGTTCCATATTGGGGTGGAGCGCGTCAGGTTTTGATGGAGGTGGCGCACAATCAAGGTTCTATATTCATCCCAGAGCAACAAAAATGTATAGAGATCTCTGACATGACTATTGGAGGCCAATCATGAAGCAGGATGTGGCTTTGTATGTGAAGAAGTGCTTGAATTGCAGGAAGGTCAAGGTCGCGCATCAGTGACCCACACAAAAATTAAGTCGTTGGGTATTACCGTTTGGAAATGGGAAGATATTACAATGGATCTTATCACGAAATTACTTCGTACGGAACGTGAAATGGATTTGATATCAGTCATCATGGATCGAATGACCAAGAGCACACACTTTATCCCGATATAGGAGTTTATTTTGGTTGAGAAGTTGACCGATATCTACATTCAGGAAGTTGTGGCATGACATTGGGTGCCAATTTCCATGGTTTTTGATAGGGATGTGCAGTTACATCCAGGTTTTGGATGCTCCACGAGGAGTTGGATACTCTTCTACATTTTTGCACAACTTTTCACCCGCAGAATGATGGTTAGAGTGTGTGGACCATCCAAACATTGGTGGACATGTTGCGGGCATGTGTACTGGATTGTGGTGGAAGTTGGGATACGTATCTTCCTTTGGTAGAGTTTTCATATAACAACAACTATCATGCCAACATTGATCGATCTCCTTTTGAGATGCTCTATGGGAGGAAGTGCAGGACCCCGATATGCTGGTGTGAGGTGGGTCAATGAGTCATTGGTAGTATAGAGGTGGTAGTTTAGAGGACATAACTGATTCAACAGGTTCAAGGCAGACTTCAGACAACCAAGAGCCGATAGAAGAGTTACGCAGATAGACACTGGTCAGACTTAGAGTTCTAGGTTGGGGATATGACACTCCTAAAGGTGTCACCTGGGAAAGGTGTCACCCGATTCAGGAAGCAAGGTCAGTTAGGCTCCATGTATATTGGTCCTTTCAGGGTGATAGCCCAGGTGGGCAGGGCAGCATATCATTTGGATCTGGCGGAGGAGCTTAGTCAGATCCATAACACTTTTCATGTCTCTCAGTTGCAGAAATGTTTGGTTGATGATTCTGCAGTGGTTCCGTTGGAAGAAATTCAGGTGGATGACTGACTGGATTATATAGACATACCAAAGGTGATCCTTGACAGAAGACGGGGACTCTTAGAAACAAGGTTGTGGAATTGGTAAAGCTGCAGTGGTAACACTGAAAGGGGTCATAATGGACATGGGAGCCTAAAAAAGAGATGAGAGAGCATTACCCATAGTTGTTTGCAGAGGTGGACTTCAAGGATGAAGTATGAATTTAAATGGGAGAGAGTTGTAATGCCTTATATCTCAAGTAAAACCTTAGCTATTTATTTTCTTGTATTTCGATTTAAGGAGCCTAGTGCGCTGGGCACACATAAGGTACACCATCCATACTTCATTGAATGCATGAGACGGGGTATCCCCTGGTAGGTTGGGCATACATCAGTAAGGGTAAAACCCTAATTTTGAGGGTTTACACCCTATTTAAACACCTTATAACCCAAATCATACCCTTATTAGCCTCCATTGCCTCTTTTGAGCTATATCACGAAACCCTAACCCATTTCACAAGAAATTGACCCTTATATGTGTGTGTATGCGGTACATACTGAAGAAGAGGAAACCTTGTAAAGGAGCATTGATCAAGTGGCAGCTGGTAGATCTAGAGGTTATTCACTCTTTCCAGCTTATTGTGTTAGATCTAGTCGAGGGCTTGTTTTGAGCTTATTGTGGTCCCTTGAGTCATCCTTGTGAGTATGAGCTAATCTAGGAGCATATTATGTTAGATCTTAACATTTATGATGTTGTTAGTGCATAAACATGTCATCTTGATGGGTTTTGATGAACCATGCAAAGGTTGGTGTTGATTTCATGTGGACAAAGTGTTTAAGTTGGGTTTTGGAACTTATTAAGCCATGCAAAAGCATAAAGCTTGCAACTTTATGGCTTAATGCATTTTATTGAACAAAGATCTGAAGTTGGATGTTAGGTCTTAAAGCATTAAGACCTTAATTGAAAGTTTTGGTCATTTATGCATAAGCCGGGCGTAAATCTAGGTAAGTTTCCCATGTGAATCTGTGGTACGTAGGGCGTCGGAAAGAGTACGACGGGCGTACTCTAAGAAAACCCATTTTGGGCTTTTCATTTTGGGATACGTTGGACTCTAGGGTTTTGGGCTCTTCTTGCGCCTCAAGCTTTGCTGAGTTGGATCATTTCGGATTTGGGCCCATATTGGGCCTTGAGTGTCTTTTAGACGTTGGGCTAGTTTGGGTTTGGACAAAGATATGTTAGGCCTAATAAGAGAAGGGTAAAACAATCTTTTACCCTTAAGAGTCGGGAGTAAGGATTTGAACTCCTAGTTCGAGTTAATAACCTGATTACTAATTACGGTTATATTATTTGTAATTTAGTGTAAGGAGTTTTGATTTAACAACCTGAGTGTGATTCGTTTATCTTCAGACTGAGGTGAGTTCCTTCACTATATTCGTGGATCGAAGACACCAATATCGGCCCACAGGATTATGTATGTAGGATGATTGTTGTCTTCATGACAATTTCTTGTTATGCTTGTATATGCTTGTTATCTTTACGACTCTTGCTGATATGGTTGTATGCTAGATGTATGGGGTGAAATAGACTTGATACCAGTTGAAAGAGACCAAAAGGGATGAAATATACCCAATTCCGTTTGAAAGAGACTGAAGGGGATGAAATAGACCCAATACCGGTTGAAAGAAACCGAAGGGGATGAAATATATCCAATATCGGTTGAAAGAGACCGAAGGGGTGAAATAGACCGAGTTATGCTTTGACTGTTATATATGTATGGTATGGGGTATTTTGAGGGAGCTCACTAAGCTTTGTGCTTACGGTTTTTAGTTTATGTTTTGGGTACTTCTAGCTCAAAAGGGAAGGGATGACATGATCACACTGCATCCGCCCATGTTTTTCTGCATTTTGTGATTTTGGGATTTTGTACTCTGATGACTTTCCACAATGGAATACTTTTGGGTGATTTGATATGATTATTGGATACTTTTGAATGAATTAAAAATGAAGGTTTTATCCCACATTTTTGGGATGTTATAATTTTATCCAAGTATGTACTCTAGTTAGGTCCAATTAGACGTTTCTTTCTAACCCTGTAAATCCTTATCTCAACAATGTATGTCATCTCTCCTAGATCCTTCATATAGAAACATTTTTCAAGCCAAGGTTTCACCTCTTGCAAAGTTGGAATACCGCTTTGTATAATGAGTATGTCATTAACATACAAAAACAGATTGGTTAGAACACTCCCACTAGCTTTGACAGACACACATGACTCATCTTCACCTTTGGAAAATCCAAACTCTTTGAACATATTGTGATAACAAATATTCCAATTACGAGATGCTTGTTTCCGTCTATAGATGGACTTCTCAAGCTTGCACACCTTATTATGATATTTGGAATGTTTAAAGGCCTCTGGCTGAGTCATATAGTTGTCCTCAGATAGCCTCCCATTCAGGAAAGTTGTAACGTCCCAACTTTCAAAATAAAATTTCCATTTTTAGAAACATATTTTCATAAGACATATTCAAGGAAAAACTCTTCATTTGTAAAATGTGGTTAAAAATCGGAGTTGTAAAGAAAAGTGTCACTCATTCTCCTTCCCACATACTGTTAAAGTACATGAAAAATATTTAATCAACAACCGTAAGCACAAAGCTGAGTGAGTTCCCCAAAATACCCCACATAACAATACACATACGATACATGGACATCAGACCTACAACATAAAGCTGGAATATTGCCATTAAAGCCTGCAATACAACGCTGAACCGCTCTCCTTGGGCCTACAACACAAGTTGAACCACCTTTCAGGCCTTCAGCCCAAATCTAGACCACCCTCCAGGGCATACATTAATGAAATCGATTGCTCTCCTTCGGCCTACAATAATGAACTGGACTGCCCAGGCTGGCCTTCCATACATAGCTAGTCGGCCTCAATCCATCCACAACATCGTTTTTCACTAAGTAGTAGGGAAAATAAACTATTAAGGAACTATACACTATGGTGTATGACATCCTTTCTAATGAATGTCTAAGATTTAGCACAAGATACCAAATCAACTTTATCGACAATCATAGTAATTATAATTATATTTTCCATGGTAAAGCATAATTATGAAATATTTGTTGAAGCTTTCAAATATAAAGTTGAAATACAAACCGGTAAGAACTATCAAAGGCCTTAATAATAATAAAGGATAAATTAAATCTTATTTTGTATGATTTTCTTTCTAATCGGTAGAAATGCCCTCATTTTATTTCCTTAGGATAACACCTAGAACACTATCAATTGTACCTTGAATACAAACACCAACTAACTAGTAGATATAACATTTCCTTCATAAGATTTTGAATGGAAAGGCTCCATCCTCATTTTATTAAATGTTTTGTGGATTCAAAGCCTATGTTGGACTTAAACTTTTAAACCCAAGATCTACTAGATACATATTTATAATACTCTAAATGTGGCTTAGATTATTATATGCAAACCCACCAAGAATAAGTTTTTTTTATTCCCTTGATAATTGAGTTAGTAGAAAGAAAGCTTCTAATTACAAAGCAAGTGAGAGGCACATGGAACTTGAAGAAGCTCAATAACCATAACCTGATGTAGTTATAGTTGGCACTACATTTAACTAGGATAGTTATACATGAATAATGGTTATTCATAATCACAAACTGTTCACGTTTGTGGTATGAATCATCTATGACTTGAGAAATGTGGAATCTCTCATTAATGAGATTTTATTGATGATTTCTAGCAAATCCATCAAATACCAAGATGCTATGTCAGATCTAGAATCTGATTAATAACTTTGAGTCCTGAACATGAGATGTAATCCATGTATGATAATCAAGTATGGTCTTGATTGAACGTCCTCCCTGTAGCTATGCTAGAAGGAGTAAGTTATTCTTATATAAAGAATACATTAAATGGATAAATATACATATTTAAAGCAAGACTTGTTATAAAAGGATTTTATCATACTCATGACATTGACTTTGATTAAATCTTTTTAAGAAGTAACTATAATTAGATCAACAAGGATATTGTTTACTATAAATTCATATTTTTAATATGAGATATAGAAATAAATTTAAAAAAAGACTGCTTTTCTTAATAGACATCTACTATAAGACATCTATATAGATTAGCGTTGATGTTTTCTTAATCCATGTTATCCTAACAAAATATGTAAAGCTTGAGATCCACTTATGGATATAAAGCATACATGTCAATGTTATAATCATAATTTTAATATGAAACCACTAGGTGTGCTTTTATATCAAAATGAATAGAACATGTGTGTTTACTAAGAACTAGTGGGAGCATAGTGATATTCCTAATATTGTATGAATGAGATATACTTAATCATGAGAAATTACATTCTGACCATGCCAAGGGTTTTCATCTTGATTCAGAATGTATTTCTAAAATGAAAGACTTAGGAAGGACAAGATACATGCTTGAAATTTAAAAATCTAAAGAGATAGATAAAATAAATGTTAAAATTTTTATATATCCTTATGCATAATATGAACTAGCTGAAATGATTTATATTCGATTTTCTTGGCAAATGAATCCATCATTTATGCCATATTATGCATAAGACCTAGTATATGATCATTCTATGAGCATATTATAATACACCAATTGAATAGATGGTTTAGTCACCGGATGACTATATGAACACTCTAAGAGTACTTTGGAAAAACTAAGAGAATGAACATAAGACAATTAGTTTAGAATAAAATCTTCATGTTAAGAGATACATAAGATTCTGATTTCTAAGCAAATATATATATATATTTAAGAATTATTATTGGATTATGATTTAATTGTGGGATGAAGAGCAAGTTTAGTTGGAATGAGTTCCAACCAAAACAAAATGACACAATATACTACAAAATAAGAGTACACTACTTTATAAGTTGAAATCTAATATGATTTGATGAATGAGTTCATTTAAAAGCTATGTTGATCTTTGCCATTCAAGGATCACATAGAAATCTTTGTGACTTCGAGAGTATGCTTAATTGAGCTAAGAGACTCTATATCATTAAAGAACACCAATCATATACTCCAAGATATTAAACTATACCTAGAGTTAAGTCAAATATGGAGATGATAGTATTCGTAGAATTCAAACAAATTACGTTTTGTTGAACCCATTAATAAAGTCCTTTTGAGCTAAGTATGAATGGTCACACTTCAACTATAAGACTTTATTATTCTAGAAATTGGATTTTGATTTGAATTTAGTATTTGGATATTGGAGCATTATAACAACTATTATATAATGTTTTGATATACAGGGATATGATCATAACATCAATACTTGTTGTGTTCTATAATAACATGTTTAATCCATGAATAATCTTATTATTCTAAATGTTCATAGTCGGTTATAATTGTGGGAGCAGTTAAAAAGTATGACTAATATGAATTAGATTGGTTGACTTTCACCAGATGAAGGTCGGCAATAGATTGTAACCAAGTGTCATTGGTACTTGTTAGAGAACTAGTATTGAACTGACCCACATCAAGATCGTCTCATGGATCGATATCATGAATGATACTTGATTAAAAGGTACTATCTTTGTATCCTAAACACATAAGATACATAGTGGTACATAAGTGCAGGGAGTGTTGTGCTTAGATATGGTCAAATGCTGGTCCTTAATCGAGCAGTTATAAAAGCCATTTTTCAGATATGATATGAACTATGCAAGAGGCTTATGTAGTCAAGATGAGATTTGTTCCTCTTATGTGTTGAGAGATAGACATTTAAGGCGCCTTACCAAAAGTTGAACACCAAATGAGATTGATTGTGATCTGCATCTCATGTTTAACATGATGTCTGTGACAAAGGGATAACTGATAAACTTACCTTATATACACCAATTATAGCTTGGAGCTTTTTGGGAATTGGGCGTTGATAGAATGGTACAAAGTCGTATGTTGATGGGGGCAGTGAAATGTTGCTAGATGTTCGCCACTATTTATATCAGTCTAATATGAGTCTTGCGCAAGTGGGAGATTGATGGATTTTATATGCTCAATAATCATATTAAAGTGATATTGTTAATAAACATATGATACTAATGAGTCATACTAACAACAACTTGATATGATTGATTATTTATTTGAAATTGATTTTAATACATAGTCAATAAACTCTTATAATTAAATTGAAAATTATTTATGTCTAGGTAATAATAATTTTTCATTAGCAAGTAACATTACATAATTCACATGGTATGAACTATTAAGTCATGTACAACATTTTGAACTAGATAATTTTATTTGTTTTTTTAACAAAAAGTTAAATTTTATATTTTATAAACATTTATTATAAAATACAAAACTCTTGATTGCTTTTTTATATCTCAAAGGACGAAAATAGATGGAGGGACAAGAAAGCTAGGAAACAACATACTTGTATTAATTTTCACAATGCCATGCTTTTGCTTTTATAGACTTGTGTTGCTAGGAACATGGTGTCATTAAGCACAAGACTCAATAGGTAAAGACCTTGCTTTAAGTTGAATAAATTACTAGCTTTTGGTTCTTGTTTTTTACTAGTAAAAAATGTGAGATACATGGGGATATGCATTTCTCTCTGAGTTCATCTTATGAAGATATTGCTTGCATCTTATACTCTCTTGAAGTTCATATTGGTCATTTACTTCAAGCTTAAGAGATTAAGAGTTTTCTTGCAAGACTAGCATCTTAAATCAAGTTGACAACTTGTTGGTGTCTCTAATGCTCATCATTCTTCATCAACTTCCAAGCCTCCCAAGAAGATCCAAAGAACTACAGAGGTTGTTATTTTTTCTTCTTCTTCTTTGGTTGTGTTTGTTTTCTTTCCAAACTTTGCAAGGTGATCCTTGGTAGGTTTAACTCGTTTATGTTATTAAAAAATATCAAGTCTTCTGTTGCTAAAAATTAATCACGTTTTTGAAACTAGTTTTTGAATAAAAAACCAACAAGTTTTAATCTAAAAGGAATAATTTCATATCACAATCTGGTTATGTATTCTTGTTTAATGGGGTAGCAGTGACTTGACAATTTTTAAATAGGAGACTATAGCTGACTCAACTATAGAATCAGTGTATATTGTAGCCAATGAAGCGACCAAAGAAGCAGTGTGGCTCAAGAAGTTAATCAATGATTTCGGTGTTGTTCCTGACATAGTCGAACCAGTTGAGATCTTTTGTGATAACGTGGGTGCAGTTGCTTTAGCTAAAGAACCTTGAGATCACAAGTGCACAAGGCATATTCTGAGAAAGTTTCACTATATCAAAAAACTAGTTGAAGATGGAGACATTATTGTGAGCAGAGTACCATCAGAAGATAATCTAGCTAATCCGCTCAGTAAACCATTGTCACAGATTAAGCATGATCCTCATACTAGGTTTATTGCATTCATTTTGCTATTGAATTAGTTTTGTTACACAATTTTTAGTTTGATCATATGGAACATATTGGATATTTTTATTTAGTGATTATTAATAATAAATTGCTATGCTTACTCATATTATGTATGTTCCTTCTTTTGCATGTTTGGAAGCATTGTTGGATTAGGTGTCTAAGCCCATAACTATAATAAGTATGTACTTACCCTGATAGTAGCATAGTCCTTTTGGGTTGCCTTCACCAGAACAATCTGATAGGATGGATATTTGAGAAAGTGGTTAGTTATGATTTATTAATATATTATGAGTATAATATATTAATGGAGAAATGATATTATTTAAATTAGTATTGATCAAGAATTAATTTGGAATTGATTTACTGATCAAAAGAGACTAATTAAAATAATGAGGACTAATTGTGCAAATTAGTGATACATATCGTTTGGGCTATTGATCCATGATGGACTAGGTTTATGTGAGAGTCCATGAAGAGTTAGTCTACATGAGTTATGGATCATAAGCCTAAGTGTAAGAATTAGGGTTTCATATGACTCTTGGAATTCTAACACTATATTGTAACCCCTTAGGCCCCAAAATCGGATGTATGTGTGATATAGCAAGTTTATAGCCGATTTTAGGGTGCTCCTAACCTCTCTCTCAAGTCCTCCAACTGTTGGTTGTGTTTGTAACATATTAGAGGCATCACACTTGAGGTGCTAAGCTCTTGAAAGGCCTAATTCAACAAGCTACAACAAGAGGGAATCTTCTAACTAGTTTTTTATGATTCATATATCAAATTGCTTGCTAGTTCAGCTTCATGCTTTGGAAAATTGTTTATTGAATGTACAACTAGAGAAAACTTAGATCCAAAGAATTAGGGTTGTATGCGCACCATAGGAGTGTTATAGTGCTTAAAACCCATCAGTGGTATAAGAATCTAGTATTGTTTTCTGTTATATTGATGCTTGGTTAATTTTCAAAGCTGAAAAAAATCACATTTCTGGCCTCTGACTGATGAACTCGGTGAGTCCAATGATCTAAGTCGATGAGTTCACTCACAAACTGGTAGCTCGACGAGTCCAGGTCATGCACTCGTCGAGTAGAACCTTCTGCTTGCAAATTTTCCAGCCTTTTGGCCAAAATTGAATTAGGATCATTACCACAAACTGTTTTCTATCATAAAATTTCGTTTTATGATATGCTAATGATTATCCTCATCCAATTAAAGGACAATTGTTAAATTTTAAGAGAATAAGTTGATTATTTGTATTATTTGATATGAATTACCTTGCTATATGAGTTAGATTAGATCAACTTGATGATTAACAAATTATATGAAAATTGAATAAGTTAGAATTGATCTAAAGTGTTCTCGAAGAGAGTTTCATAACTTGTCCTCAAGTTATGAAATAAGTTATGGAAACCAAAAGTTTTCAAGAGTTTCAAAACATGCCCTCAAATTTTGGAATTTGTAAAGTCTCATTCATGAAACATTTAACTCCAAACCCTAGGATTTTAAAAGTTTAAAATTTAACCCTTATACAATTATAATATTAAAAGTTTAATAATTATATATATGTATAAGACAAGTCAGTCTTACCATTAGTAGGCCTCATTCACAAAGCCGGTCTATAAGGGGAGTATAAGGTTATTGCCTATAAAAAGAGTGGTTTAATGGGTGTCCACTCTCATTCACCGGTTCCTTGACTAGTAGAGGATCGTTAGCCGAACGGGTAGGATAGGACATTAATTATTGTTAAAAGTATAATGATAATTATAAAGTAACTAAAAGTTTTATTAAATTACGAATCTTAGTTACTTTAGGAAAAATATGAAAATGATGATATTCCATGAAATTGCACTTTGCACTTTGTCAAGTCGTTAGTGGAGCATGTGTGGTTAACCGACACACTTACCTGAACTAACAAGGGTGGTAAAGGGTAGCTTGATGTTTGTCATAGATCAATGACACCTTGTTTGTGATCCTCGGTATCCCAGTCACAAACTTGAAGGGCATTTTCGAGATTTAAACAAACTATTGAAAAGTTCAATGAATCTCAAAAGAATCTAGGAATTTCAATTCATTTAAAACTTAATAATCAATTTCATTTTTCATGGTGGAAATTGGTAAATCGTCATTTACCTACCTTCAAATATTTTGCAATTGGATTACGGCATCCCTTTTCCCGAATTGTAAAATATTGTGTTGGGTCCTAGCCTTAATATTTCATTTGGGGGTTATATTAAGGATTCTTATCTAATCTAAACTTTGTCTTTCTTTTTCAGATGTCTTCCAACACCGCTTCTGGCTCGAACCCTTCAAGCTCTTTCTCCATCATGAACTTATGTGGGAGGGTCATCTTTGATGGTTCGAACTTCAATGATTGGATTCGGAACACTTGGATGGTCACTCACTACAAGGACAAGGAATATTTCCTTGAAAAAGAGCTCAAGTAGATTGATGAAGTCACTACTACTCCTGAAGAGGTTGCTGAGTATAAGGCACGTGAGAAGGATGCCACAAAGGTGTCTTGTATCATCCTTTCCACTATGACTACTAAACTTCAAAAGTCCTATGAGGACTACTACCCTTTTGAGAAGCACCAAGACTTGATGGAAAGATATCATCAGAGTGCTCATCGGGAAAGGTATGAAATCATCGCCTCCATGATAACAACAAAAATGAAGGATGGAGAGTCCATCACGGCCCACTTGAAGAAAATGCAAAGGTTTGCGGACCGCTTACTGAAGTTGAATGTAAACTTCGATGAAGATTTGGCCATTGATAATTATCATACATTCTTTGCCTCCTTGTTATGATCAGTTTTGTATGACTTATCATATGAATAAAGAGGAGGTCACTCTTAGCAAGCTTCAAGGCCTTTTGAGAACTGCTGAAAGTAGTCTAAAAGGAGTATCTGTTGTATCTACTCCTACTACTACTGTTGTTGCGCCAGTCCTAACAATTGGACATGGGAGAGGGAAGAAGAGGAAGGCTCCTTCTAAAAGCCGCAAGGGAATGTCTCATGAAGGATCCACTTCTAGTGGGACCAAAGATGGTTTTGCTAATCCCTATACCAATCTAAAAGAAGCAGAGTGCTTCTATTGTCATGATAAGGGGCACTTGAAGCGAAGTTGCCCCAAATACTTGCAGGATGTTAAAGATGGGAAGATAAAGCCCACCCATGTATGTATTTAAACTATTCTATCTAATAAATCATCACATTCCAGTTCTCCGGTCCTTGATACAGGTTGTGGTTTCCACATTTGTTCTGATTTGTAGGGTCTAAGAAGAAGTAGGGTTGTGGAGCACAGGAAGATGAACTTGATCATGGGTAGTGTTGTAGAAATTGGCCTTGGCAGTTGATTAATCGCTTGGCGGCCTCGAACCAATTACGATTAGGGTGCTTGGTGGAAATGGGTCAAACTCGGGCTTGGCGGTCCTTGGCGGCCATAAGCGGAAAATATTTAAAAAATTCAAAAAAAAAAAATCAAATATTACACCAAAATTTTAAAATTTTAATTTTTTTAAGCTTTCAAATTTTAAAATATTATACTAAAATTTTTAAAATTTCAAAATTTTAGAATTTAAAATTTCTAAATACTTTATTTTTTAGGAAATATTGATTTTTTAAATAATTTTATTAATAATTTAGGGTCCCCGATGAATTGCCGATTAATCCCCGCCAAGTCTGATTAATTGCTTATCGCCAATTGACTACCGAGCTACCCCTGAACGATTTTTACAACCATGATCATGGGGAATAGGAAAATGCCGCATGTCACCAAGAATGGAGTTTATTATTTATTACTTAGTAGTGGGTTAGAATTAGATTTTAATAATTGTTTCTACTCATCTGATATGGCGAGAAACATTATTTTCTCCTATGGTTTGTACAAACAAGGTTTTATATTTTCATTTGATAATGAAATTGTTTCTATTAATGCTTTTTATAACGGAGTATTTTATTTTAAAGCATTGCCTTGTAATGGTGTATATGAAACGGTGATGGTTGTAGACAACTTAGAAAATAATGTATTGCATATTGATTTGTCCAATAATTTGGACAAGGCATGCTTGTGGCATTGTCGTCTTGGACATGTCAACAAGAAGCGCATAGGCCAACTCTAGAAAGTTGGTGTGTTGGAGTCATTCGACTTAAAGTCAGATGAAACTTGCGAATCTTGTTTTCATGGAAAGATGACCAAGTCACCCTTTACTGGTACTTGTGAAAGGGGTGATGGTTTTTTGGATCTCATACACATCGATGTGTGTGGACCCTTCAGATCCGCCACAAGGGATGCTAACCGCTTCTATGTGAGTTTTACTGATGACTACAGTAGATATGGCTATATCTACTTAATCAAGTATAAGTCAGAAACCTTTGAAAACTTCAAAGAGTTTAAACAAGAAGTGGATAATCAATTGGGCAGGAAGATAAAGATGCCCCGATCCGATTAGAGTGGTGAGTATTTTAGTATCGAGTTCATAGACTATCTTAAGGAATGTGGAATTGTTTCACAATTGACACCACCTAGGACACCACAGCTTAATGGTGTGGCTGAGAGGCGCAATCGAACCTTGTTGGACACGGTTCGTTCCATGATGAGTCGAACTTCATTACCTATCTCATTCTGGAGGCATGCCTTAGAGACTGCCGCCCATATCCTTAATTAAGTCCCTACTAAGAAGGTTGCCAAAACACCTCACAAGATGTGGACAAGGAAGGTTCCCTCATTAGAACACATCAAGGTTTGGGGTTGCGAGGCTTTTATGAGGTGTGAAACTCATGAAAAGCTCGAACCTCGTAGTAAACGTTGTATTTTCATTGGCTACCCACATAAGTCTTTTGGATATCTCTTCTACATACTTAGTGACAATGTTTTCTTCGTTGTGAGGATAGGGGTTTTCCGAGAGAGAGAACTCATATGACAAGAGGAAAGTGGGAGGCAAATTGACCTTGAAGAACATCAAGAGTTAAGTGATGAAGGAAACCTGAGGAGGAAACTCCTGTTGAACAAGTTGAAGAGTCCTTACCTCTGAGGCGTTCCAGTAGAGTTAGTGTTCCACCTATGTTATATGGTTTCCATATTACTACAGATGGTGATACATTTATCAGTGATAGCACACTGGTAAATTTGGATGAACCTAACAACTATAGGTAAGCCATGGCAGACCATGAGTCTGCTAAATGGAAAGAGGCAATGGACAACGAGATCCAGTCCATGTATGACAATCAAGTTTGGAACTTGGTTGAAAATGTACCAGGTCGTAAGACAGTTCGGTGCAGTTGGATCTTCAAGAAGAAGACCAGCATGGATGGGAAAGAACACACATAAAAGGCGCGACTAGTTGCAAAGGGATTTACTCAAACTCGTGGAGTTGACTATGATGAGACGTTTTCATCAGTAGCGAAGATCAAATGCATAAGGGTTATGTTTGCCATAGCTACATTTCATGATTTTGAAATATGGAAAATGGATGTCAAAATTGCTTTCCTCAATGGGAAGTTGGTTGAAGATGTTTACATGATTCAGCCAGAGGGTATTGTCAGTGCAAAGTACCCTAATAGGGTGTGTAAGCTTGAGAAATCCATTTATAGATTTAAAACAAGCATCTCACAGATGGAATCTTTGCTTCGATGAGAAAGTCAAAGAGTTTGGATTTTAAAAAAAGCGAGGATGAGTCTTGTGTATATGTCAAAGCTAGTGAGAGTATAGTTAGGTTTCTAATGTTGTATATGGATGACATACTTCTCATAAGAAATGACATCCCAACCTTGGAGGATGTTAAGTCCTGGCTCGGGAAGTGTTTCACTATGAAGGACCTTGGGAAAATGCCTATATTTTAGGGATAAGGAAATTGAGATACAAGAGTAAAAGACTAATTGGACTTAGTCAAAGTACCTACTTGGATATGGTGTTGAAACGATTCAACATGGAGAATTCCAAGAAAGGTGACTTACCTATCAATGCAATACCAAGCTGCGTAAGACTCAGATTCCAAGTACAGAGACCGAGATAGCAGAGATGAGTCAAGTACCATATGTTTCCGCAATTCGCTCGATCATATATGATATGACTTGTAATCACCCTGATGTGGCCTTTGCTTTGAGCATGGTCAACAGATATCAAGGGAATCATGGTAAAGCTCACTGGACTGCGATAAAGAACATTCTTAAGTACCTGCGGAGGACTAAGGATCGGGTCCTTACCCTCGGTGGGAGTGATGACTTCAGAGTAACAGGGTATAGTGACGCCAACTTTCAGACCGACCAAGATAATTTCTGCTCTCAGTCAGGCTGGGTATTTACCCTGAATGGAGGAACAATAACTTAGAAAAGTTCCAAACAGGAGACTGTAGCTGATGCAACGTGCGAATAAGAGTACATAGCAGCAAGCGAAGCATCGAAGGAGCCGATATGACTGAATAACTTCATCGGAGACCTTGGAGTTGTTGATGGGTTATAGCCAAAAGACATCCTATGTGCTCATGCAAACCCTAAAGCTTGGATCCAGGTTTCTCTATTTGTACATGCTTTTAATCCAAGACTTAAAACCCTAGATCTAATCAATATAACATATGAACAAGGGTTTAGATCATACCTTGATTGTTATATAGTAATAACAATCTCAATTCCTTCTTGTATTGACTTTAGAAAGCTTAGAGTCACAAATGTCACTCCTCTAATGGCTCACAAACACCAAGAGCAAGAGGATGAAGAAAAGAAGAGAAGGAGGCTGCCCAAAATGTGTGGAAACCCTAGAAGAAGTCTTGTCCACATTTTTGGGGCATAAGGGTTCTTTAAATAGTGAGGCTATTAGGGTTATCTAACAAGGAAACCCTAATTTGGATGCTTAGGCCCTAAGCAACCCATGAACTCCTTTCTTAAAGGCCTTTGGACGATTTCTAATGGGTTTCCCCATAGAATTCGTCCACCCCTTTAATATGGAGTCCATTAGCTCAATATTCATCTATCACACAATTGACAATTCTAGTCCCTTAAGTTTAATTAATGTCTTTTAGCCACAAACTTAATTCTTGACTAATATTAATTAAACAATATGATTTCTTCTTGAATATATTATTCTCATAATATATTAATAAATCATATTTAATCCTTTCTCTCCATAATTCATCCTATCAAGTTGCTTTGGTGAAGGCAACCCAAAAGGACCATGCACCATCGGGTCAAGTACATACCAAAATAGTTATGGACTTAGACACTATCCAACAGTCTCCCACTTGGATAAGTCTAATAACTATTTCGCGTATGACCTCAGATCCTGATCTGCAATCGTAGCTTTCTAAAGCCGTTGTCAACTCTGATCTTATCAGATACGCGTGTCCTTTAGATAAGGGATCATATATTCCTCCATTCTAGATATCGTATAGACTGAGACATGGATCTAAATCATTCGCTCTGTCTATGTGGTGTTTCCCGAATTTAGATTTATGACGACTGACAACAGACTACAATTTGAACACATCAAATTAGTCCCGGCTTGGCCAAGCGCTTAGATTCCATCACTAAATCATCGAAGGGCCCACAGATATCGCTTTTATCCTATTTTGGATAAAAGGAACGGATAAACATTGACTCAATGCTCGCTTGCACTCACTCACCAAATCACACACACCAATATGTTTTATAACACCAAGTTACTGGGGTGTTTACATATTATCAATGTGCAACCGACTCGCAAGATACAACTCACACATCCCGGTTTCAAGAATATAAGATATTATCTTCTCACCAGTCACTCGTGATACAATCCATGAAGTGATCCAAGTAAGCATGGGTTTAATCTAACGCTCAAATCATATTCATAAACACTCATGAACGTTGCAGCAAACATTTGCTTATGTCTAATACTCTTTAGACAATCCACACACCAATTCACGACAGTCTTCATTCATACCTACTTCCAACATATGAACGACTGTGGCCCATTCAAATAATTTGACTGTTCTTAACCAATTAAATTATTCAGGAAGTCAAAACATGCAAAGTGAAACACAAGGATAATACTAATCCCATATGGCCTCAAACCTTTGAGTATAAATAAAACACCTTTTATTTATCACCATATTGATTACTCATTATTTGTTGTTTCAGGTAATCAACTTCTTACTTGAATTATTACCACACTTGTCCCATGCTCTTAGCATGCACACAATGTTTACCTATGGTTCTTACTTTGTGAAATAGATCAAATGAACACATTTCCAATCACACTCATTTCACAACTCCCAATCCTTATCACAAGTGTAAGAATAACAAATTCTTGCTACTTATAGAATATGTTAGATTCTAACATTTTATGCAATGATTCTTTTGTAATGTCACTGCACTAAGGTCACAATGACTATTGCCAATGAAATTACAAAGTCCTCTATCGGAGATTTTTACAAGACAATTCCATAGATGTGATGTCTCTCACTCAAAGTACATTCCTTTGAACATCATTTTGCATAAAATTTTCTAATCTAGACATTGATTCTTAATATCCAACTCCCAATATGGAAACCTTTCCATACTTACCATATGACAACTCATTCTCAATAGAATCTTATCTATTCATAATAATGTCGATATGGTCCATCCAATATCATGCTTCCAACTACTCACAAGCGACCAATCCTCGGCGAACTTTGGATTGTCCTTTGATAGTTGTCTAATTATCTTAGTCAAAACCGATTCTTGTCCTTTTCCCTTTAAATGCACTAGACATTTGGAAAATTTTAGAATGGTCAAATATTATAGCATTTGCCATCGATCCTATACCCGAAGCGTATGCGACACAATGCATAATGTCTTACATAAAGATTCAATACTTTATAAAACTTCTACCATAATATTTTATGTGCTACGTTCTCTCAATTCGAAATATGAAGAGGAATGCCGTAATCATAATCGAATTTTAAGAATGCACTATGTTTCATTGACTAAATTTATTAACATTCCATGAGTAAATTTATTAACATTCCATAACCTAAGCCTTTAGATTTTAAATGAAGCATAATATTCTCTCCCTTAATTATAGCAAAACAACCATTGCGACTTTGCAAAGTATAACTCTTGTTTTGTATAATTAATATTGCTAACTTCCAATACTTGCCTTAATAATCATGCAATCATAACATTTATGCCCCCACTATCACGATGATTATTATAAACATAACACTTATGCTCCTACTAGCTTTGACATGTATTCAGAAACAACTTAACTTTTAGAAAAATAATGCCTATTGAATTTCTTTAAGTTCATATTTCTAATACCCAATGCTTTGATAATCTTTTATCAATGCTTCTTAAACTTATACAACTTTGCCTTAGATAGCTCATATGTGTGTCTTAAACAATTCAGACTAATTGCCAAATCTCATAATTCGAATCATGGAAAGGGATACCGTAACCATAATCGAATTCGAGAATACAATTTTCACAATTACTATCTTCTTAAATCTTTCTTAGTGAAAGCATTTCCTCACCGTCATTTTAATTAAGGAGGGAAACTTATTACACTTAGATTTTAATGGTGTATGTGTTCCTATCCATGCAAATTTGTCCAAAACTAAAGTTTGTGACAAATCCAAACTCTTATGGACTGAACTTTCTGAATCTTGATTTCTTGTCTTATGGTAACACGGCTGCCCACCATGTCTTCCAAGTAGTTAAGCAGCTCACCCTTTCCTATCAATGTACTTTTCATTGATCACGGTCCTTGCCTTTTATGCATTCAAATGAGAACTCATAGGGCTCACATGCATAATTAACTCAATTGGAATGGTACAGAAACAAGATAGTGTCAACATGATAGGTTGTAAACCTCAACTCGTGTGCTAGTGATGATCGATAAGGTTTATTCTTGATTAGTTCTTGAATCCTTTCAAGACCATTAAGACTCCCACTGACTCCTTGACATACAAGATTCTCTTGTCAATAAGCAATTATTGACAAACAAATATTCAAGAGTTAGTGTAGCTCTTATCAAGACAAAACACTTCATAAATTGGTCCTAGTTGGTCTTTGTCTTATCCAAGACATCACAATTTTCCAATTTCAAATGTTCAACAATAAGAAAACCTTTTTCCAAATTCTACATTACATGAATGTTATAAACCTTCTTAAAACTTGTCACTTAATGTCATACTGTTAACTTTAAGACTTGTTATGGAATGAATTATGATTGGCTTCTTGATTTAACCATTTCTTCAATTCTCGATTCCTCTTCTTAGACATATAATTGCACTAAGACTCACTTAGAGGATCAATTGAGATATGGTTCTTAATCATTAAGACCTATCATAAAGCATAAAAGGTACTCTCCCTTCTTCTTAGAATAGAGAAACTTTTATCTTTCTGCCTACTTGATTCTTCTTATTCGTTCTGCTATTGATTTAAACCTTTTCAATCAATTCAGAATTACACTTAATCTTATAAGTATAATCATATTTACTAAACCTTTAGTGAATCATGACGAATATCTTTGTTACTCTTGTGGTGGATTTAATCAACACACAACCTTGTGTACTTGATCTCCTAGTCCTTCACTTGACACTTTGTCAACGAATTAGTCTAATTTTCCCAAATGTGAAAGTTTTTTCATTCATCATACAATACTTTTTGTATGATTCCAAGTCTCTATCCAATTGAAACTTGGGCGATGAGAAACTTTCCCTATTTGGTAAATTCTTGACCTTTCCACAATTTACATAATTAAGAATCACATCCATTTTGTTGTAGAAATATGCAAACATCAATTTTTCATAACGATTTAATTGCAAGGAAATAAATAAATAAATGAGTCAAACCAAAATTTATTTATTCATCAAAGCAGCGGAAAACATTTTGTCCTTACAATGCAAAATCATCTGAAAGACTATGTAATCAAATATTCCTAACAACTCTATCATAACTTTCTAAGCTCAAAATCTAATCTTCGAATCCATTTCTTCGTGATTAGACTCATCTTGCTCTTTCATCAAGCTTCCTCTTCTTTTCATTGATCCTGCAAAACATTCAAATGCAATCTTATCACATTATGTATTAAGAATCAACGAATAGGAACTTAATTAAGTTAGATATTGGATTTTACCTGAAGCACAACCATACTCTTTGACTCTCCCATCTTCTGGACTCTTCAGGCTCTTAGGGCAGACTTGTATCCAACGTCCTTTCTCTTGGTAGCAAACGCAGGTCGGTTCTCCTAGAACGTCCTCGGCAGCATAGTTGGTTGATTTTCCCAACAAATATGCTCCATTGCTTTCCCAAATCATTTCTGATTCAGCAGCAATGAGCATGTAAGTTAGGTCAATGAGGTTTTCGTCATGATCCATCATATAATACTTTCTTTTGAACTCATTATATGATTCGGGAAGTGACTTCAGAACCCAGTTCACAGCCTACTTATCCGGGAATGACGCACCCAAAATTATCAACCTATCAATGTGTGATTTCATTCCTAGAACGTGGGCACACACGGGTTACCATCTTCATGTTTCATTTCCAATAGGGCTTTAGTGACATTGAAGCTTTCAATTCTTCGATCTTGTGGGTTAGGGAGAACAACAAGAGGAGGAGGAGGAAGTGAAGCATGATTTCTTGTTCCTCGATCGAATCGTGGAATATCATCTTCATGTGGAATGCTTGTTCCACGGGATTTGGGAAGACCATAGTTGTCGAACTTTGACATCTACAAAATGGGAGAAAACAAATTCAAGTTAGTTGATCGATTGAGTCCTTAATAAATCACCCAAATGTGATACTAAGGCTAGGACCCAACACAATATTCCACAACTCGGGAGAGGGATGCCGTAACCCTAATTGCAGAACATTTGAAGGTAAGTGAATGACGATTCACTAATTTTCCACCATGAAAAACGAAAAAGAAATTTATGTTTTAAATCTATGAAAACTCCTAGATCCTTTGAGATTCATTGAACATTTCAACGGCATGTTTAAATCTCGATATGCCCCTCTAGTTTGTGACTGGGATGCCGAGGATCACAAAGCGGGTGTAAATAACCATGCAAACTTACATGGTGCCCCCACATGTTACAGTCACCTATTCGATGTGCCCGTAAACCACACATGCTCCAACGAACTATGACAAACATTGAGTCACCCTTTGCTACCTTTGCTTAGAACCATTTAGTGTGCCGGTAAACCACTCACGCTCCACTAACGTCTTCACAATGGCACAAAGTGTAATTTCATGGAATTGCATCAATTCACTTTTGCCTAATGTAACTAATATTGGAAATTCGTAAAACATTTAGTTACTTTTGTATTTCATTATACTTATAATGGAAAGTTCTGTCCTATCCTACCCGTTCCGCTAATGACCCTCCACTAGTCAAAAGTGCGGTGGGTAAGAGTGGATACCCATTCAATCACCATTTTATAGGCAATTTCCTTAAACACCCCTTGTAGACTAGTTTCGTGAATGAGGCCTACTAACGGTAAGACTGACTTTTACTCATACATATATATAATGTTAGACTTTTAATGTTATATATAGTATAGGGTGTATTTTACATTTTTAAAATACTAGGTGGTCAAATTTAACAATTATAATATTAATTCAATTAAATTGTAAACCAACACTTTATGGATTTATTAAACCTCTTTTAATTATACACCTTAATTAATTAATAAAACCATAAGGGTGTGATATGAACTTTTCAAAACAATACTAGGGTTTTAGAATTTAACGTTCCTAAATTAAACTTTTAATCAACTTTTAAATTCCAAAACTTGAGGGCAAGTCTTGAAACATTTCAAAACATTAGGGTTTAGAATTTAAATATTTCAAAATCAAACTTTTTAATCAAAATTTAAATTCCAAAACTTGAGGGCAAGTTTTGAAACTTTTTTTCAAAACATTAGGGTTTCAACTATTTAAATTTCAAAACAAAAACTTTTGAGTTCAAATTTTACCTATAAAACCTAAAGGGGAAAAATTGAAACTTTTCAAACTTTGTCAAGAATATTCTAGATCACATAATTCAAATAAGGCAGTTAACTATAATTGGTGGTTATCTAATTAGATCTAGTTCAAATTCTTGCAAGATAATGATCAAATAATTTCCATAACTTAACATTTATCAAATAAGGTAACAATTACCTAATTAGATGACCAAAATCTTTTATTTTGACAAGGATAATCATAAGGAATCAATAAAATTCGAATTTTATTAATTTTAAACAATTATAGCAATTATCCTAAGTCAAAATAGGCAAAAAAAAAATCCCGAAACAACCTCCTTCTGACACTCAAACTCGCCGAGTTCCTCTATGGACTCGCCGAGTTGGAGCTACTCGTCGAGTTCATCAGACACGGGGCCAAAAAATCGAGTTTAGAAGCTTGAACAAATAACCAAGGCATCAATACAATAGAAACCAATCAAGGTTCAGATACCACCGATGGGTTTTGGCCAAAAGACATCCTATGTGCTCATGCGAACCTTAAAGCTTGGATCTAGGTTTCTCTATTTGTACATGCTTTTAATCCAAGACTTAAAACCCTAGATCTAATCAATATAACATATGAATAAGGGTTTAGATCATACCTTGATTGTTATATAGTAATAACAATCTCAATTCCTTCTTGTATTGACTTTAGAAAGCTTAGAGTTACAAATGTCACTCCTCTAATGGCTCACAAACACCAAGAGCAAGAGGATGAAGAAGATAAGAGATGGAGGGTGCCCAAAATGTGTGGAAACCCTAGAAGAAGTCTTGTCCACGTTTTTGGGGCATAAGGGTTCTTTAAATAGTGAGGCTATTAGGGTTATCTAACAAGGAAACCCTAATTTGGATGCTTAGGCCCTAAGCAACCCATGAACTCCTTTCTTAAAGGCCTTTGGACGATTTCTAATGGGTTTCCCCATAGAATTCGTCCACCCCTTTAATATGGAGTCCATTAGCTCAATATTCATCTATCACACAATTGACAGTTCTAGTCCCTTAAGTTTAATTAATTTCTTTTAGCCACAAACTTAATTCTTATTAATTCTTGACTAATATTAATTAAACAATATGATTTCTTCTTTAATATATTATTCTCATAATATATTAATAAATCATATTTAATCCTTTCTCTCCATAATTCATCCTATCAAGTTGCTTTGGTGAAGGCAACCCAAAAGGACCATGCACCATCGGGTCAAGTACATACCAAAATATTTATGGACTTAGACACTATCCAACAGTTGTACCAGCTGTAAAGGAGCCTATGGAGATTTTCTGTAACAACGAGGGTGCAGTTGCCTTAACCAAGGAACCAAGAGATCATGGCAGGTCCAGGCACATCGACATAGAATATCATTTCATAAGACATCGGGTAGAAGAATGACTCCTCGTATTAAATAGGGTATCAGAGGAGAACCCAACACATCCCCTTATGAAGGGACTGAATAGGGTTAAGCACTTACAGCATGCGAGGAGCATTGGGCTGAAGGACGATATTAGTTTTAATGATTAGATAGCTGATTAGAAACATGTAATAGATAAAATGTAATTGACATTTGATGAATAAATAAAAAGAGTTTTGTTTATAAGTAAACTTACTATCTTTTGTCAATTGTTTACTATTGTTTCATTTTGCATGTTTTGACTTCCAGAATAATAAGATTATTCAGGTTATCCACAGTTGATCATACTTTGGAAGTAGGTATTGAGGCGAGACTGTTATGAATTTGGCTTGTAGATTATCTAGAGTGTTTTAGACATGGAAAAAGTTTGCTACAACATTCATGAGTGCTCATAAAGTCTGAGTATTGGATTAAACCCAAGCTCACTTCAATCACTTCATGGAATTTATCACGAGTGATTGTGAGACGATAATATTGTTGGATTAGATGTCAAAGCCCATAACTATTATTGGTATGTACTCGACCCGAGAGTAGCATGGTCCATTTGGGTTGGATATCATCATGACAATTTGTTGGGATGGACTCTTGAGAGAAGGTTATATATGATTTGTTAATATATTATAAGTTCTAATATATTAATATGAAATCATATGATTTAAATAGTATTGATCAAGAATTAATTTGGAATTAATTTAGTGATCAAAAGAGACTAATTAAATCTATGGGGGGCTAATTATGGTAATTAGTTATATTTATATGTGTCGGGCTTAAGATCCATATTGGACCAAGTTTATCTATGATAACATAAAGAGTTGGGCCACATGAACCATGGATCATAATACCCATGGGTATGGATTTGGGTTATACCCATTACCTTTGGAATCCTACAGATAAATAGGTCACTTCGTAGCCAAAATCACAAATTCTAGTTCTTGGAGCTCATATTGATGGATTTTGGTGTGGAAGGAATTCTCTCTCAAGTTCTACCTTTGTCCATGATTTGTTGTGACTTAATTTGAGGCTTCCACACTATTGGGGCTAAGCTCTAAGGCCAAATACATCAACACTTCAAGCTACATAAAAGGTATGTTACCCTAACTAGTATCTTATGTGGTTTATATCAAATGCTTGCTAGTTATAGGTTTAATGCCTTCGATACCATTCGCAAGTATAAGTTGTGAAAACATAGATCCAAGGTATTTAGGGTTGTATGTGCACCATAGGATTTTGTAGTATACAAAACCCATCAAATATCGTATAAGTCTTCAAACCAAGATATATGAGTTGTTGACTACAAGTTGATTGTGCATTGATAGTATGAAAACGCATCAGTAACTTGATGTTATAAAACATGATGTTGTGTATGATTTAACAAGTAGTTATTACAAGCATATACGTTGAGGTTTATCTGTTCCTTTTGATCCTTCGAGGACTGAAAGCGATATCTTGGGCCTCTCAATGATTTTGTCTTGACTTATGTGTCGAGACCGGTCAGGACTCAATTGATGTGTTCAACTAAGTTATATGTCAAACAAATCGGAAATCGGGAAACAAACTTCTGGACAATAAGTATGACTATGTTCCATGTATTTGTCCGCATGATATCTTGAAGAACAAAGGATTATATGATCCCTTATCTAAAAGACGCGTCAGAGTTTGACAACGGCTTTGGAGAGCTTCGATTGCTAATCAGTTTTACTTACAATTATAGTTATTAGACTTATCCTAGTGGGAGACTGTTGGATTAGGTGTCTAAGACCATAACTATAATAGGTATGTACATAACTTGATAGTAGCATGGTCCTTTTGGGTTGCCTTCACCAGAACAATCTGATAGGATGGATATTTGAGAAAGTGGTTAGTTATGATTTATTAATATATTATGAGTATAATATATTAATGGAGAAATGATATTATTTAAATTAGTATTGATCAAGAATTAATTTGGAATTGATTTACTGATCAAAAGAGACTAATTAAAATAATGAGGACTAATTGTGCAAATTAGTGATACATATGGTTTGGGCTATTGATCCATGATGGACTAGGTTTATGTGAGAGTCCATGAAGAGTTAGTCTACATGAGTTATGGATCATAAGCCTAAGTGTAAGAATTAGGGTTTCATATGACTCTTGGAATTCTAACACTATATTGTAACCCCTTAGGCCCCAAAATCGGATGTATGCGTGATATAGCAAGGGTATGGCCGATTTTAGGGTGCTCCTAACCTCTCTATCAAGTCCTCCAATTGTTGGTTGTGTTTGTGACTTATTAGAGGCATCACACTTGAGGTGCTAAGCTCATGAAAGGTCTAATTCAACAAGCTAGAACAAGAGGGAATCTTCTAACAAGTTTTTTATGATTCATATATGAAATTGCATGCTAGTTAGGCTTCATGCTTTGGAAAATTGTTTATTGCATGTATAATTAGAGAAACCTTAGATCGAAAGCATTAGAGTTTTATGTTCACCATAGGAGTGTTATAGTGTTTAAAACCCATCATGCACTTCCAGAATAATTTTATTATTCAAACTTCCACAATTATCCCTACTGTTGCAAAAGATAGTAGTGAATTAGGATTATCATAGTATTGGTAGATTGTTCATAGGGATGAATATAGCATAGCCCTACAACCAATACTAATGAGTACTTGAAAATGGAGATTTTAGGTATTGGAGTAACTACACTTAAATATTACTTCATAGTTCATGTCATAACTAAGTTAAGATGATTGAATTTCATATTTTTCAAATGGAGATACATCAGGTCTTGTTCTAAAGTATGTCGTGTCATGCTTTTACCCCACCGTTGTCCGTAACTGGCAACCATATATGGTTTGACTAGATATTACATGAGGAATAGTACTAGCCTATATAGTCAAAGTTTATTGGATCCTTATGCCTGAAATGGAGAAGTAGATATCTCTACACCCGTCGTTGAGTGTTGACAACAAACTGCTTGGCCAAGCTAAGACTAAGTTAATTAGATTCAATAGTCAGTCTAAATATCACCACAAGTTGTTATCAGGCATCAAAATCTTGAACCATGAGATTGACCTTAGATCCATGTCTCTAGTTCATAATAAGATATCATCAAGATCAAAGGAATTTGAAGTTATTAGTCTTAGGGCTATTTATAGCAAAGTTGCTAGAAGTATAGTAGTTTCGTGGGACTGTCACTCACTATTGTCTCAAGAAGTATTGGACCGATAAATCGTTGATGCCTAAGTGCAAGTGGGAGCTAAAGGAGATTAGTACCTATAACCATAACAAAGCTTGGTAATATTACTATAAATAACAATGTCCTTTCAGGTTACACATAAGAATAAAATAAAGTAGATTTGAAAATATATTTATTTACGGGACTTATTTTGTTAATTAATTAATATTTTGATTAATTAATACAAATAAATGAATATGGAATATTCCATAATGATTTGAACTCATTAGATAATTATAAATAGATTTTGTAATTATCCCTAGGGTTTCAAATCACATTCCTATAAATAGAGGGCTAGAAATAAAAATTTAATACATGTGATATACCTTTCAGTCAAAAAAGCATGAAACCGTCAAGACCCTCAAAATGCATGAAACCCATTTTCCATAACATGGGCATTGAATTTCCATGATGCGGCGAGACACAAATTCGAGTTTCTTAAATTTGTTCGTGGTTGGAGTTCAAAGGTGGTTTGGAGCTGTTACTGTTTTGCTTCTTGGGTGCGATTACAAAAGATGTACTCTATGTTGGGTTCTCTAGTCCTTTCAACAGGCTCGTCAAAAGAAGAAACCTACAAAGAAATCTAAGGTATGTTTTTTCCTATTTTTCATGTCCTATCAAGGTTGCATAGGTTAGCTAATTTAGATCTATCTGATTTTGAGTCTTTGATCAAAATTGTTTATGCTTCCCTACCCAATGGTTGATCTCTATGACTCTTGAAACCCGCCAATAAGTAAATTATATAAAAGTGTTAACATGGTAGTGGTTGTCTCCAATAGATTAGCCAACACCTCTACGATGGAAACGATGAATGTAATACAAAACACCTGCCTAACCAACGTGATGGTGATGGTCTTTCTCATATCTATAATTGTCAAATAATCTATTTTTAGGGTCAGTTTGGTTCTTGGGTACTGCAAGATTTTTTACTTTTTCTTTGTTCTTTAGCTTTGTAGATCAGTGCTGGCGTGAAGGGAAATTGTTTGAAGCTTACCTGACCTTGTATGTATATTAACAACTATACTGATGAAATCAAGATCAAATATCTGTTTGAGATGAGGTTTGTTTAACATAGGTTTAATTAATAAATAACAACATACTTTCACTAAATGTGAGACATCTCAAATTTTTATGGTCATTTAAAAATTTTATTTATGCTTATTTAAAACAAAGTTTATTTAAAAATCCGGAATTTGGACCCGTAAAAGTATTTTTGAAGAAATGTTTTTCATTGATTTATAAAAGGCTTGGGATGTCATAATTGATACAAAATTTAAGCATCAACAGGCCTTATATTATCCTATACTAACAGTCCACATCTCCTTGAATCTCTTAATTGTACAACTACTTGTGATGCAAAGAAACTGAGGGGGTCAGGTTTGGAAGCCTGGTGAGTACATAGGGTTTTCAACCCAAATAATTGTTGGATTAGGTGTCTAAGCCCATAACTATTATTGGTATGTATTCAACCCGAGAGTAGCCTGGTCCATTTGGGTTTTATCTCATCAGGACAATTTGTTAAGATGGACTTTTGAGAGAATGTTATTTATGGTTTATTAATATATTATAAGTAATAATATATTAATATGAAATCGTATGTTTTAATTAGTATTGATCAAGAATTAATTTGGAATTAATTTAGTGGTCAAAAGAGACTAATTAAATCTATGGGGACTAATTATGATAATTAGTTATATTTATATGTGTTGGGCTTAGGATCCATGTTGGACCAAGTTTATGTATGGATACATAAAGAGTTGGGCCACATGAACCATGGATCATCAAACCCATGGGTATGGATTTGGGTTATATCCATGACCCTAGAAATTCCACATATAAATAGATATTTCATTGCCCAAAATCGCCACTTGTATCTTCTTGGAGTTCATGGTGTCTTTTGTGTGCAGGGAATTCTCTCTCAAGTTCATCCTTTGTCCATGGTGTGTTGTGATTCCATTTGAGGCATCCACATTATTGGGGCTAAGCTATTTAAGACCAAATACACCAAGAATTCAAGCTCCATCAAAAGGTATACCATGCTAACTACTATATTATATTTTTATGTTAAATGCATGTTAGTCATAAGATTAATACCTTGGAAAACATTTGCATGTATAATTAGTGAAAACATAGATCCAAGGTATTTAGGGTTGTATGTGCACCATAGGATGTTGTAGTATACCAAAACCCAACAGTGGTATCAGAGCCATGGGTTGTTTTCAATTATAATTGATGCAAGTTGCTGGAAAAAAACTGAAAAAATTGAATTTTTTGCTGTCGGGACAGCAGACTCGACGAGTCCAGTAATGGACTCGACGAGTCTATGAACAAATTTATCCAACTCATCAAGTTGGTTCATGCACTCGATGAGGTGGAGCCCCTGACAGCTTATCTTCGAGTTTTTTGGCTTGTTTTGGATTAGAATAATTACCGCAAAGTGTTTTTGTTCATAAAATTTGTTTTGTTGATACTATGGTAATCTTTATTCTCATCCAAATAAAGGATAATAACCAAAGTTTCAAGTTTTATACATGTTTATATGATGCTTGACAAATGTTGATTATGAATGTTCATGTTTATGAGTTTGTTTAGATTAATAGGAAAAATTATGAGATAGTTGTTTTCAATCCAAATTAATCTAGAAGTTGTTCATAATATGTTTTTTTGTAACTTGTCCTCAAGTTACATGAAAAGTCACATTTATGAATTTTAAAACTCATAAAATTTCCATAAGTTATGAAAAAATGAAGAGTCACATTTTTTAATGCTTTTAAAGTCTTCCATAACTTGTCTACAAGTTATGGAACTTGAAGGGTTTTTTTCCATTAAACCACTTTAAAATTCATAATTTATGGAAACCATAAGTTTTTGAATTGTTCAAAACTTGTCCTCAAGTTTTGGAATTTGTAAAGTCAAACCCCATATACACTTTAATTCCAAACCCAAGAATTTTAAAAGTTAAAGTTCAAACTTTCTGGACTTCATTAAATTAATTAAAGTGTCTAATTAAAAGAGTTAATAATTCCGTAAAGACATGGTTTAAGTTTAATTAAGAGTATAGTTTAATTAATAGATTAAACCACCAAGTATTTTAAATGTTTAAAATACACCCTTATACTATTATAATATTAATAGTTAATACTTATATATATATATGTATGTATGTATAAGAACAAAGTCAGTCTTACCATTAGTAGGCCTCATTCACGAAGCCAGTCTATAAGGGGTGTATAAGGTTACTGTCTATAAAATTTCAGTTTAATGGGTGTCCACTCTCACCCACCGCTTCCTTGACTGGTGGAGGGTCGTTAGCCGAATGGGTTTGACGGGACTGTAATTCTCCCTTCATTAGAAGTATTAATGATAAATACTAAGTAACTAAACCTTTTATAAATACCCGATCTTAGTTACTTAGTAAAATGTGAATTTGGTGCTAACCCATGAAATTCACACTTTGTACCTTACCAAGTCGTTGGTGGAGCGTGTATGGGTAACCGGAACACTAACTTGGACTAGTAAGGATAACAAAGGGTGACTTAATGTTTATCATAGATCGGTGGAGCACGTGTGGGTAACCGGCACATCGATTAGGTGATAATATTAAGGGTACCAAGTGAATTTGCATGGTTATTCACACCTTGTTTAGTGATCCTCGGCATCCCAGTCACAAAATTTGAGAGGGTACAATCGAGATTGAAACATGCCATTGAAAAGTTCAATGAATCTCAAAAGATCTAGGAGTTTCAAATCCAATTAAAACCTAATAAAATTATTTCGTTTTCATGGTGGAAATTAGTGAATCGTCATTCGCCTACCTTCAGATATCGTATAGCTTGGATTACGGCATCCCTCTTCCACGTTATAAAATATTGTGTTGGGTCCTAGCCTTAATATTTCATATTAGGTGTTATATTAAGGACTTCAAAATCAACTAACTTGAATATCTCCCATTTTAGATGTCTAGTTTAGACATCTATGATGTACCCAAATCTCTTAGAATTTCACTTCCTCCACCTCCTCCAATTATTCTCCCTAACCCACAAGTTCAAGGTCACTCAAGAAATCGAGCCCTATTGGCAAGCAAGATCTGTGTGTGATCACATCTTGGAGATGAAGTCACATATTGACAAGCCGGGAGAGTTGGGTGTCAAAGTCTTGAGAAAGTTGGATGTTCAATCACTTTCTAAGTCACATAGTGAGTTCTTTTTGGACTACTATGTGACAGACCATGACTTGACCCTTAATGATCTTACATATTTGCTTGGTGCTGCTGAATCAGAAATGATTTGAGGACTAGCAAAGCGAATTTGATTAGAAGATCAACTTCCCAAACCTTTTATTGCCAAAGGATAGGGCATTGGTTGTGAAGCTGCCTAATTTACCTGAACAATCATAAGGTTGGTAAAGTCAAAGAGTTTGACTCTACTTCGGGTAAATTGCACTATCTAACTCTGTTAAGTTCCTATTTGAGATTCTTATACATGGTGTGACCAGATCATATTTTGATGTTTTGTAGAATCGAAGAGAGGAAGCTTAAAGGAAGTATATGCTGATTCTGATCGCGAAGATGGATTTCGATTGCATGGTTTGGTGATCAGAATTGTGAGTTGTTGCTTAAGAGTTATGATATATTGCTTAGGAATAGATAACAACAAATTTTTCATATGCATTTGCATCGTAAGGATAAGTTTTTCCACAAGTTTTAAATAAAAGATAAGGTTTTATTTTATTTATTTTAAATATCCTTACAGTGACATTTGTGAAAAATGTTTGTTTATATGATTCCATTGATAGCAATATTGGAAAATAGATTTGATTCTTTAGGATGTGGTAGTGTCATAATTTACCAAATAAGGAAAGATTCTCATCACCCAAGTTTCAATTGGACCGAAACTTGGAATCATACAAATTGTATGATGAATGAGAATTTTCATCATTGGAAAATTAAGTCAAGTGAAAGGACTAAGGGATTGAGTACACATTCGTGTGCACTGGTCAAGTCCACCACAAAGATTGATAAGACTATTCGTCATGATTTACTAAAGTTTAGTAAATATGGTTATACTTACAAGTTTAAGTATAATTCTGAAACATTGGAAAATATTCGATGTATGGCAGAACGAATGAGAAGAATCAAATTAGGCAGAAAGATAAAAGTTTCTCAAATCTGAAAAGATGCGAGAGTACTTTAGTATCATATTTTATGATCATCTTAATGATTAAGATACCATATCACAAATGATCCTCTAAGGACATCTTAGTGCTTTCTTATGGCTAAGAAGAGGAGTCATGAATTGTTGGAATGGTTAAATCAAGAAGATGAGTCATACTTCGTTCCAAAAGCAAAGTCTTAGAGTCATACTCCAAGATGGTAACTTGAGTGACACATCTTAAAAAATGTTTATTAATAGTATTCAAATGTAAGAGTAAAATGTTTTCTACTGTTGTACATTTGAAATTCGTAAGTTGTGATGTTTTGGATAAAACAGAGACCAACTTAGTCCAATTGCGTGAAGTGTTAGTCTTGATAAGAATCCGCACTATCCTTTGAATATTTGTTTTGTCAAGGAATGGTTCTTGACAAGAAAGTCTTATATGTCAAGAGGACAGTGAGAGTCTTAAAGGTCTTGAAAGTTTCAAGGACTAATCAAGGATAAAATATATAGTTCTTCACTAGTGCACGACTTGAGGTTTATAACCTATCGTGTGGACATTTCTATGCCCATAACTACTTGGAAGCAATGACAGGCCAGGCCATTAGGCTGCTAGGTGGCAAGAAGTTAAGACTGCACAAGTTCAATCCATATGAATTTGGAAGTGTCACTAACCTTGGCTTGTGATTATGGTTTTAACAAAATTCACATGGAAAGGAACACATACACCATAAAATCTAAGTGTCATAAGGTTTATCTCCGATTCATGAAAATGATGGTGAGGAAACGCTTTCACTAAGTAGATTTTTAGTAGATAGCAATTGTGATATTTGCATTTTCAAATTCGTTAGTGGAGCGTGTGTGGGTAACCGGTGCACTAGCATGGACTTGTGAGAAATGGAAAATGTCTAAACAATTGAGACTATGATTACGGCATCCCTTTTCGTAGTTCAAAAAATTGTTTAGACACTCATATGAGCTATCTAAGGAAAGGTGTATGATTTTGATAAAGTTTATCAAAGCATCTTGTACCAGAAATCTGAACTTTGGTAAGAGAGTCAATAAAGTATTGATTTCTAGAAGTCCAGTTGATTTCTGGATACATGTCAAAGCTAGTGGGAGCATAAGTGTTATGCTAATAATTATCATGTTAGTGGGAGCATGATTATTATGTTAAGTGTTAATTATAGAAAACAAAAGGGTTTCAATTGGGAAAAATTGTTTTGCTATAATTAAGGGAGAGGAAATTATACTTCATTTCAATTCTAAAAGCTTAGATTGAGATTTTGATCATCTTTACTCAGGCATATATATATATATATATATATATATATATATATATATATATATATATATATATATATATATATAAATTATGTGTTGGAATGGTTCAACATAAGGAAATTCTATATATATTGCGTTCTCAAAATTCGATTATGATTACGGTATCCCTCTTCATAGTAAAATTTTGAAAACATGGCAAATAAAAAATATTGTAGCAAAAGACTGGTCTATGATCACGTCTTTATGTGAGACATCATGAATCGTGTCCCATATGCTTCAGATATATGATCGATTGCATGTGTTGTAATATTCATCCTTTCTAAATTTTCCAGATGCTCAGGGCATTGAGAAAGGAAAAGTCTAGAATTGGATATGACTAAAATGATTAAACAATTATCAAGGACAATCTAAGGTTTACCAAAGATTGGTTGCTCAGGGATAGTTGGAAGTACAGTGTTAATTATGGAAAGGAACATAATTGACATATTATAAAAATAGGCATCTCTTGTTCAGAAGTGACAATCAAAATGGGAATCTGGAAAGGTTTCCATAGGTGGAAGTTGATCTTTCAAATATGTGTAATGTGACAACCCGATATTTCAACTCCTTGTAATGACCTAAATGGGTCAAGTATTGTAACCACTTTTGAGTAATAAAATTTACTTTCATAATAAAATGAACAAATAGTTCTATTTAAATTCCTTCTATGTTTAAAATGTCTTTAAACCATGATCGTACGTAAAAAGAACGCCCAAATCCGACTTCATATATCGAAGTTATGATTTTTCCAAGTTCAGCTTAGCATCAGACAGCTAAAAACTCGAATCGGAGATCGAGCGACTTTTGGCCGAAATGACCTAAACGAGAATCGAATGTCTCGACAATGGTATTTCAGCGGTAAAAAGTCTGGCAAAAACCGACATCAGATAAAGAAGTTATGAATTTTCAAAGAAATTCCTTAAACACGATGAGTTTAATATAAATAATAAAAAAATAATTTCGGAATTTGTCGACGGAGTCTTAACAAAAGTTGTAGAGCGTAGTCTCACCTACGCGTGGATATAAAGACCATTGAAAACAGAGTTCGTATGAAGAAGATATGAATTTTTGAAGTTTATTAAATAAATTATATATTTATTTAATTCAAAATTCGGACCTTATCCGAAGAGGAGTCAGCGTCCTCATCCGAGGTACGCGCTGCATACCCCTGTACGCCCTGCGTACCCGAGAGACTTGGCCTCTGATCGTCCACGTCGCCCTATCCGAGGCTTCCGACCCGTCCGACCCGCCCGTCCGACCGACCCGTCCGACCCGCTGTCCCATCCGACCCGCCTCCCCACCGATCCGTCCCATCCGAAGCCGAGGCAGTCAAGGCTTCGGTCATGCATGACGTACGCGTACACGCTGCGTACGAGCGTACGCCCCGCGTACCAAGGCGATTCAGCCTTCCTATAAATAGAATGCGAGGGCTTCCGAGAAAAATGCTCATTTCTCTCCTTTCTCTCACAATCTTGCCTCATTTTCCATGCCCGTTCAAACCCGAAGCTCTGGTCTTTTTGCTCAAGTCCCGAGGGTCGATTTTACTCCCGAGATTCCTGAGAATCCCGAGAAAAATTCGTTTCCCGAGACGAAACTCTGCCCGGTTTTCCATCTCGCTATCTTCAAACTTTCAAGTGAGTTCATACCCCTTAATTTACCTTTTAAATATTCTATAAATTCTTTTATATGTTTTCAAGGGGGGATTACAAGTAAAACACACGAGTATTATCATGTGTTACATAAAGAACTCTTTTATATGCTGTTATATATCCAAATCACATGCGATTTACAAACTTTTAAGGAACTTTCATATATATAACATATGTTAAAATAGCATTCTATCTTTTGAAATATAAATTTGTTGTAATGCATGTATAAACTAAACTTTTCTTAGATTATTCTTGTCTATCTTAGACTCTACACCAAAAATCTATGCTTTCATAAACAAATGATTCCTTTTCTACGTATTTCTAATCAAACGAGACACACTTTTAGAAAACTATAATAGGTATAGTTTTACGAACAAATTTCTAACTCTTATGTACTAGAGACATGAATTTCAAGAAGTCACTTTCGTATACAAGAACAAACGTAACATTTTAACAAGTAGATCTGTTTTTATACCACGGTTTTGTGAGACACTAACTTCATGTACGTTCGAGTACACATTTCAAGTCCTGTATTATATACCAGAATCCCTTGGAGGGGGAGCATGGTGTTTGTGTATAGATCTATACGGGCTTGACAACCCGCGCCCTGACTGTTAGCTGCAGTCCACCGTTTGGGGTGACAAACGTCATAACATTCCAACGCCTGAAGAACGTTGTGTATAGGCATTCCGAGTCAATAGTATGGTTATAAAACTCACATGGGGTATTAAAAATGCATTGATTTACAAGGTCTTCAAAACACATTGGTTATTTTACACTTACATACATTTTTAGAAACAAACATTGGTCTTGAGTGAAGGCTACTTTTATACTAGTAGAAAATATAGGATTTTCTAAACACAAACAAACAAAGACAAAACATTTCATTTCATACAAACATTGTCATTTAAATACTTATGAAACTCACCAGCTTAAATGCTGATCTACTCTTTCAAAATTACTTGTATGCCCCAGGGAATCAGTAATTTCAGGTATCATTATGCTTTTGATGAAGGGATGCTGCGGCGCCAGTTTAATCTCGTATTTTTGACATCATATTGTAATTGGTTTTGAACATGTAACTTTTGACAAATGTAAACTTTCAATTATATATATGATGGTTGTATTGCTTTCTTTACTATGTATTCATTTGTTACGTTACCACATGAAGTCATCCGCCCCCGAACGTTTCCGTCGTTCAGGTTTGGGGTGTGACATGTAAGATTAGAAAGCTTAATGCAAGAAGGATGTTCAAAGTAATGTACTTTGAATTTGAGACTTCGTTTCCATGGAATTGATCTCCATTGGAATGCTCTATAATGTCTGTTGACAAGTCTTTGTCACTTTGTGCATAGTCATTACAAGAGGATCAATGCATATAAGTTTAGAATCTAACAGATTTTGTTAAATGGTAGGAATTTGGAATTCTTACATTTACGATAAAGATTTGGGATAATAAAATGAGCATCATTGGAATCATGTTCAATTGATCTATTTCACAAAGTAAAGATCATAGATAAACATAGTGTGTATACTTGTTGTATAGCATGACTAGTGTTCAGAAAACATATTTTACATGCTTGGAGCATGGGACGACTATTGTTTTAATTCAAGTATAAAGTTGATTATTTGAAACATTATACAATGAATAATGAGTAATCAATATGGTGTTTAAATAAAAGGTGTTGTATTTACTCTCAAAGGTGCTTGGGACCATAGAGGATTAGTATTATTCTTGTGTTTCACTTTGCATGTTCTGACTTCCAGAATAACTAGGTTATTCTTTCCGAATGACTAAGTTATTCAAACCATCAACAGTCGATAATACGTTGGAAGTAGGTATCAAGTTAAGACTATCATGAATCACGTTTGTAGGTGTCCAAGGTAGTGGACATAGTAAGAGTTACTATAACATTCATGAGTACTCCTGGAATAGGGATTCGAGTATTGGATTCAACCCACGCTCATTTGAATCACTTCATGGATTTTATCATGAGTGATCATGAGACGATAATATCTTATACTCTTCAAACCTAGAGATATGAGTTGTTACTATGATATGGTTGTACATTGATTGCAAGAAAACGCATTCGGTAACTTGATGTTATAAAACGTGCCTTTGTGTATGATTCAACAAGTAGTAGAACAAGCCATATGAGTCGAAGTTTATCCATTCCTTTTACCTTCGGGATAAAAACGATATATGTAGGACCCTCGATCATTTGGTGATGACAAACGTAAGTGCTCGGCCGGGCCTTGTCTAATTTGATTTGTTCAATTAGTCAGTCATCATAAATCAGAAATCGGGAAACAACCAATGGACAGAGAGAATGATTATAATCCATGTCTCGGTCTATATGATATCTAGAATGGAGGAATATATGATCCCTTATCTAATGGACATGTCATTTGATTTATTCAGAGTTTGATAGCGGCTTTAAGCGCTACGATTGCTAGTCGGGATCTTGGAGTCATACTTGAATAATAGTTTTAGACTTATCCAAGTGGGAGACTGTTGGATTAGGTGTCTAAGCCCATAACTATTATTGGTATGTATTCGACCTGAGAGTAGCATGGTCCATTTGGGTTGCATATCATCAGGACAATTTGTTAGGATTGACTTTTGGTAAAAGGTTATTTATGGTTTATTAATATATTATAAGTAATAATATATTAATATGAAATCATATGTTTTCATTAGTATTGATCAAGAATTAATTTAGTGGTCAAAAGAGACTAATTAAATCTATGGGGACTAATTATGATAATTAGTTATATTTATATGTGTTGGGCATAGGATCCATGTTGGACCAAGTTTATGTATGGATACATAAAGAGTTGGGCCACATGAACCATGGATCATAAAACCTATGGGTATGGATTTGGGTTATATCCATGACCCTAGAAATTCCACATATAAATAGATACTTCATTGACCAAAATCGCCACTTGTATCTTCTTGGAGTTCATGGTGTCTTTTATGTGCATGGAATTCTCTCTCAAGGTCATCCTTTGTCCATGGTGTGTTGTGATTCCATTTGAGGCTTCCACACTATTGGGGCTAAGCTCTTTAAGGCCAAATACACCAAGAATTCAAGCTCCATCAAAAGGTATGTCATGCTAACTAGTATATTATATTTTTATGTTAAATGCATGCTAGTTGTAAGATTAATACCTTGGAAACCATTTGCATGTATAATTAGTGAAAACATAGATCCAAGGTATTTAGGGTTGTATGTGCACCATAGGATGTTGTAGTATACCAAAACCGAACAATAATATAGTTAATCTATTTAATTATCAACAATTAACTTCATTACCCATCCTCGTTATTCTAATATATACATGTAATCTCTTTCACGGACCTCTCCTAAGGATCATCACCTACATCACATTATAATTATCGCTAAGCACCTCTCCTAGGGTTCATCACATATTCCTATATATTCATCGGCAGGGTCTTTTCCTAAGGATCATCGCCTACGTCGCATAGACAGTACTATTTCAGGGATTTCTCTCCCCCCCCAATACGTGTCAATAAGGGGGTTTAGAGGATCATCACATGAATACGTCGTTCGTATATTGCTTAAACTCGTAATGCATTACTTATAGGTTGTGAACCTACTAATGTTCCACTAGATTGTTTAGAATAGTTTGTCGCCACCATCCATACTATGATAGATGAAATTTCCTAATCATCTCTCATCTCGCATCACCCACATATCATTATTTATTTATCATCACATATAACTACCCACTACATATTTATATATGTAAAATACTTATATGATTAAATCGATTAAATATCATCTCATATATTTTTATGTAACACATAACATTTTCGGCACGGATAATAAGAATATCAAACATGTAATTATCTAGATACTTCATATCTATGTGTGGGATGAAAATAACTATGCACTCACTTGATAAAGTAGACAACTAACGTTTTTTACAACGCTTTGTTTTGTACTTTGAAAAGATCTAGACACATAAAGCACTAAGCCTTAGTCTAGTTTTGTAATCCTCATGACTAGTAATTATAGTCTAGATTCCTCACTAATCCCAATGTCTACATCAAAATCTATCAAGTAAGGATTAAATAGGCATGACAGTTTGGAGGCAAGATCATTTCGGCATAATAGCTTTTCTAAAATCCAACAACCAAGCCAACATGACCCTTATTGACACCTCTCCCGTATGTAGATCAATCCGTATTTGGAATTACTGATGAATTTTATTTATAGGTTCATAATAACAACTTATGACTATGAATATAAGTTACATTGAAAACAGAAGAGTGTAGCATAACTTATAGAGGTTCTTGATGAAAATCAGAATCTAAGTGGGAAGAATACTAACTTGGGAACTCGTATTCGAAGGTTAGAAGTAACTAAGTATTCAGCGGTGTCGTAGGGCTTCATCGTAGGCCAAAAACTCAAAAAAATGGGTATATAGGAGTGAGATTTGAGAGAGAGAGAGAGAGGCATACCCGTGTTAGCTACTTATATATATATATATATATATATATATATATATATATATATATATATATATATATATATGTATATATATATATATATACATATATATATATATACTTTTGAAATGCATACCCATGCATGGTATAGGGGTGTGGCACATACAAGGGTCATGTTGGCTCCATGGGCTTCTGCTACGTGTCGTGTCGCTGTTCGCCCACCTCGCGTCCTTTTAGAATGTGAAACGTGTCCTATTCCTATGGAGCCATGTGTTAAGTTTTTATGGAGCCACGTCGACATGACTCTCGGAGAGTTCGGCCGCCTGACATTGCAACGTGGCACTCTCTCGTGGTGCCACGTCATCGCGCGTGTCGTGCAGGATTTTTTAGATTTTCAAAATGGCATAATTTCTTCTTACAAGCTCTGTTTTTGACGTTCTTTATAACTCCTACATACGGACTTCGTTCGTGATGTTTGCTATATCGCCAGATTCCTATTAACGAGATCTTCAATTATTGTTATTTTGTCTAATAACCTACCATTGGAGAATTCGATTTTTTTGGCCGCACTGCTGCGTTGAAACATCGAAATATCACAACTTCCTTTTACAAAGTCAGATTTGGACGTTCTCTATATGCATGCTCTCAGTTTAACGTCTACTACAAATTTCTTTTAGATCTCTTAGGCTAAAAAGTAATTTACAAAAAAATCACTTTTTACGATACGCAGTCATGCCGGTTTAATCGCGAAACTTCAAAGAAACATAACTTTTTCATACGAAGTCAGATTTTAGCGTTCTTTATATGTATGGAATCCTTATCACATATACTTTAACTTGGTTAAGATTATATATCCTAAATAATATTCTGTAAAAATATCATTTGTATAGGTTTTTCTATTTAATTGACTAGCCCGAATCTGCGGAGTTTAGAACATGATTATAATCAATGAAGAAATGAAAGTACAATGTTTTTTTTTCTTGTGTTTGTCCTCTAAACAAGGTTTATAAGCACATACAACTATAGCATCGTTAGAGTGTGATCCAGGTCTATGACATCCGTCTCCGACAAACCAGGGTTCAGATTTCAAAGAAGAGCATGTGATTGACACATCACAAAGATTATCACAAAGATCGTCACAAGATTCCAAAAAAAAAAAGATACACGATCTAGCCAAAAAAAAAGGATGACAGTCTCACCAGAAGATGAAGGTGACGGAAAAAGGCATCACCATGGTTGGTGGAAATGAGGTTGTGGGCCCTTGTTATTTCAAGACAAAATTTCATGAATTGTCCTTATAAATTTTTGTGAAAGACGATTTTGCCCTCAAATGCTTTGCAAATGTTCTAACTTAACATATTAAAATAGATGATGTTAACAATAAAGATTGTTTATGAAAAGTTTTAAAACGACAGTGAGAGGCAAAACATATAAGAGATTAAACTTGACTTTCTAAAAACACTACGGAACCATTTATGAAGATTTGTGTGTTTTTTGTAATACAAAATTGCAAAAATGGTCCCTGTGGTTTGTCAATTTCTGTGGGTAAGGTTCAAAAAAAAATTATTAGCAAAAAAGGTCCCTATTTGATGGTTTTGTTGCGGTTTTGGTCCCAATCTCGTTAAGTTTAACAGCATGGCTGTTAACTTTTGGCAAATGATGGATTTACCCCTGAGACCATTTCTGCAGTTTTATTTTTTTACCAAACTACAAGGACCAATTATGCAATTTTTCTTTTTCATTTTAATAAATTATTATATATTAATTATTTTAATTACTTTTTTCTTTTTAACTTTTTTTTCTTGTTGTATTATTTTTTATTGGATTATTATATATTAATAAATATTATTTTTAATATATTATATTTATATATTAATAAGTATTACTTTTTTATTATTAACTTTTTTAATTATTTTTTTTAAATTTCTTCTTTATTGCATTAATTATTTTTTATTGGATTATTATATATTAATAAATATTATTTTTAACATATAATATTTATCTATTAGTAAGTATTGCTTTTTTGGATTATTAAATTCATTTAGTTATTTTTTTTTTTATTTTTTTATTTCGTTTATTCTTTTGATTGTATTATTATATATTAATAAATATTATTTTTAACATATTATAATTATATATTAATAAATATTACTTTTTTATTTTTATTTTTTTAATTGATTTTTTTAATTTCTTCTTTATTGTATTAATTCTTTTTTATTGGATTATTATATATTAACAAATATTATTTTTAGCATATAATATTTATCTATTAGTAAGTGTTACTATAACACCTGATTCTTGGTATGCCTATTATTCAAGTATTTTGTGTCTTTCCCTGGGACTCGATGAGTTGGTGGCCCAACTCGTGGAGTAGAGTCGTGACCCGCGGACAGTTTAAGTGACCTATTCGACGAGTCAAGAGACTGACTCGGCGAGTAGGTGCTGGTTGAGTGAAACCCTAAATCTGAGGGTTTGCATCTTATTTAAGCACCTTATCTCAGCATCCATCACCCTTATCACTCCTAGAAAGCTGTGTATGGAAACCCTAGCCATTTTTGTGTGTTCTAAGGCCATTTTGGTGCATTTGGTGGTTTGTGAAGCTTGAAGAAGAAGAAGAAGCTTGAGAGTTCGAGTTGGGTCTTAGAGATTCAGAGATCTAGTTCCATTTTCAGCACAATCAAGGTAAAATGCCCCTGTCTTGGTCTTCTATATGTGTATTCATCCTTAGACTTAGGTTTTGGGCATATTTAGGGTTTTCTAAGCCATTATTCGGATTTGTGGAGTATCATAAGAGGTCTTGACTTCAGATCTGAGTCATTGGAAGGGTCTCATGGCATAAAGGTGCCAACTTTATGGCCATGAGAGCCCCATGCATCTTGTAGAGCACTTTTTATGGCTTTTTGAGCCAAAACCCCCATGGATGTACACCAAGTTTGGAGCTTTACGTATGAAATGGACATTAGGGGGTCAGATCTATGGCTTTGTGGTGTTAAGGCCCATTAAAATCGACTGTATAGTGTTGGTCATGGATGCACTCGACGAGTTGTTCTTGGGACTCGGCGAGTCGCAGTGTAATGACCACCAAATCCTTTCTGCGGACGGACCAGTTGTTAGGGAGGAAAGTCCCTTAGATCGAGGGTTTTCAAACCACCATAGCCACTATAGGTGGTGACAAAGTTGTAGAACTCGTTATGTGGTACTCGTTCGGCAGACCGCCGAGTAGCGATTCATGTAGAAATATTTTTAGGGAAATTATATATGTAAAAATCATAAGTTTATTGAAATAAATAACAAATTTAGATATATGTGAATACATAAAAACTAAAATACACATGATGATCTCACTCCGTGAATAATTATTGAACTTATATATTTATATATATAGTAACAGGGTTGGAGACGGCCCAATAGTGGTTTGTTGTGATTGAGTAATGGTGGTGGTATTGTCCAAAATATGTTATCTTCCAAATATTTAAAATAAATTAGAGAATGTGGGGTAGGTATGATTTTTTGGTATTTTTATTTGAAACAATAAAGAAAGAAATTAAAAAAATAATAAAAACAATTAAAAAAATATTATTTATTATAAATAAAAATAATAATTTAAATTAATAATCCAATAAAAAGAACTAATGCAATAAAAAATTAAACAAAATTAATAATCCAATAAAGTAACACTTACTAATATATAAATATTATATGCTAAAAACAGTATTTGTTTAATATATAATAATCCAATAAAAAAGAATTAATGCAATAAAGAAGAAATTAAAAAATTAATAATAAAAAATGTAATATATATATATATATATATAATATTAAAAATAATATTTAATAATATATAATAATTCAATCGAAACAAATAACGAAATAAAAAAATTTATAAAATTTAATTAAATAAATTTAATAATCCAATAAAGTAACACTTACTAATAGATAAATATAATATTATATGTTTAAAATAATATATATTAATATATAATAATCCAACAAAAAAGAATTAATGCGAAATTCAAAAAAAAATTATTAAAAAAATTAATAATAAAAATTTAATATTTATTAATATATGAATATAATATATTAGAAATAATATTTATTAATTTATAATAATCCAATAAAAATTATACAATAAGTAAAAAGTTAAAAAGAAAAAAATAATTCAATTATTTAATAATTCAATAAAATGAAAAAGTAAAATTGCATAATTGGTCCTTGTAGTTTGGTCAAAAGATAAAACTGCAGAAATAATCCTATGGGTAAATCTGTCATTTTCCAAAAGTTAACAGCAATGTTGTTAAACTTAACGAAATAGGGACCAAAAACACAACAAAACCATTTAGGGACCATTTTTGCTAATAAACTTTTTTTTGGACCTTACTCACAAAAATTGACAAACCACAGGGACATTTTTGCAATTTTGTCTTTTTGTAATTATTTATTATATTTAACACACTTGTATTTAACAACAGACATTTTAATCTGTTCGGTATTATTAAATGGCAAGGGTGTGTGGAGATTCTTTCCTTCCTCTATAAAACCCAGCAGAAGCGGAAACTTGTGTATGTCTAACACATCTCAGGATCAGTGTCTTAGCGGATTTCACTTTCTGATATCAAAAGTCTATCTGATTCAATTCATCTTTCTGAGTCTCCCCTCTTCACTCAATTCTCAAGTAAGTTGCCCCTTTTGCTTTTCGTCTTTATGTAAAATTTGCTTTTTTTTTTTTTTTTTTTTTTTTTTTTTTTTTTCTCTTTCGACTTTTTTTTTTTGGGTTTTTTAGTTATATGAATCTGTTTGTTACATTATATCAAACAGGTTTTGGGCTTTACATGTTGTATTGCTTAGTTTCTATGAATTGTTTTTTTTTTCTTTGGATTTTTTTTTATTATTTTCGAAAAAAATTCTGAGTTGTGCTTGTAAATATGCAGTTCTTCCCAAAGAATAATGTTTGTGAGACACGGACACATCTGGTTTTTTAAGAAAGACGATAAGAGTTCCTGGAAGTTGCTATTTTTGTTTTACATATACGTCAACCTTCTTCACTCCGATCCCTGAATCCTTTTTTGTCAGCTGTTGAACGCCGGAAACACTAAATCATCTTTTTTATATTTTACTTGCATTTGCCACCATTTTAGTTGTTATAGATTGAAGAAGAAAGAAATTTTTTTATGGACGATCATACCACCATGTTTGGATCCATCAAAGAAAACAACCTTGATTTCGGTAGTCCAAATCTGTCTTCTTCAACCCTTTTGGATTACTCACCTTCTTACTTTAGTTCCACAGACGTATTCATGGGATGTTTTAATCCAATCGTTTCCCCAGAAGAAACAGATATGAACCCTCTTGATGATTTTCCAGAAGTCTTTGATAATCGATTGATTCAAGCCTTTGAAAATCTGTACCAAGGTCGCGCAGTGTTCACAGACCTTCTTGTTCAACTATGGCTTCCAGTAATTAGACATGGGAAACGAGTCCTAACCACAGAGAACAAATCATTCATAATTAACTCAGATAACATAAACCTCTCAAACTATCGAGAGGTTTCCAAGAACTACCGATTTTCAGTTGAGTATGATTCTAATGATATGATCGGTTTCCCTAGCCATGTTTTCATGAAGAAGTTTCCCACATGCACTCCAGATCTTCGATTTCTTGCAGAAGGGGATGACCCACGTGTGATTTATTCTAAAAAACTCAACCTTTGTGGGTGTCTCAACCTCCCTGTGTTTGAATTAGATGGTGAAACTTGCTTGGGTGTTGTTGAGGTGGTGACAACTTCCCAGAAAATCAACCTCCGGGATGAATTCGAAAACATTTGTAAAGCTCTTGAGGTCTCTTTCTATTTTCTTTTCTATAGAGGTTTCTGTGTTTGTGGCTCGATCGTGTTAGGTTTACTTGATTTACATCATGTTTTTACTCTCTATGACTCAAAACACCCTTTATATGTATCAATGGTGATTTTTATTTTTTTTATTAAAGGAGTTGACTTCTTAATTGGTTCATCTTTCTGATATTACTTTTGCTTGCAGGCTGTTGATCTAAGGAGTTCGGAATTCTTGATCCATCCAAAGCAAAAGGTATGAATGCATTAAAAAACTCATCAATGAAAATACATTTAACTCTTTTCTGATATATTTTTTTATGTTTCTGTTTATCAGGATTTCATTGAACCATACGATGCTGTACTTTCGGAGATTCAAGATGTTTTGAGAAGCATATGCAATACTCTAAATTTGCCATTGGCTCAAACATGGGGCCGATGTGAAGGCAGATCCGGACCCATTTCCGTGATCGAATCCGCTTCGTATGTGTTCGATCCGGAGATTTTAGGGTTCTTTGAGGCGACCTCCAGCCAGCAGCTTGTATCTGGAGAAGGTATTGCTGGTAAAGCGTTGGGTACAAACCAACCTTGCTTTACTGACATTAATGATTTTTGTAGGACTGATTATCCGATAAGTTCTTATTATGGGCTGAATGCTGCCATGGCAATACGTCTCCGTAGCACCTACACGGGTCCCACCGATTTCATCCTCGAGTTTTTTCTCCCCCGCAATTGCAAACGAGATGATGAACAAAAACAGATTGGAACCTCGATAATTACGATGATAAAACAAATTTCTTGGAGCTTGCATTTGATAAACGCTGAAGAACTAATGAAAGACATGAAAACCCGTGATGAATCTTGGATATCCGATATGGTGGAAGCGCGGGAGAAGGGCGAAACGGTCATTTTGTCAATGGGATGTCATAAGGAAGATCGAGAAGAAGAAACAAATACCCGACATGAATCTTGGATAGCGGATATGATGAAAGCCAGGGAGAGAGGTGAAAATATCATTTTATCCATGGGGTGTCACAAGGAAGAACCGGAAGAAGAGTTTCAGGTGATAAACCAATTTTATAATGGACTCGAAAATCAAAGTTTTCTCGAGTGGGGAACTAGAAACGGATCAAAAGGCCAATCAAAACGGTCAAGCATTAAGAATCGGGTGAAGACAGAGAGGAACATAAGTTTGCAAGATCTCCAACAATACTTTCCGGGGAGTCTTAAGGATGCTGCTAAGAGCATTGGGGGTTAGATATTTTCATACTTTCATATTTTGGTTTTTTATTACGAAAACCACTTCAACACTTATCATTTATCAACTTAACTATTTTCTATAGTCGTCAAACAATTCTACTTTTTTGACGGTTAAAAAAACCATTTCCTCCGTTACCTAGTTTTCAAAAGGTGAAGTTAGTTGGACGACTACATCAAAAATTGTGAAAATGGGTTGTGTTTTTGTATATTTCACCCAAAAATCTTTAATCATTCCCTAAATTTCCTCATTGTTTTCAGTGTGCCCGACTACATTAAAACGAATATGCAGACAGCACGGAATCATGAGATGGCCATCTCGAAAGATCAAGAAAGTAAGCCATTCTTTAAAGAAACTCCAACTCGTTATCGACTCCGTTCAAGGTGCTGAGGGGATGATCAAACTCGGATCATTCTATACCAATTTCCCGGACCTAAACTCCCCGATTTCACTTACACCTAAACCAAAAGTTAACAATCGGATCAACCTTTTAAAAAAATCCCAAACACCATCCAATTCTTCATCTTCTTGTAGTCGCGATTCAAGTAGTTCATCAGGAAACAACTTTCCCATGCATACCAAAAACGAAAACGCTCACGGGTCGCAAAAGAGAAAGTTATCCGTAAGCAGTTTTTGATGGATAATACACTTCAATAACATAATTTTAAGTATATATACTAAAATTTGTTTTCATTATTTTATTATGTGAAAACAGAGCTACAACAACATTAACGACTTGCTGTCAACACCAAAAGACAAACTAGTTGACGATCATCGGTTTATGGAGGCTATCCCACCAACACTGAATGATGAAGGAATTTTTAGAGTAAAAGCTACTTACGGTGACGAGAAAATCCGGTTCCGTATGTCAAAAAATTGGGGTTTCATGGATTTGCATCAAGAGATTTCGAAGCGGTTTAATATATATGATATGGGAAATATTAGGATTGAGTATATAGATGATGACTCGGAATGGGTACTTTTGGCATGTGATGATGACATTGAGGAATGCATGGATTTGCATACATCTATCAACAATAAAACGATTAAACTTGTTGTTCACCGGTCTACCCACCCATCATTCATGTGGTAGTTTTTGCAGTTGGGTAGTAATTTATGTACTCCATTAGCTGCTGGGACCTTACGGTTGTTTTAGTATAAAGTTCAAAATTTGCTCCTTGGTAGTTAAAGGTGTTAATCTGTTTGTTTGATGCTCTATCTCTCAATAAATATTGAGATCGTAACGAGTAGAGGATTTGAATTTGTATCTAAAGAGAGTTTGGGAATTTACGATAATTAAGTATTTGACTTTTTTGAGTGTACGGTTTTCATTATACATACTTATGTTCATTGGTTTTTGCATATCTTATGGTTAAAACCCATTGGCATGACATTGCTTATGGTAATGGGTGCATGTGAGTTCGTTTCAAATGTTGACTTTCGAGTAAACATGTAGGGAATTTGAGGATAGTATTAATATTACTATTTTATGTTTAGATCTTGATATGAAATGATATTTATGAAAATTATGGAGTTCTTAAAGCCAATACAACGTGATCAGTGAAGAATTTTCTCCATGTTGATAATAGAGTCATATTCTTATTGAAAGAAAGAAATTACAAGTGTTCTTGATAGAAAAGCTTAAGAGTTACAAACAATAACATGAAGAATAAATACTAGCTAAGAACCAAACCTTAATGGATTAAAGGTTAAAGAGCCCATAAACATATGGGCTAACATCCCCCCTCAAACTCACAATGCCACAACAATAACGAAAGCAATATGGTTCCGAGCTATAAGTGATGACAGATGAATTGACAATCAATCTCAATGTGCTTCGTCCGCTCATGGAAAACAGAATTCTTCGCAATTTGTATCGCACTTTTGTTATCACAATGCATGGAAGCAGTTGAAGATCAGTGAACCCCAATATATGTAAGAAATCACCGTAACCAGATAATCTCGCATGTAGTCACAGTCATAACACGATACTCAGCCTCTGTGGAAGATCTAGATACAACTTCTTGTTTCTTGTTCTTCCATGAAATAAGAGACTCTCCAAGAAACACATAAAACCTGGTGGTGGATTTATGATCAGGACGATCACCATCCCAATCAACATCATTATAGAGACATAACTCAAGAGAAAACGTTCAGGGAAAACAAGAAGGTTAGAAACTGAGTGTCATGAAGATATCTCAGAATACATAGTACATTTCCCCAATGAACAGAGGTAGGAGCAATAACAAACTGACTGACAATACGCACATCATGAGCAACATCCGGACGAGTAACTGTGAGATGAACCAAACTTCCCACAACAGTCCGGTAAAGATTTAGATCGGACAAAGGAACACCACCGATAGGAGAGTACTGTGCATTGGTTTAAGAGGACTATCTACACTCCAATTGTCAGAGAGGCCTGCCCATGAAAATAAGTTATATATATATATATATATATATATATATATATATATATATATATATATATATATATATATATATAGTCTGATAAAGAAGATACTCAATACCCAAGAAATAATGCAACAAGCTCAAATCATTCATAACAAATCGATGAGCTCGATAATGCTTCAAAGACTTAATACCACCATGGTCATCACCAGTAATAATCATGTCATCCATATATAAGGACAAAAATACATTCGTCCTACACTCGTGTATCTAATAAACAAAGCCGAATCATGATCACTTTTGACAAATCTAAGAGTGGTAATCATTACTGAGAATTTCTCAAATCAAGCATGAGGTTCTTGCTTGACACCATACAAAGCTTTGTGAAGCCGAAAAACCTCACCCGGTTGGTGCTGAATTCCTGGGGGAGGAAACATATAAACCTCCTCTTGGAGGTCACCATTCAAAAAGGCATTTTTGACATCCAATTGAAAGATTTTCCATTGTCAAACGGATGCAACCACAATCATAGTATGTACTATCTTCATCTTTTCCATTGGGGAAAAGGTTTCCTCATAGTCGAACCCGTACTGTTGGGAATACTCTTTTTCTACAAGTTTGGGCTTGTACCGCTCAATAGACCCATCAAATTTTGTTTTTATCTTGTACACCCAACGACAACCAATCGTATGTTTCCTAGGAGGAAGGGAAATCAAATCCCATGTATGAGTCTAATAAAGATTCGTGCATTCCTCAACTATAACTTTATTCCAAAGAGGATGCAATACAACTTCTCTATACGATTCAGGTTCAAACATATGGTGGATGATGACTATAAATTAAAGAAATGATCTTAAGTATGTTGAGTAAGCAAATTCTGGAAGCTTGGTGGACTTGATAATACGAGTAGACCTCCTGAGGGGTGGTGGAGGTGGGTCTTCAATCTCAACAGTCGACAGGACAAACTTAGGAATAAGAGGAGTCAAGGAACTTTCTAAAGAAGTGGGTGTGTCATGAACTGGTGGATTAGGCAACATAGAAGAATCTCGAGCCTCTATATCCTCATTAAAAGGATCAATATATACAGAAGATCTAACTTCGTTACATTATGGGTTGTAGCAGGAATCGAGTATAAATGATTAAGTTCCAAAAAGGTGACATGTAGGGAAACATATCACTTCTGAATCACAGGATCATAAGAACGATATCCTTTCCGTCCAACACCATACCCCAAGAATCCACAAAAATAACAGATTTCGACCCCAACCTGTTCCTTTCAACATAAGGACGAAGAACAAAACAAGTACATCCAAAGACTTATAGAGCAGTGTAGTCTGGTAGGTGACCATATAACTTCTCAAAAGGAGATATTCTTGAATTCATTATAGTTGGGATATCATCAATCACATAAAAAACAGTTAAGACTAGTTCTCCCCAAAAAGCACTAGAACTCTGCGCACACAAGAACAATGAGCAAGCTATCTCAATAATATGATGGTGTTTCCGTTTTGCCACACCGTTTTGCTTAGGAGTATCAATAAACAATAACTAGTGTATGGTACCATCTAACCAACTAACTAAGAAAAATCATTAGATGTATATTCACCCCTAAGTCACACATGAAGCACTTTATCACAGCTGAATGTTATGTTTTAACACCAGCTCTAAAATTGTTGTAACTGACAAGGAAATTAGATCTACATTTCATAAGATAAACCCAGGTATAACACATATAATCATCAATAAAAGATGGAACATAGGTCGACCCACCCTTTGTGGATACTGGTCTAGGACCCCACACATCAGAATGGATAATATCAAAAGGAGCAATAGAACAAGACATAGTTTTATTGAAAGGTAAAGCAAATAATTTTGCCAATTTACAACCACTACAATCAGAAATATCACAAGTGTTTAAATGACCCAAAACACCATTAGATACTAGAAAATTCAAACATGATACAAATACATGTCCCGCACGAGAATGCCAAAGATAAAACTGAGATGACAAAGGACTCAAACGAAAAAAAGAAAAAGAAAAATCAATGCTCGAGGCAGCAACAACAAACACTTTGATAACCTCTAAGACTTAAACTTCTCCCACCCTACGACCGATCCCAATCACCTTATGAATGCCTTGGTCCTATATAACACATACGGGACCAGAAAAGAACACCTAGTTACCAGACTTACATAATTGGCTGACTAAGGCAAGATTCAAAGTGAGTTTGGGAATTTAATAAACATACTGAAGAGACATATGAGGGATAGAAACAAACCCAACACCCTCAACTATCATAGATGTATCACTAGTAGACATAACAAAGATAGATGACATGCATGAAAAAGAAGTAAATGATGACAAATAAGGAGACATGTAATAGGTTGCACCATAATTTAAAATCGACAAATTTTAAGGTATACATGAGGTACCAGATGAAGTAGGACCAGAATGAGACATAGATGTAAACATGGAAGTAGGATTGGATGCTAAATACTATCTAAAAATCTCAAAAACCTTGGGATCTAACATAGAAGGTTTCAGGTTGTTAACTGACTTAGTGTCAACTTTTGGAGCAACAACAACATTAGTGAACTGTGGAGGGTGAGGTTTCCATGGAGGAGCTCTAGAGGAACGTGACTGAAATGTTTTCTGACCAGAACTATGTTGTTGTCCCGACTGAGTCTGTATGTATTTACCCTTGTTAAATAACAATGGACACTGAGCTTTCCAATGAAATTTTTGTTTATAGAAGGCACACTCATCATAAGAAACCCATGGAGTTTGTTGAGACCGATTAGTGGAAACAACAAGCAAAACATAAGTGGAAGTAGGAGTAGAGATTGCTTTAGACCCTTTATCAATGTGACACTTGATACGAGTTTCTTCAGCAATCAGATGATGAATAATAGAACCCGTTAAGGGAAGGGGAACTAAGAAGAATCATTCCACGTAGGCCTTCAAAATCAGATGACAATACCATCAAAAACTGAACCAAATGTTGTTCTTCCCTCCTAACAATTTAAGGCTGAATGTCTTTTAACTCCTTAGATTCAACAAGAGCCTATTGATCCCACAAATTAGATATAGCAACATAGAAATCTGGAATACTCATATCATTTTGTTGAAGGGCATGCATGTCATATTCTAATTGATATTGTCAAGAAAAGTAGGACTGAGTATATGATCTCTCCTAATGATTCCAAACTTTCTTTGTTGTCTCATATTTAGCCAATTATATACCAATAAACTATGTAACATAATTGGTAATCCAAGTAATGACCTTCGAGTTATCAGTCTCCCAAATATCAACTAACAAATCAAAATTCTTAGCTTGAGGCACTTAAGGTTTAGCTTTAACCCCAGTGACATACCCAACATATTCTTCCCACAAAGGAAGTTATTTATAACATAGCTCCAATACATGTAATTCTTTCCATCTAATCGAGTACTGTTGACTGAAGGGAATCATACTTTTCAGTCATTTTGGCAACAAATTGATAACCACGATAAGAACAACAACAATAATAGACAAGAAATAAGAGAACAAGAACAACAATAAACTTGTGGAAGCAGTAAATCGAAAAAGGATGAGTCAAATAGCAGAAATCAAAACATCAGAAATCGAACTTGCGAAAGCAGCAAACGAACCAACAATAGAAGATGAACAACAATAATATATCGATCTGTGCCATAAATGACTGCTACAAAACCTTCTAACAACATATCAAACCTCCACTCTGATACCATGATAATAGAACCATATTCTTTTTGAAAGAGAGAAATTACAAGTGTTGTTGAAGGAAAAGTTTAAGAGCTACAAACCAGAAAATGGAGAATAAATACTAGCAAAGAACCAAACCTTAACGGGCTAGAGGCTAAAGAGCCCACAAACATGTGGGCTAACACATGTTATGTTCATCTATTGAGAGTTTAAGTCTCAATACTTATTCGATTATTTGTAGTAATTCATATGTAACTAAAGAACCCTTTAGTGATAAAAGAGAGTTCCAAGTGGTGACGTCTTAGAGGATTACAAGATGTGGTAATTATTGGTTTCTCATTTGACATTAATATGAGTACATAGTATTTTCCGAGCATATGTTGCCATGACGATGTTTATTATGTTTTGTTCTAATGCTATGAGTAGGAGACATATATGTATATATGTATCAAGTTTGAGTCTTTAAATGATTAAAATACTTTGGTGAGAAAGTATCTTTAATCGTTTTATTTAATTATAACAAAATGATTTAAAGGGTACACATCTTACTTGTTTATTCAAGGACAACAAAGAGATTTTAGAGTATCAACCCTTAAATGTTTAGTTTAATGACACCGAAGAGATATAAGGATTACGAGTCTCTAATTGTTTAATTCAATGACAAGTATAAACTTTTGTTCTAAAATAAAACTTGTTAATTGGAAAACAATATGCGGAAGGCCTAAATAGGCAAAACGTAAGTAAGGAAAGTCACTATTCTACAAATAAAAAATGGAAATCATATCAAAGAATATTTGCAGTTCTATACTCCCCCTCAAGATGGAACGTGTAGATTACAAACGCCTAACTTGTCAAGTAGAAGCTTCAGCTGTCCAACACCAAGGGCCTTTGTGAATAAATTTGCCATCTAGTCTTTAAAATTATAATGTAATGGCTCAAACTCCTTTGACTTAACTCATTCTTTTACGAAGTAGCAATCCATCTAAGTGTGCTTTGTACGTTCATGAAAAACCAGGTTATTAGCTATGTGTTTTACAACCAAGTTGTCACAAACTAATTGAGTTGGATGATTTTAATCAAAATCCAATTCTTTCTAAAGCCAACGTAACCAAAGAACCTCACTAACCGTGGTTTCCATCACTCGATACTCGAATTCTGCTAACGATCTTGATATGATCAATTGCTTTTTCAATTTCCAAGATATTGGTGCCCCTCCTAGAAGGAGTAAAAACCAGTTCTTGATCTTCTCGTTTCTAGAAAACCAAGCCAATATGAATATGTATAAGCAGCAAGGTTGGCACCTCCCTCATTTGGGAGTAAAATTCCTTTCCCTAGAGTAGATTTTTAGTACCTTAAAACTCTTAAGGATGCTTCCATATGATTATTTCGTTGATCATCCACAAATTGACTTACCACATTGACTGAATATGTGATGTGTGGTCTGGTGGCTTGTAGGTAAAGGAGTCTACCTACTCACCATCGATATTTTCTATCATCAACACACACTTCTCTATCATCCCTTTTAAGTTTCAATTTTTTTCCATTGGAAGGGCACTTGGTCTGCACCCCATCATTCTACTATCCTCTAGAATATCCATCAAATATTTTCATTGACTAAAAACAATTCATTCCCTTGTACGAGCAACTTCGATTCATAAAAAATATCGAAGTGCACCAAGATCCTTAATGCCAAAATTTATCATCAAGAAATGTCTTTATCTCTTTAATTTTCTTACAGTCATCACCTATAATAATAACATCTTCCACATATATGAGAGCTACCACAAAGGAATTTCTTGTTTTGTATAAGAAAAGGGAATGGTCAACATCTGATTATTTAAACCCCACTTCATTTAAAGCTGATGTTAACTTATCGTACCAATTCCTGGAGGCCTGGTTTAACCTAAAAGGCGACTTCCTTAGCTTACAAACCTTAGTACCTTTACCTTTTTTCAAAACCTTATTGAATTTTAATATAAAACTCCTCGACTAAATCACCATGTAGAAAAGTGTTATGGGCATCTAACTGGTGTATCATCCAATTCATCTTTACTGCATCTGCCAAGATAGTTTGAAACTATGACTACCTGAAAGATTTGGATCAAGCAAGGTCTAGATTGTAGCCTTGTGCAAGTGAATTAACAATGTAACCTTGTTACAATAAAACTTTGAAAGCCATAAGGACATTAGTGGCATGTGTATGTATATAAGTTCATATATACATATATACATATATATACCATGGAAATAATATTTATGAAAAGCTCTTGAAAGTAAACAAATTATAACAAGTTAAGATAAATCAAATAGTTGAAACATAAATCATGAACCATACCTTGCTTTATAATCTTAAGCATAAGACCCCACCCATTTAATGATTTGGATTGCCCAAGGCCGAAAACACAATGCTTAGGAAGTACTAAGACCAAAATCAACACCATACAAGCCTATTAAGGCTGAAAAACAAGCTAAACGGAGCTAGAACTGGAATCACAAGCCTAGGAGATACCTAGGCCGAAATTAAACAAGTCTAGGCTGAAATCACTTGCGATTTTGTCCATATAAAAGGAAATTCAAGGGATTTCGGCCTAAGGGAAGTAAAAGGATAAGATAGTTGACTTTTCTGATAAGATACTTCATCATTTCCCCATGCAAAGTATTAACCAACAATATCCCACATATTACACATCAAGTATGCATGTATTAACCCCCAGACTACCAAGTAAACATCCTATCATTCCCTTTCTTTAAGGACTAGATCACCACTTAGGACTTTCCCTATTTTCCAATTTAAACTTCCAATAAACCTCGTTATCTCTCAAGAGCAAATTCCAAGATTTCAAGCTCAAAAATCCTTCAAGTTATCCTTAGATCTTTGTAAGTATACTCTATATTCCTAGTGTTTATATATGATTTTATGTTAGTTTCAATATTTTTACACACATATTATTATGTGTTAAAACCTTAGGATACCAACAACGCCAAGAGGTTCATCAAAACATTCAAGTGCTTAGACTTGAAGATCTTCACACTATTATCTCAATCAACCCACAAATCCTTTCAAGGTGAGTTCATACCCCCACATTTTCAATCTTTTTTTAATGTTTTAGGGGGGGTGGGGGGGGAATACAAGTAAAACTTTGTTTATCCCAAAAATATTTACATGTCTTCATTTTATCTTAAAGATAAAATATTATATGCATCAGGCATGGTTAATTAAAACAAGTTTTTGGTATAACTGTTTGTGTTATGTATATGTTTGAATAGAAAAACTAATAAAAAAACATCATATATGTTATAAAATCTTAATAGAATTTATGATTTGTAAAGCTACATATATGGTTTTTGGAAACTTTTACTAAAAGATAGCTTTTCTTGCAAAAATGGTTACATTATAGTCCTTTGCTAATTTAGTGAGTTTTAACCCAAAAATATTATGTTTTGATTGTATATTTTCATACTGGACGTAAATACACATTTATATTTATATAAAAGAGTATATAAATATTTTCAAACAAGCAAGATAAGCTATAATTGATATAGTTTGGAAGTCACAAACCACACCTTCATTTTCGAAGATACATATAATTATTTAAAGGTATAATTATCTCATTTTACAAGAAAATGAGTCATAGTTCACGTTAAATTTAGAAAGTATATGCCTATGTTAGTCTACGTACCGTAGGATATCACACACATCAACCCATTCTTGCTATTCGTCTTCTAATAAAAGAGATTCATGATTCATCATATGAAACCACATGCTAATGAGATCTCGAAATAATATGTTAGTAAATGGTAGTTTATACCCATGATCAGTGACGGAGCCAAGATAAAAGTAAGGGGTATCCCAATTTTATTTTTAGGGTAACCCAATATTTTTTCTGGGTACTTGGGTTTCCCCAGTTCAATTTCGGTTTAAACTCAAACCTTAATTGAATCATTAACTAACCTCAAGTCTTGTTATATAAACATGAAGTTGAAGTATATTTTGATACTTGAATCAATGTGGAATTCAGAGTAGATATCAAATGAAGTATGAGGATAACAAGCTTATATAATAGACAAAAATGGTTTAGTTTACATATGTTTGGCAATGTGGGATAGAATAGCTATAAAACAAAAATAAACAAAGAATATGCAAGGAGGAATTGAACTTGAGAGCTTTACTTTGAAAAGGCAACACCTTAACCAGTAGCTCTACTATTTGTTTGTGTTTATAATTGAAGGGATATATATATATATATATATATATATATATATATATATATATATATATATATATATATACACATCATACCGAAAAAAATTGAAGAATCCATAAACAAAAATTACACTACCGAAAAAAATTTGAGGGGTATCCCAGGCTACCCCGGGATCTCCTTGGATCTGCCTATGCCCATGATACCAGGAGTCGTCACAATCTTACTAGACTACAAGTTGATATTCTATTTTACTCGAAGATTAATGGTTGATGTCAAAAAGGGGGAGATAAAGAATCATGGTAGAAATAGAAAGCAATCTCTCTACTAGGAAAATCCCACTTGGTAAAGCACATTTCAAGGGGAGTTAAGCTGACATCAACATTATCAGATCTTCATCTTTTCTCCAATGGGAAGTCATACTTATTCTTAGGGGATCATTCGTTAAAGCTGAAGAGTTAAAAATACATTCTTATTCTCTGGGGGAACATGAGCAAAATAATTCATTAACGATTAGTTTTGAGAACATTAGGTAGGGGAGATTGTAAGGTCACACCTTATGATCTGATGAGTCAAACACATAACATGCCGATCCATCAGCGTCAGCGTCAGCGTCTACGAGTCGATAGCGCCATCGCCAACTTAACAAGTTCAACAACGTTAGCGTATAGTTCTTCTATTGTAACCTTTAGTATATTAGCCAGTTATTATAGATACATATAGAATAGATCAGATCCTATATCTTAATGATAAGATCGATTATTAGTATAGATTAGATACAATCCTATCAATCAAGGGATATATATATATATATATATATATATATATATATATATATATCAGTATATATACTACATTAAGGCTAACCCGAATGTAGTGCTAGTGTTCGTGGCTTTGTGTTAATTGTCTTTGTGACAAACCTTGTCTTCTTGGTGAAGACAAAACCTCTTTTCTTGGTTAAAGGAACATTTGGAAAAAACCTCTAAGTGTCATAAGGTTTCTCTCCTTCATGAAAATGATAAGGAGGAAACGCTTTCACTAAAAGAGATTCTAAGAAGATAGCAATTATGTAGATTTACTACTAGAAAAACAACCTTTTACAACGCAATGCGTGTCGTAAAACGCTCAGACGACGCGCAAATGCGCGTCAAGGAAGGCCCTATCATAACGAGAGACGACACGCTTTTGCGCGTCGTCTATAGACGACGCACATTTATGATGTGCATTTACGATACGCAATGTGTATCATTAAAACCCCTGTCAAGAAAGACCATGTCATAAATAAAAATGACACACACTTTTGCGTATCGTAAATTTGAATGTTCAAAAAAAAATATTTATATAATTATTAATTTTTAAATTAAATTTGTATTTAATGTCTCATAATAAAAATAAAATATCATATACAAAAATACTATCCATGCATAAAATTTAATGTCATACAATTCTATTTCTTACAATATATAAATTTGCATTCATCTAATCTACAACTAACAATTGAAATCAAGAATGAAACACTTGCATTTGCAGCATCTTATCTCTTTTAGCTTGAGCTTTCTTTTCCTCTTCTAACTCCAGAGCTATTCGCTTTCATCAACCCTGTAAACACAACACAAAATCACTTGTCATTTTCATTCTACTTTTAAAATTAATTTTTATTAGGAGATTATACTTTTAAACCTACCAATCTAGCAAATTTTTCAAAGAATATAATTTATAATTTTTTTATGGAAAGTACATTGCTATTTCTTGAATATAAGATGTTACAAATCAAGAAACTTACATGGACTGCTAACCACCAGTTTCCTGCATATGTACTCATCAACTCTCTGCTTTACCAAAGCAACTTATTTCACATCAAATTTAGATTTTGTTTTCCCCTTTTCCCACAATGTGCAGCAGTGTTATCATCACCTTGACATACAAATACACCATAAATAAATTTAATCAAGGTTTATACAATATTTTATTCCCACTGTTCCTATAGCAAGAGTAAAACGCAAAGCATCAGTGCCATATTCTTTTTTGAAATCCAACATTATTTATTTTGCAAAAGAGTACCTATAGCACCAATGTTTATGAAGGTCCCCATGGCTCCATCATTACCCCACTCCATGTACTCCAAAATCTTTCTTGTTCCTGCAAGTTGTAATGGCATTCCTGCAAGTTCTCCTTCTCCCATGGATCCTTGAACAGAAACCTGAATAAATTTTAAACTTTTATTTATATTCGAATATTTTTTGTTGTATATATAATAACCGAATTTGACATTTACAGTTTAGGAGTTGGAAAAGTATACTCAGGAGCTGGTGCAAGACCAAGTACACTTCCACTTCCCATAAGCAACGTCATTATGTATAGTGAACCTTTACCAGGAGGTAGTATCTTAAAAAAAATTCATTGTCATTCAAATTCAAAAAATAAAAAAGTAAAAAATAAATAGATATATTTAGGTGCAAATGCAATGCAAACCCATTTTTCATTTGCCAATAATATGGCCTTAACAGCTTCAACAAACTGAGCAACAGAAGGAGAAAGCATGCACATACGCTCTGCCCCCATCAACATCCGTGTTCCATTAAGGATTGAGAACTTTGAAGCATTCCAGGAATATCATGTGGAGCAATCTTTTTTCGATTCTTACTCAACAGAGTCTTTGCAAGTTCTGTCAATGAATAACTAACCTGCAACCAAAAAAATGTTAGAAAATAAATATAAACACTAATTTGTTATTATACTATATTGATATTAATATTACATCCTTTAAAATATCACGAGAACACATAAAATCTTGCCAGCAATGCAAGACATAATTCCCGGACTTGCCCCTGACCCAAAAACGGTATTTCCTTTATTAAGTCTAGGCATCTCAGACATCTTAAGTCTTCTTATTTTTTACCACATGCTATTAGGAACTTTGCAAGCCTGCAAAATGTTATAGCATCATTATTATTAATAAATAGTAATACAAATACAAATTTTCACATTAAATTCATTAAATCAATGAGTTTGTTAATATTGTAAAAACCTTGACTCTGTTGAGAAGAACATCAATGTCAAATCCAGATATGTTGTGGCCAACAAGAATATCACTACCTGAAGAAAAAAAGTATTTAAATTTAATGTAATCAATAATGTTACAAACAAGATTTCAAGAAATAATGTGAAAGTACCTTGGCCTTATGACATTAGATGACAGATGCAGATGCAATTTCGTTTATGTTTGGTTTTTGATTTATTACATTTTTCAGATTGATTTCAGTAAAAACTACAGGAGGAATCTCTCCAGTGTTTTTTGAAGAGGTTGTAACTTTAATGTCCTTAGGGAAATCTACTCTAACCACAAACTTGCACCAGCTTACCTGATCAAGGGGTAAGAAAGTAATTTAAGCATTTTGTGAAGAGCTTAAGTGTAAATGTGAAAAGAAAAATGAAAATTTTAAAGGCTTACACGTTGAGCAGAGGCTTACACGTTGAGCAGTGGAAGAGGTGGTAAATTTTGAAAGTGATAGCCATGAAGGTCCCTTTATCTTTCTTTTGATAAGAAAAAGCTCCAAAGCACTAAATAATACATAATATTAGTTTTCAGATTCTTGTGAAATTGATTATCAAAAAATCAAACTGATAAGTAACAGATGAAGGTGATTATCAGGAAATCAAGAAATACATAAAGAATCGAAGCCAATCAAGTAAGTAAAGAGATGAATTTAGAAAAAATCATACCTGGGAATGATGAAGTCGAACGCGATGATGAGAAATCGTGGAAAACTTCAAGCCAATAGAAATTACTACACACAACTAAGTCAATCAGAGTTGAGGGCTTTATGAACTGGAATCGGACCATATTTGAGCTGGTTGACCATATTTCTTCTAACATTTGTGTGCGTAATACTCAAAATTCAGAAACCGTAGATGTATAAACAACGCTTCGTGAAACCCATAGGAACAGATAAGGAACTCATAATCCATGTGTATTTGCGAAGGAAAGGGGGGGAGAACGAACTAGGGTTAGAATCGAAGGAAATATCTTTAGAATTAAAGAAAAAATTTAGTAAATAACCTACCTGAGCAGCTTTGTACGACTATATGGTAGCATCTTCTAAGTCGTTTGCTTTAATTTTTCTTAGATAAACTTTTTCTCCAAACCATATTAGTTGTTGGTACTGAGTTTAGGGTTTCACATGGAACAAGAAACAGGTGGTGATGGGGAAGATGGTAGGGCGTCGATGGATGGTAGGAATGGTGGTGATGGTAGATTATGTTGAGATTGCAGGAGGTGAGATGTAGGTGCGACGACCATGGTGGTGGTGCAAGATACTGGTGGTCTGTACCATGGAGGAGAGAGAGAGAGAGAGAGAGAGAGAGAGATGGTGGTGAGTCTGATCGGGGTGATCGTTTCTGTGGAATGAGGTGAGGTGAGCGTTCCTGTGGAAGGAGGAGACGCAACAGGCGGGGTTTTTAATTTTTTGGATTTCATTCCCCCCTGACTATTAAAAAACGAAAATGCGCGCTCATAGACTAAAATTATAAAGCGACAAGGTAACACGACATGCTTTTTAGGATAGGTGTCCTCCGTGTTTTTTTTTGTTGGACACTAATTTTAGGGCGACCAAAAATGTGTGTCCTCTATCCTTCAAATTTTAGAAAACTGACATTATTTTTTAAGGCACGCACAAATGCGCGTCCTCTATCAGTGCGTGTCATTGTTTGCATGTCATTAAAGGGCTAGTTTCTAGTAGTGATTGAATTCTCAAATTCGATTATGATTACGACATCCCTCTTCATAGTTCGAATTATGAGATTTGGCGATTAGTCTGAACATTTTGGGACTTAGTAATATAAGATCTGAATTATTTTAGACACACATGTGAGTTATCTAAGGAAAGGTGTATGAGTTTGAGATGCTCATATAAAGGCTTATTAAAGCATATCGTATTAGGAAAATGAACTTTGGAAGTCAATAAGTATTGTTTTCTAAGAAGTTTAGTTGATTTCTAAATACATGTCAAAGTTAGTGGGAGCATAAATGTTATGCTAGAATGGATATAGTCATCATGTTAGTGGGAGCATGATTATTATTTTAAGTGTTGCAAGTTAGCAATATTAATTATAGAAAACAAAAGGTTTCACTTTGCAAAGTTGCAGGGGTTGAAAAGTTGTGTTGCTATAATTAAGGGAGAGAATGTTATACTTTGTTTCCAAATCTAAAATCTTAGATCGAGAAATTTTAATCAAATTTAGTCAAGGATATATTAATTGCGTCCTCAAATTTCGATTATGATTACAGAATCCCTCTTCATAGTTCGAATTTTTTGAGAATGTGGCAAATAGAAATGTTATGGCAAACGGCTGATAAAGTATCATGCTTTTATGTAAGACATTATGAATCATGTCCCATATGCTTCTGGTATAGGATCGATTGCATATGCTGTAATATTTGACCGTTCTAACATTTTCCAAATGCCTAGGGCATTAAGAGGGAAAAAGGACTAGAACCAGATTTGACTAAAATAATTAAACAACGATCAAGGACAATCTAAGGTTCGCCAAAGATTGGACGCTTGTGGACAGTTGGAAGTATACTAATGGATGGACCATATTGACTTTATTATGAATAGATAAGACTCTATTTAGAATGAGTTTTCATATGGCAAGTATGGAAATGTTTCCATATTGGGAGTTGGACGTTAAAAACTTATGTCTAGATAAGAAACTCTTATGCAAGAAGGATGTTCAAAGGAATGCACTTTGAATGTGAGACATCACATCTATGGACTTGTCTTGTAACAATCTCCAATAGATCATTTTGCAATTTCATTGGCCGAATCTTGGTGACTTTTGTGCCGTGACATTATGAAAGGACCGTTGCATAAAATATTAGAATCGAACATATTCTAGTAGTGGCGAGAATTTTTTATTCTTACACTAATGATTAGGAATTATGAAATCAGCATAATTGGAAATGTGTTCAATTGATCTATTTCACAAAGAAAGAACCATATGTAAACATAGTGTGTATGCTTGGTGTATGGGACAACTGTTGTTATATTTCCAGTAAGAAGTTGAATACCTGAAACAAAAAAATAATGAGTAATCAATATGGTGATTAAATAAAAGTGTTTTATTTATACTCAAAGGTCTGAGGCCATATAGTATTAGTATTATTCTTGTGCTTCACTTTGCATGTTTTGACTTCCCGGATAATAAGATTATTCAAAACGTTCCACAATCGCTCATACTTTGGAAGTAGGTATGAAAGAAGATTGTCATAAATTGGTTTGTAGATTGTCTAAAGTGTATTAGACATAGCAAATGTTTGCTGCAATGTTCATGAGTGCTTATGAATATCATTTGAGCATTGGATTAAACCCACACTTACTTGAATCACTTCATGGATTTTATCACGGGTGATTAGTGAGACGATAATATCTTATATTCTTGAAACCGAGATGTGTGAGTTGTATTCTGAAAGTCGGTTGCACATTGATAATATGTAAAAGCACCAGTAACTTGGTGTTATAAAACATATTATTGTGTGTGATTTGATGAGTGGGTACAAGAGAGCCTTGAGTCAAATTTTATCCGTTCCGTTTACCAAAAGTGGGATAAAAGCGATATTTGTGGGCCTTCGATGATTTAGTGATGACACCCTAAGCGCTTGGCCAAGCCGGGACTAAGTTGATGTGTTCAATTGTAGTCTGTTGTTAGTCGTCATAAATCGGAAATCGGGAAACAACACATGAACAGAGAGTATGATTAAAATCCATGTCTCAGTTCATATCTAGCATGGAGGAATATATGATCCTTTATCTAAAGGACACGTTTCTGATATGATCAGAGTTCGACAGCGGCTTTTGAAAGCTACGATTGCCTAGTAATTAGACTTATCCAAATGGGAGACTGTTGGATTAGGTGTCTAAGCCCATAACTATTTTGGTATGTACTTAAACCGATTGTGAGCATGGTTCTTTTGGGTTGCTTTTACCATAGCAACTAATAGGATGAATTAAGGATAAAGAGGTTTAATTGTGATTTATTAATATATTATGTGAATAATATATTAAAAGAGAAATTATATTGTTTAATTAATATTAGTCAAGAATTAATTAAGAATTAATTTTGTGGCTAAAAGAGATTAATTAAACTTGGGTGACTAATATTGTAATTATAAGATAATTGCATTGTGGGCTATGGATTCCTATTAGAAAGAGGATTGGACGAAATCTATGGGAAGCCCATATGGATTTCATGTTGGGTTTTGAGCAATCTAACACTTCCTAAGTGTGCATGCAACCCTAATAAACCTTGGATCTATGTTTGTCTAAATACATGCAAAATAATAATTTTCCAAGGTTCATAACTTATCTAACATGGCATGGGGTACTTTTAAACATAAAAGAGTTAGAAGAGATTACATACCTTTTGATGAGTTTGATTCTTGAAGAGTTTGAGGGCCAAGCACCAATAATGTGAATGCCTCAAATGGAATCACAAATCACCACAAACTCTTGGAAAACTTTGAGAGAGTACACACACACTTATATTTTCGGCCACACACAAGCATACATACTAGTAGCTATTTCATGCAACATAAGCATGCTTATATAGTGTACATGGTTAGGGTGAAACCCTAATAACCCATGACCTTTCCTTTTCCAAAGATCCATGGGTTAAAATCTCCATGGATCATCCATGGACTTCCATCCAAGCCTTGCCCATTAACAAATGAGTGTTAGCCCACACCATATAAAACCAATAGCTCATAATCTAATTAGTCTTCCTTTTAATCTCTAAATTAATTCATAATTAATTTAAGACTAAGACTAATTAAATAACATAACTTCATATTAATATATTATAACTTATAATATATTAATAAACATATGTGTATAACTCTCATAAAATTATCCATAAACAGTTCGGGTGAAGTGCAACCCAAATGGACCATGCCGGGTCGGGTCAAGTATATACCAAATAAGTTATGGACTTAGACACCTTATCCAACAGACTCCCACTTGGATAAGTCTAATAACTGTATTTGCCTATATAACTTCAGGAACCAACCAGCAATCGTAGCTCTCGAAAACTCCGTTGAACTATGAAGCGCCATTTTAAGACAAGTGATCATATAATCCTCTGTTCTCATGATATCAGCCGGACAAACACATGGAACTATGTCTTGCTTATTGTCTGGCAGTTGTTTCTCGATTTCCGATTTGTTTGACAAAGAACTTCACTGAACACATCAGTTTAGTTCTGACCGGGCCCGGTACATGGGTCAACACAAAATCATCGAGGTGCCCAGATATCGCTTCTATTTCTAGAAGGAACAGATAAACATCGACTCATATGCTTGTTCTACTACTTGTTTAATTGTACACAAAGGCACGTTTTATAACATCAAGTTACTGATGCGTTTACGTGCAATCAATGCACAACCAACTCATAGGTAACAACTCATATCTCTAGGTTTGAAGACTTATATGATATTATTGTCTCACGATCACTCGAGATAAATTCCATGAAGTGATACAAGTGAGTGTGGGTTTATACCAATACTCATAACTTATGAGTACTCATGAATGTTGCAGCAACCATTGCCATGTCTAAACACTTTTAGCCATCTACAAACCCAATTCAGGACAATCTTGATTCATACCTACTTCCGACGTATGATCGATTGTGGAGGTTTGAATAAATTAATTATTCTGGAAGTCAAAACATGCAAAACTGAAACAATAGTAAATAATTGACAATGATAGTAACACTTTACTCATAAATAAATCACAAATTTTATTCATCATCAAACGTCGATTACATTTTACAAGTTTCAGGAAAACTATCTAATCTGTAAAACTAATATCGTCCCTCAGCCCGATGCGCCTTGCATGCTGAAAATGCTTAACCCTCGTCAGTCCCTTCGTAAGGGGATCTGCAGGTTCTCATCCGACGATATCCTCCTTGCCACGAGGAGTCCTTCTTCAATCTTGTGTCTTATGAAGTGATATTTTCTGTCAATGTGTCGGGATCTGCCATGATCTCTTGGTTCCTTGGCTAAGGCAACCGCACTATTGCTGTCACAGAAAATCTCCATAGGTTCCTTAATAGCTGGTACAACTCCAAGGTCTCTGATGAAGTTCTTTAGCCATATCGCCTCCTTCGCTGCTTCACTCGCTGCTATATACTCTGATTCACAAGTCGAATCAGCCACCGTCTCCTGCTTGGAACTCTTCCAAGAAATTGCCCCTCCATTTAAGGTAAAGACCCAGCCCGACTGAGAGCGGAAGTTATCCCTATCAGTCTGAAAACTAGCATCACTATACCCTAATACTCTCAAGTCATCACTCCCACCAAGGGTAAGGATCCAATCCTTAGTCCTCCGTAGGTACTTGAGAATGCTCTTTACCACGGTCCAATGAGCCTTGCCAGGGTTCCCTTGATACCTGCTGACCATGCTCAAAGCAAAGGCCACATCAGGGCGGGTACAAGTCATAGCATACATGATCGAGCCAACAGCGGAAGCATACGGTAATTGGCTCATCTCAGCTATCTCTGCCTCTGTACTCGGACTCTGAGTCTTACTCAGTTTGGCATTGCTTTGGATCGGTAAATCTCCTTTCTTGGAATTCTGCATGTTGAACCTTTTCAACACCTTATCCACGTAGGTACTCTTACTAAGTCCAATTAGTCTTTTACTCCTTTCTCTTAATATCCTTATCCCTAGGATATATGCAGCCTCCCCTAGGTCCTTCATAGCAAAGCACTTCCCAAGCCAGGACTTAACCTCCTGCAAGGCTGGGATGTCATTTCCTATAAGTAGTATGTCATCCACATACAGTACCAAGAAGCTAACTAAACTCCCACTAGCTCTGACATACACGCAAGACTCATCTTCGCTTCTCGAGAAGCCAAACTCTTTGACCTTCTCATCAAAACAAAGATTCCAGCTACGAGATGCCTGTTTTAATCCATAAATGGATTTCTCAAGCTTGCATACTCTATTAAGGTACTCTGCACTGACAAAACCCTCTGGCTGATTCATGTACACATCCTCAGCCAACTTTCCATTAAGGAAAGCGGTTTTGACATCCATTTGCCATATTTCATAATCATGAAATGCAGCAATGGCCAGCATAACCCTAATAGACTTAATCTTTGCTACCGGTGAGAAGGTTTCATCATAATCAATACCCTGAGTCTGAGTAAAACCCTTCGCAACCAGTCGAGCCTTATAAGTATGCACTTTTCTTTCCATGTCAGTCTTCTTCTTGAAGATCCATTTGCACCCGACTGTTTTACGGCCTGGTACATTGTCAACCAAGTTCCAAACTTGATTGTCATACATGGACTGTATCTCGATGTCCATAGCCTCCTTCCATTTAGCAGACTCCGGGCCTGCCATGGCTTCCTTAACACTGCTAGGTTCATCCAAATTTACCAGTATACTATCACTGATAAACGTATCACCTTCCGTAGTAATATGAAAGCCATAACAAAATGAAGGTGTGTTCCTAACCCGTGTGGAACGCCTCGGAGGTACAGACATGTCAGTTTGCTCAACAGGAGTTTCCTCCTCAGGTTGATTGCTAGTTTCTGAGGTTCCTTCACCAATTGCTTCTTGAATTTCTTCAAGATCAATTTGCCTCCCACTGTCTCCTTGGCTTATAAACTCCCTCTCATGAAAGACCCCTCTTCTTGCTACAAAGACCACATTCTCATTGGGTTTGTAGAAGAGGTAACCGAAGGATTTCTGTGGGTAGCCGATGAAAATACACCTTTCACTTTGGGGTTCGAGCTTATCATGAGTCTCACACCTCACGAAAGCCTCGCAACCCCAAATCTTGATGTGGTCTAAATTGGGAACCTTCCCAGTCCACATCTCATGAGGTGTTTTGGTAACCTTCTTTGTAGGGACTAGATTAAGGATATGGGCGGCAGTCTCTAAGGCATACCCCCAAAAAGAGATTGGTAGCGAAACTCGACTCATCATAGAGTGAACCATGTCCACCAAGGTTCGATTACGCCTCTCAGCTACACCATTCAGCTGTGGTGTCCTGGGAAGAGTCAATTGTGAGACAATCCTACACTCCTTAAGATAGTCAAGGAACTCGGTACTAAGATACTCACCACCTCGATCAGATCGAAGCATCTTAATGTTCCTGCCCAATTGATTTTCTACTTCCTGTTCCAATTCCTTAAACCTTTCAAAGGTTTCTGACTTATGTTTGATTAAGTAGACATACCCATATCTACTAAAATCATCAATAAAAGTCACATAATACCGATTAGCATCCCTTGTGGCGGTTTTGAATGGCCCACATACATCAGTATGTATTAGGTCCAACAAACCTTCACCCCTTTCACAAGTTCCAGTGAAGGGTGATTTTGTCATCTTTCCAAGTAGACAAGATTCACAACTATCATCCGATTTAAGGTCGAATGACTCCAAGACTCCACTCTTTTGGAGTTGGCCTATGCGTTTCTTGTTTACATGTCCAAGACGACAATGCCACAATGATGCTTTATCTAGGCTGGTAGAAGAATCAATATACAACACATTATTTCCTAAGTTGTCTACAATCGACACAGTTTCATACACACCATCACAAGGTAATGCTTTAAAATAAAACACATTTTTAAAGAAAGCATTAATACCACCACATTCATTATCAAACGAAAAGGTAAAACCTTGTTTGTACAAAGCATGAAAAGAAATAATATTCCTCGCCATATCAGATGAGTACACACATTTATTCAAATCTAATTTTAACCCATTATTAAGCAACAAAGTATAAACTCCAATCTTGGAAATAGGTGAAGCCTTCCTATTCCCCATGATCAAGTTTATCTTCCCGTGCTCCACATCCTCACTTCTTCTTAGGCCCTGCAAATCATAACATATGTGAATACCACATCCTGTATCAAGCACTCAAGAGTTAGAATATGTTGAGTAATTAGACAATATAGTGTAAATACCTGCATGGGTGGGTTTCACTTTCCCATTCTTTAGATACTGCAAGTACTTAGGGCAGTTTCGCTTCCAGTGTGCCTTTTCATGGCAATAAAAGCATTCAGCATCCTTGGGAATGGCAGAAGGAGTGACAGAACCGCTCTTGGTCTTCGATGAGGAGCCTTCAAGAGACTTTCCCTTGGTACCCTTCAAAGGGTGCTTCCTCTTTTTCCCTTTGCCTTGCCCGATAGCCAAAACAGGGGTAGATGTTGGAGTAGAAGTAGGAGAGGTAACAACCGCCTTGCCCTTAAGACTGGTTTCAGCGGTCTTCAAGAGTCCTTGAAGCTTGCTGAGGGTAAATTCCTCCTTGTTCATATGATATGTCATACGAAAATGGTCATAACAAGAAGGTAAGGAGTGCAAAATGATGTCAATTGCTAACTCCTCAGGGATGTTCACATTCAACTTCAGCAGACGGTCCACATACCTTTGCATCTTTTGCATGTGAGCCGTGACGGAATCACCGTCCTTCATGCGGGTAGTTATTATGGAGGAGATTATTTCATACCGCTCCTGACGAGCACTCTGATGGTACCTTTCCATCAGGTCTTGGTGCATCTCAAAAGGGTAGAAATCTTCATATGACTTTTGGAGCTCGGCTGTCATCGTGGCCATCATGATACATGCCACCTTAGTAGCATCTCTCTCATGTGTCCTGAATTCAGCGATCTCCTCAGGAGTAGCAGTAGACTCATCAAGCTCTTTTAACTCCTTATCGAGGACATATTCCTTGTCCTCATAACGAGTAACCATCCTGATGTTCCTAATCCAATCTATGAAGGTGGAACCATCAAAGATGACCCTCCCACAAAGATTCATGAGAGAGAAAGAACCAGTTGGGTTAGAGCCTGAAGCATTAGTGTTGGAAGACATCTGAAAGAAGAAAGCAAGTTTAGATTAGATATATAGAATCCTTAATAAGACACCCAAATGTAATATTAAGGCTAGGACCCAATCACAATATATTATACTTAGAAGAGGGATGCCGTAATCTAAGTAATAATATATTTGAAAGGTAGGTGAATGACGATTCACCAATTTCCACCATGAAAAACAAAATGAATTATTAGGTTTTAATTGGATTTGAAATTCCTATATTCTTTTGAGATTCATTGAACTTTTCAATGGCATGTTTCAATCTCGATTGTGCCCTTCAAGTTTTGTGACTGGGATGCCGAGGATCACAAAACAAGGTGTGAATAACCATGCTAATTCACTTGGTACCCTTAATATTATCACCTAATCAATGTGCCGGTTAACCACACACGCTCCATTGATCTATGACAAACATTAAGTCACCCTTCGTGATCCTTACTAGTCCAAGTTAGTGTGCCGGTTAACCACACATGCTCCACCAACGACTTGTTAAGGTACAATGTGTGAATTCCATGGATTAGCACCATGTTCACATTTTTCCTAAAATAACTAAGATTGGGAATTAAAGAGTTTAGTTACTTTATAATAATCATTATACTTTTAATGAGGATTTAAAGTCATTGTCCTACCCGTTCGGCTAACGACCCTCCACCAGTCAAGCAAGCAGTGGGTGAGAGTGGACACCCATTAAGTTGCCATTTTATAGGCAACAACCTTATACCCACCTTATAGACCGGTTTCGTGAATGAGGCCTACTAACGGTAGAACGACTTATTCTTATACATATATATAATAATTAACCATTAATGTTATAAATAGTATAAGGGTTGAATTTTAACTATTAAAACTCTAAGGGTTGGAATTAAAGTTTATTAAAGTGTGTGAAACTTTACAAATTCCAAAACTTGAGGGCAAGTTTTGTAACTATCCAAAACTTTTCATTTCATAACTTATGAATTAAAGGTTCATAAAAATGAAGACTCTTCATTTTCATGTAACTTATGTGTTTAAATGTGTGTGTTAAAGAAAGTGACCTTTGGATATCCATAACTTGAGGACAAATTATGGACTCCATTAAAACACATAAATGATCAAGAATTAATTCTAAACAATTCAGCAAATAATTCCTATCATCTTCTAAATTCATAAGAACATGAACAAGATCATCAAAATTTCAAGAATTATATGAACACATAAAAATCATGGAATTTTGATATATGTTATTGTAAATGGATTAGAACAACCATTACACCAACTAAAACAAGTTTTAAAACACCAAAACAGTTTAGGGTAATGTTTCTAGTCCATTTCCAGCCGCTAAAGTCGAAAATCTGCACTCTATGGCTCCTACTCGTCGAGTGCATGAACCTACTCGGCGAGTAGGTTGAAGATACACATGAACTCGGCGAGTTCATCAGGCAGACAACAAGTTTTTCGACTTTTTCAACTATTTTGCATCAAGTATCAAACAAGCAAGCCTAGTCTCTGATACCACTGTTGGGTTTTGAGCAATCTAACACTTCCTAAGTGTGCATGCAACCCTAATAAACCTTGGATCTATGTTTTTCTAAATACATGCAAAATAATAATTTTCCAAGGTTCATAACTTATCTAACATGGCATGGGATACTTTTAAACATAAAAGAGTTAGAAGAGATTACATACCTTTTGATGAGTTTGATTCTTGAAGAGTTTGAGGGTCAAGCACCAATAATGTGAATGCCTCAAATGGAATCACAAATCACCACAAACTCTTGGAAAACTTTGAGAGAGTACACACACACTTATATTTTCGTCCACACACAAGCATACATACTAGTGGCTATTTCATGCAACATAAGCATGCTTATATAGTGTACATGGTTAGGGTGAAACCCTAATAACCCATGACCTTTCCTTTTCCAAGGATCCATGGGTTAAAAGCTCCATGGATCATCCATGGACTTCCATCCAAGCCTAGCCCTTTGACAAATGAGTGTTAGCCCACACCATATAAAACCAATAGCCCATAATCTAATTAGTCTTCCTTTTAATCTCTAAATTAATTCATAATTAATTTAAGACTAAGACTAATTAAATAACATAACTTCATATTAATATATTATAACTTATAATATATTAATAAACATATGTGTATAACTCTCATAAAATTATCCATAAACAGTTCGGGTGAAGTGCAACCCAAATGGACCATGCCGGGTCGGGTCAAGTATATACCAAATAAGTTATGGACTTAGACACCTTATCCAACATTTCATCCAAGGGCTTTCTAAAGGGACTCCATCAGTTGCTTAAGGCCTAAGCAGAGAATTAGGCTTTTCCCTAAAAACCCTAGCAGCCACACAAGTATAAATGGACCCCTAGGGCACCCAAAACGTGGCTAAGCATTCCTTGGAGTTTCTTGGATGTTTTGGTGCTTCCTCCCTCTCTCCTTGTTCATCTTTTTGCTCATGATGTTTGTGACTCCATTACAGGTGCAACATTTGAGGCACTAAGCTTTCAGAAGTCAAGATCAAGAGGAATTAAGATTGTTATTGCTACATAACAATCAAGGTAAGATCTAAATCTTGTTCTTATGTTAATATCGATTATCACATGCTAGATCTAGGGTTTATTGCTTTGGTATTCAATGTTGTATGTTTAATTAGAAAAACCAAGATCAAAGCAATTAGGGTTGCATGAACACCATAGGAATGATGTTATGCTCAAAACCCAACAATCCTTATATCTTTAAGTAAACTCTAGATTCCTAGTGTTTATATATGATTTTATGTTAGTTACACTATTTTTACACACATATTATTATGTGTTAAAACCTTAGGATACCAACAACACCAAGAGGTTCATCAAAACATTCAAGTGCTTAGACTTGAAGATCTTCACACTATCATCTCAATCAACCCACAAATCCTTTCAAGGTGAGTTCATACCCCACATTTTCAATCTTTTTTTAATGTTTTAGGGGGGAGGGGGGATACAAGTAAAACTTTGTTTATCCCAAAAATATTTACATGTCTTCATCTTTATGTTAAAGATGAAATATTATATGAATCAGGCATGGTTAAAACTAGTTTTTGGTATAACTGTTTGTGTTATATATATGTTTGAATAGAAAAATTAATAAAACAAACATCATCTATGTTATAAAATCATAATAGATTTTATGATTTGTAAAGCTGCATGGTTTTTGGAAACTTTTACTAAAAGATAGTTTTTCTTGCAAAAATAGTTACATTATAGTCCTTTGCTAATTTAGTGTGTTTTAACCCAAAAATATTATGTTTTGATTGTATATTTTCATACTAGACGTAAATACACATTTATATTTATATAAAAGAGTATTTAAATAGTTTCAAACAAGCAAGATAAACTATAATTGATATAGTTTGGAAGTCGCAAACCACACCTTCATTTTTGAAGATACATATAATTATTTAAAGGTATAATTGTCTAAATTTTACAAGAAAATGAGTCATAGTTCACGTAAAAGTTAGAAAGTCTATACCTATGGTTAGTGTATGTACCATAGGCTATCACACGCATCAATCCATTCTTGCTATTTGTCTTCTAATAAAAGAGATTCATGCTTCAGCATATGAAACAACATGCTGATGAGATCTCGAAATACTATGTCAGTGAATTGTAGTTTTTACCCATGATACTTGGAGACGTCACAATCTTACTGGACTACAAGTTGATATTCTATTTTGCTTGAAGATTAACGGTTGATGTTAAAAAGGTGGAGATAAAGAATTATGGTAGAAATAGAATGAAATCTCTCTACTAGAAAAATCCCACTTGGTAAAGCACATTTCAAGGGGGAGTTAAGCTAACATCAACATTATCAGCTCTTCATCTCTTCTCCAATGGGAAGTCACAATTATTCTCAGGGGATCATTCGTTAAAGCTGAAGAGTTAAAAGCATTCGTTAAAGCTGAAGATTTAAAAACATTCGTTAAAACTGAAGAGTTAAAAATACATTCTTATTCTCAGGGGGAACATGAGCGAAAGAATTCATTAACAATTAGTTTTGAGATCATTAGGTAAGGGAGATTGTAAGGTCACACCTTATGATCTGATTAGTCAAACACATAACATGCTGATCCATCAGCGTCAGCGTCTACGAGTCGACAGCGCCATCGCTAGCTTAACAAGTTCAACAGGTTTAGCTTATAGTTCTTCTGTTGTAATCTTTAGTATATTAGCTAGTTATTATAGATAAATATAGAATAGATCAGATCCCATGTCTTAATGATAAGATCTATTCTTAGTATAGATTAGATACAATCCCGTCAATCAAGGGATATATATATATATATATATATATATATATATATATATATATATATATATATATATATATATACACACACACTACATTAGGGCTAACTCGAATGTAGTGCTATCGTTCGTGGCTTTGTGTCAATTGTCTTTGTGACAAACCTCGTCTTCTTGGTGAAGACAAAACCTCTTTTCTTGGTGAAAGGGACATTTGGAAAAATTCTGTGTTATTTAGTTTTTGTTGATTATTTCGTTTAGATTAGTTTTACCTTTCTTGTTCATACTTGAAGTATATGCGATCATAATACAAACCTTCATGTTGCACCAAAGTGAATGATGTTGCACTAAAGTGATAGATGTTGGGCCACTAGTGATCATGATGCTCCATCATGTGTTTGGTTGATGCTCATGAGCTTGAAGGTTCCAGAAGCATCTGCATGACACTTTGTGATTGATTGGAAATTAGGGCATCCCATAAATATGCTAATTATAGATGGGTCTGGCCCATCAAAATTAGAGTTTCCCATGTTTGCCTATAAATATGCTCATCTGCTCATTATTGTAAATTGTTAGATTTCAGTGAGAGCTCAAAGTGGGATACAATTTTGAGTGCTTGTAATAGTTCCAAAAAGTTAATAAAATTTTCTCTCTCGTTTGCCCATGGACGTAGATAACCTTGACCGAACAACGTAAATTATTATGTTCTTTTGATTTATGTTTTTCAGAAGTTTTTCGCAAGCTCATCGAAGTTTGTTTTGATATTTGTCTGAAGTACTTAACTTGTTTTATTGTCACTGAACACTGTAACACTTCCAGTTGGGATATTTTTGCAATTCAAGTAAAAAAGACTTGATTCTTTTTGCCTTGCGTTCCTTGTAGTCTTAGACTACATATAGGCACGTTTAAGTTATTGATATATTGCACTAAAATTTTAATTTCCATAAGCATTTCAAGGCGATTCTTAACATGTCCTAATACTTTAACATCTTATAAAATTAAAATTTTCTTGATGTTACACAATTGCATAAACTACCACATGTGGATGTCATCGTTAGGATGGACCATTGACATGAATGAAGGGTGGGAAGACATGTGAACAACCAATTTAATAATTTGATTCTTGGTTGATGTATGTAACTCCAAGCATTCCACAACATCATCATCACAAGCCAAAAGTACCAATTCCGAGTCATCGTCTATATACTTGATTGTAAAATTTCCCATATCATATATATTAAATCGCCTCATTATCTCTCGCTGTAAATCCCCAAAACCCCAATTCTTCGACATCCGAAATCTTATTTTCTCGTCACTATAAGTGGCTTTAACCCTGAAAATATCTTCATAAATTGAGTTGGGGCTCTTTGGTGCCGGCAGGATACCTTCATTGTCAACTAGTTTTTTGTTTGGTGTTGAAAGCAAAGCATTCCTGTTGTTGTAACTCTGTTTTCATATAATAAAATAATGAAAACTAATTTTATTGTATTTATAACTATGTTATAAAAGTGTATAAGCAGAGAAAATTGTCTTACAAGGAACGTTTTCTTTTGCGACAAGTGAGCATTTTCATTATGCACAACATTTCCAGATGAACTACTTGAACCATGGTTACAAGAAGATGGAGAATCAGATGGTGTTACGGATTCTTTTAAGATATTGACTCGATTGTTGACTTTTGGTTTGGGATTTGGTGAGATAGGGGGGTTTAATTCTGGGAAATTGTTATAGAATGATCCAAGTTTAATCATCCCATCAGCACCTTGGACCGAATCGATGATGACTTGGAGTTTCTTTAAAGAATGACTTACTTTCTTGATCTTTCGTGATGGCCATCTCATGATTCCATGTTGTCTGCATATTCGTTTTAGAGTAGTGGGGCACACTGAAAACATTGAGGAAAATTAGGGAATGATGTTTAGAGTTTTTTGGATGAAATACAAAGAAACACAATCTACTTTCACCATTTTATCGATTTACTCGCTTAACTAATTTCACCTTTTGAGAACTAGGGATCCGAGGAAATAGTTTTTTTAACAGTCAAAAAAATATAACTATTTTATGACTATAGAAAATTAAAGTATTGAAGTTCGAGTATCCAACCCCCAATGCTCTTGGCAGCGTCCTTAAGACTCCCAGGAAAGTATTGTTGGATAACTTGTAAACTTATGTTCCTCTCTGTCTTCGCCCGACTCTTTATGCTTGAACGTTTCGATTGTCCTCTTAATCCGTTTCCGGTTACCCACTCTAGATAAGTTTCCTTTTCGAGCTCGCAGAATCCAAACCCATTATAAACTTGGTTTATCATTTTAAATTCTTCTTCTTGTTCTTCCTTGTGACATCCAATGGACAAAATGACATTTCCGCCCCTCTCCTTAGCTTGAATCATATCCGTCATCCAAGATTCACCTAGGGGATTCGTTTCTTCTTCTGGTTCCTCCTTATGACACTCCATGGACACAATGACCGTTTCACCCCTCTCTTGAGCTTCCACCATATCGGATATCCAAGATTCGTCATGGCTATTCATGTCATTCATTAGTTCTTCATCGTTTATCAAATGCAAGCTCCAGGAAACATGTTTTATCATCAAAATTATCGAGCTTCGGATATGTTTTTGTTCTTCATCTCGTTTGCAATCGCGGGGCAGGAAGAACTCGAGGATGAAATCGGTGGGTCCGGTGTAGCAGGTGCTACGAAGTCGTATTGATATGACACCATTCAACCCATAATAAGAACTTATCGGATAATCAGTCCTACAAAAATCATTAATGTCATTAAAGCAAAGTTGGTTTCTACCCAACGCTTTACCAGCGATACCTTCTCCTGGTACGAGTTGCTCGCCTGAGGTCCCCTCGAAGAAGGATAAAATCTCGGGATCAAAAACATATGAAGCAGATTTGATAACGGAAAAGGAATTAACATGTTGTTGGGATCTCGCTTCACATGGGCCCCATGTTTGAGCTAATGGTAATTTGAATGTGTTGCATATGGTTTTTACAACATCTCGAATCTCTGCAATTACCACATCGTGTGCTTCTTTGAATTCCTGATCAATAGCAACGTACTTTCCTTAATCATTTGGTATATTTTTTAATGTATAATGCTATAATTGGGTAGGTTTTAAAAAAATTGGAAGTAGGGTTGCTATTTCATGCATTTAGATATATCAGAAACAAGTTTTAAAGTGCGATTGACTGGTTGATGAGTTCTTAATGTATTGCTACCTTTGTGTTTGGATGAATCAAGAACTCCGAAGTCCTTAGATCAACAGCCTGCAAGTGAAAATTGATTCAGAAAAGTTTAACCATGAAACTAACTCATTTAACAGAAAAAAAAATTCACCGAGATATGATTGTGGTCTAACTAAACCAACAGAAATATGAGTTTCTGAAACATCATGAATCACCTGGTTATTTGGTTCTGGGCGAATGAGAAATGTAAAGAATAAATGTGCATCTCTGTGTGTGTGTGTGTGTGTGTGAGAGAGAGAGAGAGAGAGAGAGAGAGAGAGAGAGAGAGAGAGAGAGAGAGAGAGAGAGACCTCAAGCGCTTTACAGATGTTTTTCAGTTCATTCGGGAAGTTGACTTTCTGGGAAGTTGTCACCACCTCAACAACACCCAAGCAAGTTTCACCATCTAATTCAAAAACAGGGAGGTTGAGACACCCACAAAGGTTGAGTTTTTGAGCATAAATGACGCGTGGGTCATCCCCTTCTGCAACAAATCGAAGATCTGGAGTGCATGTGGGAAACTTCTTCATGAAAACATGGCTAGGTAAACCGATCATCTCAGTGGAATCATAATCAGCTGCAAACTGGTAGTTTTTTGAAAGCTCTCGATAGTTTGAGAGGTTTGCGTTATCGGAGTTAATAATGAATGATTTGCTTGCTGTGGTTAGGACTTGTTTACCATGTCTAATTACAGGCAGCCATAGTTGAACAAGAAGGTCTGTGTACACTGAGCAACCTTGGTACAGATTTTCAAAGGCTTGAATCAACTGATCATCAAAGACTTCTTGATAATCATCAAGAGGGTGAGGGTACTGCGTATCTGATTCCTCTGGGGAAACGATTGGATCAAAACAACTCATGAATTTGTCTGTGGGACTAAAGTAAGAAGGTGAAAAATTCAAAAGGGTTGAAGAAGACATAATAGGACTATCAAAATCAAGACCGTTTTCTTTAAAGGATCCAAACATGATGGTTTGATCATCCATAAAGAAATTTTCTTCTTCTTCTTCAAGTCAAAGTTCTATAACGATTAAAAGAAAAGGATTCAGGGACCAGAGCGGAAGAGGTTCACGTAAATGTAAAGCAAGAATAGCAACGTCCAGGAACTCTTATCGTCTTTCTTCAAAAACCAGATGTGTCTGTGTCTCACAAACATTATTCTTTAGAAGAACTGCATATTCACAAGCGCACCTCAGCAAGATTTTCAAGCATCAACAAAAAGTCGGAAAAAAAAACACAAAGTCATCCAAACCAAACAAGAAACATTATAATGGAGAAAACTGTTCGACGTATACCACATGACAAAATGACAAATCAAAAACACAAAGTCATCGAAACTAAACAACACAACATGCGAAGTCCAACCTCTTTGATGTATTAGTCACAAATAGACATGATAAAAATAAAAACAGTGAAAAGCAAATTGAGATAAGTCCAAAATATCTTCAATCTAATGTCACAGACAGATTCATATGACTACAAATTTAAAAGCCAAGTGTACAAAACAGTGAAAAACAAATTGAGCAACTTACTTGGGAATTTAGTGGAGAAGAGCGAAGGAAGATGAATTGAATCAGGTAGATTTACAATTCCAGAAAGTGAAATCTGAGCTAGCCACTCAGCCTGAAATGTG
>NC_136411.1:115863015-115908015 GCF_051521515.1 Lactuca serriola
TGAGAGTGGACACCCAATAAACTGTCATTTTATAAGCAGTACCCTTATACCCCCCTTATAGACCAGCTTCGTGAATGAGACCTACTAATGGTAAGACGACTTACTCTTATACATATATATAAATATTGTTACCTTAGTTAGTCTCATTTTTGCTCACTTAGTTAATTCCAAATTAATTATTGATCAATACTAATCAAATAATCTTATTAATATATTAGAACTTATAATATATTACCAAAACTTAAGTGTTATTTCTCTCATTTTAGTCTATCCAAATGCATGATGCCATGCAACCCAAATAAACCATGCCGAGTTGGGTCAAGTACATACCAAATATAGTTATGGACTTAGACACTAATCCAACAAGTTACGAATCTTGTTTACTTGGAAAAATGACTAACTCACCCTTCACTGGTACTTGTGCTGGGGGTGAGGGTTTGTTGGATCTCATACACACAGATGTGTCTCGGCCCTTCAGAACCGCCACAAGGGATGACTTTCTCTAATGATTACAGTAGATATGGTTATTTCTATCTAATCAAGCATAAGTCAGAAACCTTTGAGAAATTCAAAGAGTTTAAACAAGCAATGGAGAATCAGTTGGGCAAGACAATAAAGATGCTCTGATCCGATCGGTGTTGGTGAGTATCTTAATATCGAGTTCCTTGACTATGTTAAGGAATGTGGAATTGTTTCACAATTGACACCTCCTAGGACACCACAGATGAATGGTGTGGCTGAGAGGGGCAATCGAACCTTGTTGAACATGGTTCGTTTAATGATGAGTCGAGCTTTGTTACCAATCTCATTTTGGGGGTATGCTTTAAAGACTGTCGCCCATATCCTTAATCTAGTCCCTACCAAAAGGTTCCTAAAACACCTCTCGAGATGTGGCCTGGGAAAGTTCCCACTTTAGACCACATCAAGATTAGGGTTTGCGAGGCTTTCGTGAGGCATGAAACTCATGACAAGCTCGAACGTCGAAATGAGCGGTGTATTTTCATCGGCTACCCACATAAATCCTTTGGTTATCTCTTCTACAAACTGAGTGACAATGTTGTCTTCGTGGTGAGGAGAGGAGTCTTTCGTGAGAGAGATTTCATAAGCCAAGGAAACAGTGGGAGGAAAATTGACCTTGAAGAACTTCAAGAGTCAAGTGGTGAAGGAACCTCAAAAACTAGCAATGAACCTAAGGAGGAAACTCATGTTGAACCGATTGAAGAGTTAGTACCTCTGAGGCATTCCACAAGAGTTACGAGCATGCCTGATTTTTATTATGGTTTCCATATTACTACAGAAGGTGATGCATTTATCAGTGATAGTACACTGATAAATTTGGATGAACCTAAAAACTTTAAGGAAGCCATGGCAGGCCCTGAGTCTGCCAAATAGAAAGAGGCTATGGACAGCGAGATTCAGTCCATGTATGACAATTAATTTTGGAACTTGGTTGACAATGTACTGGGTCGTAAGATAGTGGGGTGCAAATGAATCTTCAAGAAGAAGACCGACATGGATGGGAAGGTACGCACTTATAAGGCGCGACTGGTTGCGAAGGGCTTTACTCAAACTCTGGGAGTTAACTATGATGAGACCTTCTCACCAGTAGCAAAAATTAAGTCTATTAGGGTTATGCTAGCCATAGCTACATTTCATGATTATGAAATATGGCAAATGGATGTCAAAACTGCTTTCCTTAATAAAAATTTGGTTGAGGATATTTACATGAGTCAGCCAGAGGGTTTTGTTGATGCAAAATATCCTAATAGAGTGTGTAAGCTTGAGAAATCTACTTGTGGATTAAAACAAGCATCTCGCAGATGGAATCTTTGTTTCGATGAGAAAGTCAAAGAGTTTGGCTTTTCGAGGAGCGAGGATGAGTGTTGTGTATATGTTAAGGCTAGTGGGAGTATAGTTAGCTTTTTGGTATTGTATGTGGATGACATACTACTCATAGGAAATGACATCCCAACCATGCAGGAGGTTAAGTCTTTGCTTGGGAATTGTTTCGATATGAAGGAACTTGGATAAGCTGCCTATATCCTAGGGATAAGGATATTGAGAGACAGGAGTAAGAGATTAATTGGACTTAGTCAAAGCACCTACTTGGATAAAGTGCTGAAAAGATTCAGCATGCAAGATTCCAAGAAAGGTGACTTACCGATCCAGAGTAACACCAAACCACTACTAGAAAAACAGCCTTTTACGACGCTCATTACGCATCGTAAAACGCTCAGACGACGCGCAAATGCGCGTCAAGGAGGGCCCTGTCATAACGAGAGACGACGCGCTTTTGCGCATCATCTAGAGACGACGCACATTTACGACGCTCATTTATAACACGCAGTGCGTATCATTAAAGCCGCTGTCAAGAAAGGCCATGTCATAAATGAAGATGACACACATTTTTGCGTATCGTAATTTTTATTTAAAAAAAAATTATTTACTAATTTTCAAATTAAATTTGCATTTCATGTCTCATAATAGAAAATAAAATACCATATACAAAAAATACAAACCATTGCACAAAAGTTAATGTTATACAAAATACAAAATAAAATACAATAAATAAGAAAGATAATTCATTGCACTAACATGTCAAATACAAATACTCATCCCTAACTATATAACCTAATACTACATTGCTATTAAGGTACATCATCATAACTTACTGAAGGTCTTGAAACAATGTTCTCCTCATCAACTCTAACACCAACCTTGCTTTAGTAGATGGTCTTGGAACAATGTTATCGTCATCAACTTGTATATCTGCCAAAAACTTAAAAAAACAACAAATATTTAATGTTTATATATATAACAAGAACATATTGATTGCATAAAATAACAAGAGCTAATAGAACATAACCATATATGATTATTATTAATTAATATACTTGGGACATTGGACACTTGAGCAGTCTGGACACTTAGAGGGGCAACAGGAGGTGTGAGGGACTTGGTGGTTACATGTGTTACCAGGTCTCTGAGAAGAATTCACTTCACTACCAGGTTTATTTGTACTACTGTCTTTGATGCAATGAAACCGAAGAAGAAATATATTTTTTCTGAGTAAATGACCTAAATACCCTCATAATCGTAAATCATAACCAACAGCAGGAACTCCAAGCCCACCAAGAATTATCGAGCTGATATGAGATAATTCCTCATTATCTCATATCTTCCCTAACAAAACATTCATTCAATGTCATTCTCACCACACATCATATCTCATATCTATTTCTTTTCTTTGATATTTAGAATATTATTATAGAATAACTAAATTATTTTTACTTTACGCATTATAGGTATATCTTTTCTTTCCAATTTTGGCTGGAAACCAATTCCTATAAATCCAATTCCCATCTCTTCAGCAACAGCTTTCACCTGTAAAGTAAAGTAACACATCCACATTTGACATATCACTTTCAACACATGGAATTATATAATCATATCAACTTCATGTAAGGTACCAACCATTACAATTTACAAACCTGGTAAAGGTGTGAATTCACTTCTGCACGTTTGATGGAGTGTTTCAAGAGGAGCACTACTAAGCTCAAACTGACCACCAGGTTCCAGAGATATACTTTGTTTTCCCTAACATTTTTTTTTAAGTTTAGAAATAGACCACATACAATCAAACAGCAGCTTTGGGTTCTTTAAATATGCAGTGCTGATTACCTGTTTAAGCCCAATTATATTGTCCCCTTCCAAGATTTTCTCCTAGTTAAATCTCTTAGAAATAGCATTCAGCAGATTTGCTATATGTCCATACGTCATAAGCTTCAATGTTTTCAGCTCTAACCCAAACTTTTCATGTTCAGTTCCTATTCTGCAATATCCATAACATTCATCATTAATCAACACAGACACATATGTGCAAAATAAAATACTTAGCATAAGAGACAAATAAGTAAGAACCTCTAATTTTCCTTAGTCTTGCATCCAGAAGCAAGGTACCCCACAAGATCTTCTTTTGTAAGTGGGTCTGTAGCAACCACTGCATCCTCTTTGGGAGGACTTGCAGCAACAACTACTTGATTTCCTCGTTTGGATTTTACACCAATGGCATCTACATGATGCATCTTTTGGCTACTCTTAGAGGAGGAATCCCATGTCATTTCAGTGGGACCCTATGGACAGCCTTACGGACCACCTCCACCTCGTTAGCAGCAGTCGCAGCCTTACCCTATTTCTACACGAATGAGTAAAGAATAATGAAACCTTTCGTTCTCGCACAGTGGTAAGTGAATCCTACATCTGTTGCTCGAGAATGGTGAGATCATTCATGTCCAAACCATCTAAATCTTCACCACGAACTCTTTGCCTACAAAACAATATTTGCCAACTACTTTCTTTAACCTTTAATTAATTTACTTAACCGTGATGGGTTTAAGAATAAAACTCCACATTGATTCCACATAGCAGCGCTTTGGACTGATTGACTTCAAAAAAAAAAGCTTTTAGACGAGATATTTAACCTTTAATGTAATACACTCACCTGATCTCCCTCCTAAGTTTCGTGTTAGTGTCTTAATTTATGCTTTTTCATAGTCTGCTTCATTCCCTATACATGCATATACACACCACCGTATTACACAAGAATCAACTTTCATATTTTTACCATTTTAGCCACTAAGCTATCATTTTTTTATCCTAATAGTCATTGAAAGTCTATAAAGCACAATTCTTTTTGTTCAAGAATCTACTCTTGATCTTCTTATTATTTTGTCTATTTCTAATTCCATAAACAACTTAGCATATTAGAATGTTGGACAAAGATGATGACCTGATTAAATGCAACTCTAAATGCTTCCAATTGCCTTGTGATACTAGTCTTAGCAGCAGCTCTAAATGCTTCCAATTGCCTTCTTGGTAACTCAACTCGCTCATAAACCACTTGCAACAAAAAAAAAAACGCCCAAAAGGATCAATAACTTTTGGGTGCTGAATAATCTTTTCCAAATTTGTATGCAATACGAAAAAAGAGCCCTAGAAGAGGGAGAAGAAGAAGAAACAAGAGAAATATACGAGTTCCTTGTAAATCGAGGCAGACAGATGTGCAACACGACTTGACCTTCTGACCTCCACCATTTCTGTCCCAATAACACGAGGTTTTGTGCGCTTCATCTTTCATTGTAACACAAAACACACAAAACCAAGTTTAGATCACAATAAAAATCCAATATTGAGACATAATGCACAAATTAGGGCTCATTTAGCTTCATCTTACCATTGTTACAGACAACAAGGAAAACCAACTCACCCAATCACTGTGAGCATCGCCGTCTTGGATTGTGTATTTGCATTCCCCAAGTGTGTTCCACAGTTTGATCGACTTGTCACGTGATGCCGACACGATCTGACGGTTGTCGATCGAGAATGCGACAGAGAGGACGTCTTTGGTGTGGCCAACGAAGCGGCATGCGGTGGTTCCGACGTTGAGATCCCAGAGACAGAGTTCGTCGTCTAATGAACCGGATAGAGCAAACTGGTCGTCGGAGGAGAGAACGACGTCTTGAACAAAGTGAGAGTGGCCGGTGAGACGGCGCTGTGCGACACCATAGGTCTTGTCTTCCTTGGTGAGGCGCCAAACGATGATTGATTTGTCATGAGAAGAGGTGACGATCATGTCGGAATGGCGATTGCGGTGACCCAATCGATGTGGGCCCTCATCGTGCCCCGGAGTACCATGAGTCCGCCATTTTTTTGCAACTGTAAGCTCCTCTCGGATAATACAAAAGGCTGAGAAGAAGCGAAGGTTAGAGATACCCTAATTTTTTTAGGGTTCATTGGTAGAGGATTGTAGAAGGAGAAGGAGATAAATGGCGGGGTGTTTAATTTTTGGGATTTCATTTCCCGGCTATTAAAAAAAATTGGAGAACGCCCCTCTTCATTAAAAAAAATATAAAGCGACACCTTTAGAGGACAACCTTTTTTCGTTAGGTGCCCTCCGTGATTTTTTTAGACACTAATTTAAGGGCACGCAAAAATGCGTGACCACTATCCTTCAGTTTTTGGAAACGTGACATTATTTTTATGGACACACAAGAATGCGTATCTTAAATCTGTGAGTGTCATTGTTTGCGCGTCATTAAAGGGTATTTTTCTTGTAGTGAACTGAGTAAGACTTAGAGCCCGAGTATAGAGGTTGAGATAGCTGAGATGAGTCGAGTACCATATGCTTCCACTGTAGGCTCGATCATGTATGCCATGACTTGTACTTGCCCTGATGTGGCCTTTGCTTTGAGCATGGTCAGCAGATATCAAGGGAATCCGGGCAAAGCTCACTGGATTGCGGTGAAGAATATTCTTAAGTACCCGCGGAGGACTAGGGACTGGGTCCTTACCCTTGGTGGGAGTGATGACTTGAGAGTAGTGAGGTATAGTGATGCCAGTTTTCAGACTGACAGGGATAATTTCCGCTCTCAGTCGGGCTGGGTCTTTACCCTAAACGGAGGAGCAATTACTTGGAAAAGTTCCAAGCAAGAGACAGTGGCTAATTCAACTTGCAATTCATAGTACATAGCAGCAAGCGAGGCGGCGAATGAGGCAAAGGAGCCTATGGAGATTTTCTATGATAACGAGAGCGCAGTTGCCTTAGCCAAGGAACCAAGGGATCACGGCAAATCCAGGCACATCGACAGAAAATACCACTTCATTAGACATTGAATAAAAGAATGAATCCTCTTGGCAAAGAGGGTATCATCGGATGAGAACCCAGCAGATCCCCTCACGAAGGGACTATGTAGGGTGAAGCATTTATAGCATGCGAGGCGCATTGGGCTAAAGGATGATATTAGTTTTAGTAATTAGATAGTTTTTCGAAACTTGTAATAGTTGAAATGTAATTAACATTTGATGTTTAAATAAAAGGTGTTTTTATTTACTAGTATGGTAATGTCTTGTGTCAATCATTTACTATTGTTTCATTTTGCATGTTTTGACATCCAGAATAATTATGTTATGGTATATCATATTATTCAAACTATCCATAGTCGATCATACTTTGGAAGTATGTATTGAAATAAGATTGTAATGAATTGGGTTTGTAGATTTGTCTGAACTGTATTAGACATAGCAATTGTTGCTGCAACATTCATGAGTGCTCATAAGTTCTGAGTATTGGATTCAACCCATGCTCACTTATATCACTTCATAGAATTTATCTCGAGTGATCGTGAGACGGTAATATCATATAAGTCTTCAAACCAAGAGATATGAGTTGTTGACTATGAGTTGGTTATACATTGATAGCACGAAAACGCATCAATAATTTGATGTTATAAAACGTGTTGTTATGTACAATTTGATGATTAGTTAGTAAAAGCATATGAGTCGAAGTTTATATGTTCCTTTTATTCCTTGTAGGATTAAAAGTGATATCTTGGGCCCCTCGATGATTTTTTTTTACTGAAGTGTCGGGCTCGGTCAGAACTAAATTGATGTGTTCGATTAAGTTCTATGTTAAACAAATCGGAAATCGGGAAACAAACTACTGGACAATAAGTACGACGTTGTTCCATGTATTTTTCCAGTGGATATCTTAAACAGAGGATTATATGATCACTTATCTAAAATCGCACAACTTAGTTTCGCGAGACCTTGAAAGAGCTACGATTGCTAGTCATATCTTGAAGTCGTACTTGCAGCTATAGTTATTACACTTATCCAAGTGGGAGACTGCTGGATAAGGTGTTTAAGTCCATAACTATATTTGGTATGTACTTGACCCGATTTGGCATGGTCCATTTGGGTTGCATGGCATCAGAACATTTTGATAGACTTTTGTGAGAAGAAGATATTTATGGTTTATTAATATATTATAAGTTCTAATATATTAATATGAATTATTTAATTAGCATTGATCAAGAATTAGTTTGGAATTAATTTTGTGATCAAAAGATACTAATTAAATAAATGGGGATTGATTTGGTAAATCATTCACTCTTATGTAGTGGGTTTATGATCCATAGTTCTTCATGATATGCTAAACCCATGTGGTTACCCATAGATACTCCAAGGAGGTTAAAACCCATGGATCATGAAGAATATGGAAAGGCATGAGTTACATCGTGTAACCCTAATATGCACACTATATAAAGAAACCTCATCGTTGTAAAATCGGCACTTAAGTGATTCTGGTGAGGGCTAGCCGATTTTGGTGCATATCAATCTTCTCTCAAGTTAATCCAAGTGTTGGTGGTGTTGTGTGAAGCATTTGAGGCATCACATTTGGGGTTCTAGGCTCACTAGGTCTTAAGGATTCCAAGCTACAAAAAGGTATGTCATTCTACTAGTTTTATATTACATATACCCAATTGTATGCTAGTTAGGATGAAACCTTGGAAAAATCAAAGTTTGCATGTATAATAGAGAAAATAAAGATCCAAGGTTTCTAGGGTTGCATGTACACCATAAGAGTGTTAGAATGCTCAAAACCCACCATACTCTACTACAATTGAACTTAAATATTCTCTTAGCTTCTATGCTGTAACAAATGGTTATGATCTGTGGTATGAAAAGAATAACAAGACTAGGCTGCTTGTTAGGTGTTGTAAAGGGAAGAATCCAACATGCCCTTTTAGTTTATATGCATCCTAGAGGAAAGAGGAACATACTTTTGAGATTAAGTCACGTATATCAGAGCGCAAATGCTCAAGGGCATTCAAACTTGGGTCATTTGTAACATATAAATGGATTGGGAAACATTTTGTGAATAATGTATTGGAGAGACCTAAACTAAGTTTGAGGAAAATGAAAGTCCTAGTATCCAGGAGATACAACATAAATATGAGTGTTGGGCAATTTAGGAATGCAAAAAAGTTATGTAATGACCCTAATTATGATAGCATGTGTGGAATTGTAAAGATCTAGTGAATCATTAAAACATCAAGAACACAAGGAGCAAATAAAATCGTTTAAGCCCCATTAGAATAGTAAGGGTACAAGTATGTATTCATATTTCTTTCACTAAACTAAACACTCCAAAATGGGTATTACAAGTTCTTACATAAATGAAAGTCACTCACTCCCTATTTATAGGAAAGACTCAACCCATTACATATACAAGAGTGTAAACCACATCCAAGGAGAACTTTGCATCCTAACATTCTCCCCCTCAAAGTTAGGATTGGATGTCTCGGCTTTAATTTCCAAACAAGGTTGTGTAATCAAGACCAACTCCCCCTCGAGGTAACACCGGTCTTCAAATTCGCAAATGAATACCCAAGAAGCTTCGAATACCCATTTCTACATTCTCCCCCTTTTTACAATCAAACAAATGATTATAAAACCCACAAATGACGAGAAGCGCTCGAGGAATAAACTTAATAAAACCCCCTCGATGTGTGATAGAAATGCAACCGCGGAAGTCTTACACGAAAAACAATCATGTAAAGCGTAGAAAAAATTTCAAATTTTATGAAAATTTTCGACTTTTGGGTGAGAGTTGCAAGAAATTCGAAAATTAGGTAAAAACTATCAATTTGAAAAATTATGCAGGGACCCATTGCGCCAAGTCAACTTCAAATGTGGAAATTTACCCCAAATGTGAAATTAGGTATGATATGTTAATGTTATTCTATGTTCAGACAGTTTCCGGACTTCGGTCTGACGCAGGGGACAAGGTCCCAGTCAGTTCCAGACTTCGGTCTGATGCAATTTCCGGACTTCGATCCGATGCAAAGGGCAAGGCACTGGTTAGTTCCGGACTTCGGTCCGATGCAGTTTCCGGACTTCGGTCTGATGCAGAGGGCAAGGCTCTGGTTAGTTCGAGACTTCGGTCTGATGTTGTTTCCGGACTTCGGTCCGATGCAGTGGGCAAGGCCCAATAGTTGTTTATATGTTATTGTATGGTATGTGGTAGTTTGGGGGAGCTCACTAACCTTTGTGCTTACACTTTCAGTTTTGATTTCTGGTACTTCCGCTAGCAAGGGGAAGAGCTCGGGTTGATGGCATCGCATACACCACAACTTCAGTTTTATCCTAGGAGTTTTATTCAGATATTTTGATATGATTGATACAGTTTGTTTTGACACAGTTACTATAACTTTTGAGTTACTCATTCCATGGTTTTTATTATATATAAAATTCGATGATGTGATTTTTAGTAATATTAAAACAAAAATTTTTGGGTCGTATTTTGGGTCGTTACAAGTTGGTATTAGAGCCTTGGTTTGAGGGATTCAGGCACACTTGCGGGTGTGACTGGACTTAAACTAAGGAAATGGTAAAAAGATTTTCAAAAGAAAAAAAAATGTTTTCAAAAGAATTTTTGAAAAAAAAAACTTAAAAAGAAAAGATTTTTGAAAACGAGAAAAGGGTGTGGTGCATGCGATCAGCCGAGCTCAAGTAAGTACTCCCAAATTACCCATACACTTTTATGTTATGATTATCAGTTTCAGTTTCAGTAATACATCATGCTAGAATAGGACTAAGGATCTAGGAATGATGTCGTATGTTCCTGGTTTATGTGTTTCAGCTTTATGAGAATTGCATGCCAGTATTGAGTAGACAGTAGTAGGATAGCCTGTTTAGCTTATGCCTGATAGTATGAGCTTAGCGTTGTATGCTAGTACAGTTTCTCATTATTAGAATAGATTTGCTTGAGTAGTTCCTGTGTCTGAATGCTACTTGCTTTGTGCTCTGTGGGACTCTGAGTGATGGGAGTTAGCCATTAGGTGAATACGTCACGTCACATGTGATCAGGGTTAAATAATCTCAGAGTGTTGGACTTGGCCCTACTGCGCAACTCTTGTCTGAGTCTAACCATTGTGGGGACGAGTCTTTTACTCAAAGGATTATCCGAGCCTCGTCACATGTGGTGGTATTCAGGTAATGGCTAATTGGCATTACAAGGAGGCCTTCAACAGCTGAGGACTGGATTGAGTCGAAGATATCCCTAGGGTAAGCCTAGGATGAGAGTAGCAGAGATTAGTAGCAGTAGTAGTGACTTGGTGGAGTCGAGGCAGTTCTTGAGGAAAGTACGGATAGATGTGGAAGGTAGTATGGTCCCGTACTATTGAAAGCAGAGGATCTATACTTGAATCAAGGAAGGTCGAGGCGAGACTAGGAAACCTATAGTAGTAGCGATCCCTCGAGACATATCAGTGTTTCTGATGTTTGAATTAATGTGTTTTCAAAATGGTGGTTTTATGCCTTAGACCGGCAGGCGGCAGTTCAGGTGCCGATGAGGGATCAGGATCAGGCTCGGGGGCCAAGCATTTGGATGAGCAGACGAGGGAGTTTTTCTCTTCAGAGATTACTCGTATCATACTTGAGCAGACTCCTGTGATCTTTCGTTCGATCAAGGAGGGTACTTTACAGTTGATGGATGAGAGGTTGAGCAAATTCCGTGCTGAGGTGGCGACCATGATGGGGTCGTGCACACTCACTTTCAGGGAGTTCGGAGCTTGTGGAGCTCCTGACTATCATGGGGCACGGGACCCCATTGCGAGTACCAGATGGTTGGCAGATGTCGCCAACGCATTTCGCACTAGCAGATGTCCCGAGGGGGACAATGTCAGACTAGCACCCTGTCTTCTGAAGGATAGAGCACGAGATTGGTGGGAGGAGATCGGACATGTCAATGGGGATGATGCAGCTCTTGATGCGATGACTTGGGCTAATTTTACTACCAGGTTCAGAGCCGTGTTTGCACCGGTTATTGAGGTGAAGCAGTTAGCCAGGGAGTTTCAGGATCTTACTCAGACTATAGAGACAGTGGCAGAGATTACCGTCAAGTTCAGGGAGAGAGATCTTCTTGTTCCTCAGTACGCAGCTGATGAGGAAATGAAGAAGGCTCGTTATCATGAGATGTTGCTGAGTGATATCCGCCAGTTTGTGAGTCGATCCAACTGTAAAATGCTGGATGACATGATTGCTAGGGCTCGTGAGAGATTGATTGATTTATAGATGGAGAAGAAGAGGAAGCCAGAGGCGGCATCTGAAACTGGGAGTTTGGGAAAAAAGCCCAAGGTATCAAATCACAGATCTAGAGGACAGTAGGGCCACAGTCAGTGTGGCAAGTGTGGGAGATTGCACGATGAAGCGTGCAAGGTAGGGAGTCCTGGTTGCTACTAGTGTGGCGTGACCGGGCATATGAGCAGAGATTGTACAGCTTCCACCACCACCACCATAGCATCTGATCTGATTTGCTTCCATTGCAATCAGAGGGGACATAAAAAGTCCCAGTGTCCGAGTTTGACAGCAGCAGGGAAGGTGGTAGCACCTGCCCCTCCAACATTGAGGATTATAGACGGCCGTCAGGGCCGGAGCGAGGCGCCAGTGGCGAAGAATAGGGCTTTTCAGATGACCGCAGAGGAGGTGCGAGCGACTCCAGATGTGGTGACGGATATGTATCTTCCTTTCATCTTTCTATTGTTATGAATTGTTTCTTATGGTTATATGTTTTATATAGGGTCGTTCTAGTCAACGGCATTTCAGCTACAGTCTTGTTTGATTCGGGGGCTACCCGATCATTTGTTTCGCTTGCACTTAGCAAGAGGTTTAGCAGAGCTCCAGGGGAGCTGGATTGTCCACTTGAGGTCGAGATAGCTGATGACAGGACCATCAGGGTCGCGAGAGTGCATAAGGGGTGTTCGCTTCGGTTATTTGATGACCAGTTTTCGGTAGACCTGGTTCCTATTCCTATGCGAGGGAACAAGGTTATAGTAGGCATGGATTGGCTGAGCCCTAATGGGGCAGTGATTGATTGTGAACTGCAGTTAGTGAGGGTTCGCACTCCTAGTGGGGGAGAGTTAGTGATTCAGGTCGAGAGGCCATAGCGCGGACCGATTCTCTGTTCAGCAGCGAGAGCAAGACGCTACTTTCAGCAGGGTTGCGCGGGGTTCGTCGCCTATGTTTTAGATGCCCGAGATTAGGGTAAGGCGACAGTCGAAGATGTGCCGGTAGTGCGAGACTACCCGGATGTATTCCTGGAGGATTTTCCTGGGATACCTCCAAGGAGACAGGTTGAGTTCAGGATTGACTTGGTTCCTGGTGCGGTTCCGATAGCCAAGGCACCATATCGGTTGGCTCCTCCAGAGATGCAGGAGTTGTCTACGCAGATGCAGGAGCTGCTAGACAAGGGTTTGATCAGGCCAAGAAATTCACCTTGGGGAGCCCCGATCCTGGTTGTGAAGAAGAAGGACGGGTCGCACCGTATGTGCATAGATTACCAGGAGTTGAATAAGGTGACAGTGAAGAATCGTTACCCACTTCCGAGGATATACGACTTATTTGATCAGCTTCAGGGAGCATCTTGGTTCTCAAAGATTGATTTGCTCTCCGGGTATCATCAGATGCGAGTCAGAGGTGAAGATGTGTAGAAGACTGCTTTTAGGACCCACTATGGTCATTATGAGTTTGTGGTGATGCCGTTTGGATCGGTCTGTGATAGTGTTTATCGACGACATCTTGGTCTATTCCAAGACTCAGGAGCAGCACGAGGAGCACCTGAGGGAGGTGCTAGAGACCTTGAGGAGGGAGAGACATTTCGTGAAGTTCTCCAAGTGTGAGTTCTGGTTGCACGAAGTGCAGTTCCTTGGGAACCTCATCAACCAGAAGGTATACTAGTAGATCTGGCCATGATACAGTGGGAGGTCCCGAGGTCTCTATCTGAGATTCGGAGCTTCCTAGGTTTGGCAGGGTACTACTGTAGATTCATTCAGGATTTCTCCAAGATAGCAGTTCCGCTCACCCGACTGACTAGGAAGTCGGTAGTGTTTCGATGGGGGCCTAAGCAGCAGGCAGCATTTGAGACCCTCATACAGCGATTGTGTGAGGCACCGATTCTTACCCTACCATAGGTAATGGATGACTTTGTAGTCTATTGTGATGCTTCGATCACAGGGATGGGATCAGTGTTGATGCAACGAGGGCATGTGATAGCTTATGCATCTAGACAGTTGAGGCCTCACGAGGCTAACTATTCGACGCACGATTTGGAGCCGGGGGCAATGGTGTTTGCCCTCAATATTTGGATACATTACCTTTTTGGGGTCCGTTGTACCATTTACACGGATCACAAAAGTTTGAGGTACCTCATGGATCAGCCGAATTTGAACATGAGGCAGCGCAGATGGTTAGACGTGGTAAAGGATTATGATTATGAGATCCTTTATCATCCAGGTAAGGCCAATGTAGTGGCCGACGCCCTGAGCCGCAAGGCGGTTGCAGCCCCGATCAGAGACATTTGTTTGAGGATGACTATGATTACTCCCTTGTTGGAGCAAATTAGAGAAGCACGGGTTGAGGGCCTGAAGGAAGAGAGGCAGAAGTGTGAGAGGATTATGGGCCGAGTGGCTTCCTTTGATTTTGAAAGTCGAGGATTGTTCACCCTTCATAGGAGAGTATGGGTACCGTACTGGGGTGGAGTACGACATGTATTGATGGACAAGGTTCATAAGTCTCGTTTCTCCATCCACCCAGGGGCGACGAAGATGTATAGAGATCTTCGACACGATTATTGGTGGCCCTGCATGAAGCGGGACGTATCCTGGTACGTGGAGAAATGCCTGAACTGTAGGAAGGTCAAGGCGGAGCACCAGAGGCCTCATGGCAAGATGCAGCCATTAGACATTCCCATGTGGAAATGGGAGGATATCACTATGGACTTCATCACTAAGCTTCCCAGGACCACACATGGAGTCGATTCGATTTGGGTTGTGGTGGATCGGATGACCAAGAGTGCGCATTTCATACCGATAGAGGAGAGTATATCGGCTGAGAAGCTAGCCAATATTTATGTGCGCAAGATAGTAGCACGACATGGAGTACCTATATCAGTAGTATCAGATCGAGACGTCCGGTTCACTTCCAGTTTTTGGAAGCGGTTTCATGACGAGATGGTGACTCGTCTTCATTTTAGCACCGCTTTCCACCCTCAAATGGACGGGCAGAGCGAGAGGACAATTCAGACTCTCGAGGACATGCTTCGGGCGTGTGTCCTAGATTTCGATGGCTGTTGGGATACGTATCTTCCTTTGGCGGAGTTTTCGTATAACAACAGTTACCACGCTAGTATTGACCGCCCTCCTTTCGAGATGCTCTACGGGAGGAAGTGTAGGACCCCGATTTGTTGGGGCGAGGTCGGTTAGCGAATCATCAGGAGCAATGAGGTGGTGCTCAAGACCACGGGGTTGATCCAGCAGGTCCGTAGCAGACTGCAGACTGCGCAGAGTCGGCAAAAGAGTTACGCCGATAGGAGGCGTTTAGACTTGGAATTTCAGGTGGGCGACATGGTACTCCTTAAGGTATCGCCCTGGAAGGGTGTTATCAGGTTTCGGAAGAGGGGCAAGTTGGGCCCCATGTTCATTGGTCCTTTTAGGGTTTTGGCCCAAGTGGGTCGGGTTGCTTATCGGTTGGATCTTTCGGCAGAGCTTAACCAGATCCACAACACTTTCCATGTTTCCCAGTTGAGGAAGTGTTTGGTGGATGAGTCAGCAGTTGTACCCTTGGAGGATATTCAGGTTGATAGTAGCCTAAATTATATCGAGAGACCAGTTGTGATCTTAGATCGGAAGACAAAGACCCTGAGGAACAAGGTGGTTCAGTTAGTGAAGGTGCAGTGGCAGCACCGAAAGGGTTCAGAATGGACGTGGGAGACCGAGGGGAAGATGAGGGCGCATTATCCAGAGTTATTTTCAGATTCAGCAACAAACTTCGAGGACGAAGTCTAAGATAAGTGGGGGAGAGTTGTAACGCCCCATTTTCTAGTATGTGATTTAAATAAAGTATTTTTATTTTCTTAAGGGGTACTCGATGAGTCAGTAGCCCGACTCGTCGAGTAGAGACGGGATGTTCACGCGATTTAAGTTGGCTACTCGACGAGTCCATATGCTGGGACTCGGCGAGTCTGTCCGTCTGGATGAAACCCTAATTTCAAGGGTTTACACCCTATTTAAACAACTTTTTTCGCCCCAACCCAACCTCCATCACCCTCAGAGCGTTCCTAATCAAACCCTAGGCTCCTTGAAGTATGTGTGAGTGATTTTTGCCTTGTGAAGGAACTTTTGGTGCATTTTGGAGCATGAATAAGAAATGAGAAGGTTGAAGAGCTCAAGGAAGAATAAGTAGATCCAGGATACACTCCTTTTTAGTCATCTTTTATGGTAATAAAGTTTCGATCCTGGTTATTGAGCTAATAAATCTAGTTTGTCCCCAAAATTGTTGGTTTTAAGCCCAAAAACCTCAAATCCTTTGTGATAAAGCCTTATGACTGAGTCATATCTCAGATCTAACCTCTCTTGAGCTCCAGAAGTCCAAGGAGATCACCTTTTGGCAGCCATGGCTTTGTTTTGGCTTATTAACACCCCATAATAGTAAAGTTTGAGTGTTATTGCTTCATTTCTTCTTGGTTACACGTGAAGTTAGCAATTTACGTGTTTAAATAGTCCCAGGAGCTTAGATCTACGGGGTTGGATGCACTGAAGTGGATTATAATCGACTGTCTGGAATCTGCATCCTTAGGACTCGGCGAGTTGTTCTTCAGACTCGATGAGTCGAGTTGCGAGTCCCCGTTTTCCCCCATTTGAGAGTTTAGGGTGAATCAGTGAGTGGGAAAGGGACTCGGTGAGTTAGAGTCAGATCTAGTAATGGAGGGACTTGGCGAGTCTATGCCTTGACTCGGCAAGTCCAATCAACTGAAAGTTGACTTTGACCAGGGGTAAAATAGTCATTTTACCCTAAGGGCATTTATCAATATCTGATCTAGTGTTCTTGGGATTTGTAGCCGGACAGTTCCGGAGCAGCAGTCAGCCAGTTTTATAGTTAGCATCTCAGCAGCCAGCGTTACGAGGTGAGTTTTTCCTTCTAGTAGGAACGGGTCTACGGCCACAATGTCGACCCGTTTAGTTAGCAGTAGTTCCGGACCTCGGTCTGATGCAGTAGTTAGAGTGCTTGATGTCTTTGTGATTCAAGCATGTTTTGTGGTGTGTGTTCCGGACTCTGGTCCGATGCAGTATGCAGTATATGTGTTCATGCTAGTTGATATGTTAATGTTATGCTATGTTTAGACAGTTTTCGGACTTCGGTCCGACGCAGGGGACAAGGTCCCAGTCAGTTCCGGACTTTGGTCCGATGCAGTTTCCAGACTTCGATCTGATGCAAAGGGCAAGGCCCTGGTTAGTTCCAGACTTCGGTCCGATGCAGTTTTTGGACTTCGGTTCGATGCAGAGGGCAAGGCCCCAGTTAGTTCGGGACTTCGGTCCGATGCAGTTTCCGGACTTAAGTCCGATGCAGTGGGCAAGGCCCAATAGTTGTTTATATGTTATTGTATGGTATGTGGTAGTTTGGGGGAGCTCACTAAGCTTTGTGCTTACAGTTTCAGTTTGGTACTTCTGCTAGCAAGAGGAAGAGCTCGGGTTGATGGCATCGCACACACCACAGCTTCAGTTTTATCCTAGGAGTTTTATTCAGATATTTTGATACGATTGATACAGTTTGTTGTGACACAGTTACTATGACTTTTGAGTTACTCATTCCATGGTTTTTATTATATATGACATTCGATGATGTGATTTTTAGTAATATTAAAACAAAAATTTTTTGGTCGTATTTTGGGTCGTTACAAAAATATATACAAAAACGTATTTTACGAAAAAAAAATGTATACAAACACGTAGTTTATCTATATATTTTTTATAAAATCGTGTTTGTTTACATTTTTTTTTTATAAAAACGTGTTTGAATAATTTTTTATATAATACGTTTGAATACATTTTATAAAATGTATACAAACATGATTTTATAAAATATATACAAACACATAATATATAAAAAATTATTCAAACATGTTTTTATAAAATGTATACAAACACGTATTATATAAAAATATTATTTAAGCACGTTTTTATAATAAAATATAAACAAACACGATTTATAAAAAAAATATAGATACACACCTATTTGTGTGCATATATATATATATATATATATATATATATATATATATATATATATATATATATATATAGGTGATAGGTGTTTGTATATATTTTTTTTGTAAAATACGTTTTTGTGTACATTTTTTATAAAAACGGATTTTTATCTATTTATATACTTAATAAATATATATATTTTTATAACTAGATATTTCATAAAAAAAACTTTTTATATAGAAAATATAAGATTTTTATGTGAAAATACGTTTTTTTTTTTTTGTATAAATATGACTTTATAAAGCAAAAACATATTAGAAACAATTTTTTGAGAAAAAAAGTTGTAAAAAAAACTAAATTTAGGATGAATTCATAATAAAATTCTAAAATTTGGGCAAAACGAGTAAAGTTTGGACCAAATTTGTAACAAAATTTAAAATCTGGGCCAAAAGTGAAAATTTTAGACCAAATTTGTAATAAATTTTAAAATTTGGGCCAAAAATGTAATTTTTGAATGTTGGATGACCTGTTGACCGGGTCAAAGGGTTAAATTGAATAATATTACGTATTTAGGACTTAATTGAATATATATATATATATATATATATATATATATATATATATATATATATATGTAGGGTCTTTATTACAGTTTTCCCAATATATAATTAAAAGTAGTATGAATTTTTTAAATCACAAGAGCTTTTAATGGCACACAAAATATATGCCACAAAAAATTTTCTTCAGCTATAACACATAAAGAAAATGTCATTATTTTTTATTGTGATAAATAAAAAAGTATCATTAAAATCTTAAAATGTGTAACTAAAAGTAACATTAATTATTAAATTAAATTAGATTTAGTGGCACAAAATATGTGCAAGAAAAAAATATTAGTTTTACCGTGACAAATAAAAAATGTCACTAAAAGCCTAAAAACTACAGCAGCAAAAACAAAAAAGTGTCAGTAAAAGGTTTTAGTGTGATAGTTTCTAGTGATATTTATTAAGTGTGTCGTTGATTCTTTGAGAAGCATTTATTGGTATTTTTTTTGGACTTTTAGTGGCACTTTTTTATGCCACTAAATGACATATTTTTTTTGTAGTGCATTTTAATTTTGTGAGACGCAAAATAAAAATAATTTTAAAATGCAAAATTAAATGAAAATTCCGTAAATTCATTTTTAATTATTATTTTCGTCATTTTCTTTACCTAAAAAAAATTAAAAATAAAAAAATTACCAATCTTTTTAAATACGTAAAATATTCTAATAGAATATTATCCTGTAAATATTCCAATATTATTTTTAGAATGCTATAGTATTCTAGTATTTTAGTAAATTTGTCTGATATGTAAAATATTCTAATATACTACTACAATATTCTAATATTCTATTAAAATATTTCATAGATGCTTCGAAAAACAGTTATTTTTTTATTTTTTTATCTTTTTTTTTTTGGATTAAAAAAAGTGACGAAAATAATAATTTAAAATTTTAAAAATTTCCATGTCTCACAAAATGTAGTGGTCTTACATTAACTTTACCCTATATATATATATATATATATATATATATATATATATATATATATATATATATATATATATATATATATATATATATATATATATATATATATATATATAGGGCTCTTAATCGGGTCAACCCGATCGGGTTTCGGGTTAAACGGGTCGGGTTAGTCGGGTTTTTTATAAAAATAATTTCACTCGGAACCCGACCCTATTAATGTACGGGTTATCCGGGTTCAGGTTATTTGGGTTTCGGGCTTATAGGGTCGGGTTAATCGGGTTACAAAGTAAGACATAAATATTGTGTCATATTTATAATAAGGTTTATTTTCAGAAGGTTAAATTAGGATATGTTAAATCCAAATGACTTTGAGTACATATGGTTTATTTTTCTTGTTTGTACTATACAAGTAAAAAGCTTTATGCATTTGATTTGAGGTTGTGTATTTTTTATTTTAGGCCACCTAAACTACCATTGCATATTATTTTACTATTGCATATTATTTTACTATGCTACATATTAATTTCCAATTGTACAAAGCAATATTTTGTTCTACAGTTGTGTTGCATCTTATTTTCCTCTTTTTTAGGCCACATAATGTACAGAAATAGAAGATGTGAGGTGGAATAAAATACATAAATATTGTAGTATATCTTTATTCGGGTTAATCGGGTTAACCCGACAAACCCGAACTATAATTAGGGTCGGGTTTAGGGTTGATTTTTTTTATAAAAGTATCGACTATTATTCAAGTCTCAAGCTTTTCCGAGCCTTGGCGAGTCACGACGTTTGTAAGGCGTGACTTAAGGCGGCAATTTTCTATATAATTAATATTTTATATGTATTTTCAACTATTATTCATTTTTATACACATATATGAGTTAAGGCGATGTTTTGGCAAAGCGTGGAGGTGCAAGCCTTGGAGTCGTGACGCGCCATGGCGAGCTTTTTAGAACCTTGTGTGTGTGTGTGTGTGTGTGTGTGTGTGTGTGTATATATATATATATATATATATATATATATATATATATATATATATCATGTTTTATATGGTAGCATAAAGTAAATGAATTAAACAAAGCTCAAACACTCTTCAAATTAGGTGACATATGAACCACCTCACCGCACAAGGTTTATCAAGACCCAACTTTTCTTAATGAATTCTGCACCATCAACACAATCCCTTTTACTCTTTTGTTTCGATATTCATGTGTCTTTAAAGTCTCCGAACCACCCATATGCCGGTATAGATGAATGCAACTTGTACATGCTTTATGCAACTCTTTAAATGTCTTTGAATCAACATTTAAAGACTTAATTTTAATAGTAATAAACTAGGTAAAACATGTCATGATTGTTTAAAGCATATGCACCATGAGCCGTGACCCGTGACAACATAACCTCTTTTCACAAATATCTCAAACTCACATTGAATTTTTGCTTAAATTTTAGATACAATTCAAATCCTTCTGATACTCATTATAATCTCAATTTTTATTGAGAGAAAGAGCATCATACAAAAGGATCACCACTTTTAACTACCAAGGAGCAACTTCTGTACTTCATACTAAAACAACCAAAAGGCCCCAACGGCTAATAACACCAATATCGGATACCTATGGGTACATAAATTACTCCCTAACTTCAAAAACTACCACATGAATGACGGGTGGGTAGACCGGTGAACAACGAGTTTAATCGTTTGATTGTTGATAGATGTATGCAAATCCATGCATTCCTCAACATCATCATCACATGCCAAAAGTACCCACTCTGAGTCATCATCTATGTACTCAATTCTAATATTTCCCATATCATATATATTAAACCGTTTCGAAATCTCTCGATGCAAATCTCCAAAACCCCAATTTTTTGACATACGGAACCGAATTTTCTCATCACCGTAAGTTGCTTTTACTCTAAAAATTCCTTCATCATTCTGTGTTGGTGGGATAACCTCCACAAACCGCTGATCGTCAACTAGTTTGTCTTTTGGTGTTGACAGCAAGTCGTTCATGTTGTTATAGTTCTGTTTTCACATAATAAAATAAAGAAAACTAATTTTAGTATATTTAAAATTATGTTATTGAAGTGTACTATGAATGAGAAACTGGCGTACCTGGTTTACAGGTAACTTTCTCTTTTGCGACCCGGGAACGTTTTCGGTATGCACAGGAAAGGCGTTTCCGGATGAACTACTTGAATCGCGGCTGCAAGAAGACGAAGAATTGGATGGTGTTTGGGATTTTTTTAAGTGATTGACCCGATTGTTGACTTTTGTTTTAGGAGTAGGTGAAATCGGGGAGTTTAGTTCCGGGAAATTGGTATAAAATGATCCGAGTTTGATCATCCCCTCAGCACCTTGAACGGAATCGATGACGAGTTGGAGCTTCTTTAAAGAATGGCTTACTTTCTTGATCTTTCGAGATGGCCATCTCATGATTCCGTGTTGTCTGCATATTCGTTTTAATGTAGTCGGGCACACTGAAAACAATGAGGAAAATTAGGGAATGATAAAATGGTTTTAATGTAGAAGTGTTTTTCAGAATAAAAAATGAAATTATGAAAGTATCAAAGTATCTAACCTCCAATGCTTTTAGCAGCGTCCTTAAGACTCCCCGGAAAGTATTGTTGGAGATCTTGCAAACTTATGTTCCTCTCTGTCTTCACCCGATTTTTTATGCTCGACCGTTTTGATTGGCCTCTTAATCCGGTTCCAGTTCCCCACTCGAGAAAACTTTGATTTTCGAGTCCGTTATAAAATTGGTTTGTCACTTGAAACTCTTCTTCCGGTTCTTCCTTGTGACACCCCATGGACAAAATGACCTTTTCGCCCCTCTCCCTGGCTTGAATCATATCCGCAATCCAAGATTCATCTCGGGTATTTGTTTCTTCTTGTGGTTCTTCCTTCTGACATCCCATGGACAAAATGACCGTTTCGCCCCTCTCCCGCGCTTCCACCATATCGGATATCCAAGATTCATCACGGGTATTCATGCCTTTCATTAGTTCTTCAGCGTTTATCAAATGCAAGCTCCATGAAATTTGTTTTATCATCGTAATTATCGAAGTTCCAATCTGTTTTTGTTCATCATCTCGTTTGCAATTGCGGGGGAGAAAAAACTCGAGTATGAAATCGGTGGTTCCCGTGTAGGTGCTACGGAGACGTATTGCCATGGCAGCATTGAGGCCGTAATAAGAACTTATCGGATAATCAGTCCTACAAAAATCATTAATGTCAGTAAAGCAAGGTTGGTTTGTACCCAACGCTTTACCAGCAATACCTTCTCCTGATACAAGCTGCTGGCTGGAGGTGGCCTCAAAGAACCCTAAAATCTCCGGATCGAACACATACGAAGCGGATTCGATCACGGAAATGGGTCCGGATCTGCCTTCACATCGGCCCCATGTTTGAGCCAATGGCAAATTTAGAGTATTGCATATGCTTCTCAAAACATCTTGAATCTCCGAAAGTACAGCATCGTATGGTTCACTGAAATCCTGATAAACAGAAACATACACGAGATATTATTAGAAAAGGGTTAAATTCAATGTACTTTCTTTGATGAGTTTCGTAATGTATTGCTACCTTTTGCTTTGGATGGATCAAGAACTCCGAACTCCTTAGATCAACAGCCTGCAAGCAAAATTTGATTCAGAAAAGCTTGAACCAAGAAGTCAACTCATTTAACAAATTTAAAAAAAAAAAAAAAAAAAAAAGCTTTTCACTGGATCCTTGATGAAAGGGTGTTCTGAGTCATAGAAAGTAAAAAAAAAATATGATGTAAATGAACTAAACCTAAGACGATGGAGCCAGAAACACAGAAACCTGTACAGAAAAGAAGATAGAAAGAGACCTCAAGAGCTTTACAGATGTTTTCGAGTTCATCCCGGAGGTTGATTTTTCGGGAAGTAGTCACCACCTCAACAACACCCAAGCAAGTTCCACCATCTAATTCAAAGACAGGGAGGTTGAGACACCCACAAAGGTTGAGTTTTTGAGCATAAATCACACGTGGGTCATCCCCTTCTGCAACAAATCGAAGATCTGGAGTGCATGTGGGAAACTTCTTCATGAAAACATGGCTAGGGAAACCGATCATATCATTAGAATCATACTCAGCTGCAAATCGATAGTTCTTGGAAACCTCTCGATAGTTTGAGAGGTTTGTGTTATCTGAGTTAAATATGAATGATTTGTTCTCTGTGGTTAGGACTCGTTTGCCATGGCTAGTTACTGGCAGCCATAGTTGAACAAGAAGGTCTGTGTCCATTATGCATTTTTCGTTCAGATAGTCAAAGGCTTGAATCAATCGATCATCAAAGAACTCGTGACAATCATCAAGAGGGTTCATATCTGTTTCCTCTGGGGAAACGATTGGATCAAAACATCCCATGAATACGTCTGTGGAACTAAAGTAAGAAGGTGAAAAATCCAAAAGGGTTGAACAAGACAGATCAGAGCAATCAAAATCGGATCCAAACATCGTGGTATGATCGTCCATAAAGAAATTTCTTTCTTCTTCAAGTCAAATTTCTGTAACAACTAATTTGGTTGTAAAAGCAAGGGAAAAAAAGATGATTTGGGGTTCTAGGCTTTCAGCAGCTGAAAAAAAAAAGGATTTTAGGGATCGGAGCGAAGGAGGTTGACGTATATGTAAAACAAAAATAGCAATTTCCAGGAATTCTTATCGTCTTTCTTCAAAAACCAGATGTGTCCGTGTCTCACAAACATTATGCTTTCGGAAGAACTGCATATTTACAAGCGCACTTCAGCAAGATTTCCAAGCATCAACGAAAAATCAAACAAAAAACCACAAGTTCACTGAGACTACACAATATATCGGATAAAGATGAAAAGCAAAAGTGGAAACTCACCTGAGAATTGAGTGAAGGAGGATGACTCAGAAAGATGAATTGAATCAGATAGACTTTCAATATCAGAAAGTGAGATCCGAGCAGACACTGATCCTGAAATAGGTTGGACATACACAAGTTTCCGCTTCTGCTGCTCTTTTATAGAGGAAGGCAAGGATTGCAAGCAGACCCACAGATGACGTAAGATCATAAAATACACACTAATATATCCGTGCACCACTGCCATTCAACAATACCGGACAGTTTAGAAATTGCTTCTTTGATAAAATTTCACAAGTGGTCCTTATAGTTTTAAAATTGTCCCCAAAACATTTTTTTTAAAACATTTTTTGTATGAATGGTATCTTTCGACCAAACATAATACACTAATGGTCCTTAGGACCAACACCGTTAGTTTTTTGGTCTTTAACATTTTTCTTGAGATACTAGTCCTTGTGTCCTTAAAATCTTGCATAGTTTGTCTTTTTTTTTTTTGAATGGTTAATGCATACATCTTATTTTTCTTAACAGCTCAGTTAGTTTCTAAGTTATAAAAAATGACTTCTTTTAGATTTTTAAATAAATTTCATTTAAACAAAAGAAAAAAAAACTACATCTAACATGCCTAATTAGTAATCACTAAAGAAATGTAGGCAATAGAGCCACAAGGGCAATAGAGCGCGACACCGAATTGGACGCACTTGTTGTCACCGCTATTTCACTTGTTTCGGTTATAAGTGTCGCTGTTATCGATACGTACTCATGATATGTGTGTTTTTTTTTTTTTTGTATAATCCAAGCCCTTAATCTTTTAAAAAATCAAATAGACTTGTTTCTTATTAGGACAATCAGTCAACGTATGTTACCGCTAATATACTCCAAAAGAAAATATGAACTACTTTCTCGATCCCCATTGATTTTCCTTATTGTCGCTATCATTTTTGGAGTGTCACCGCTATTTCCACTTAAGTTGTCGTCTCAAAACACGTGACCACTATTTTTCCTAAATCAAATTAAAGAGTGTGTTATACCTTCACGCAATATATACAAGTTAACGATTATATATATATATATATATATATATATATATATATATATATATATATATATATATATATATATATATATATGGTGAGGTTCAATAGAGAACCATAATTAACCCGATTAAGTATATTCACGAAGTCTTAAAGATTTCTATGTGATCCTTGAATGGCAGAAATGAACATAGTTTTTCAATGAACCCATTCATCCAGTGATATTTGATCTCAACATATAAAGTAGTGTATTCTTTATCTTGTAATATTATGTGTCATTTTGTTTTGTTTGGACCTCATTCCAACTAAACATACTCTTCATCACACAATGAAGTCATAATCCAATTATAATTCATATATATATATATATATATATATATATATATGTGTGTGTGTGTGTGTGTGTGTGTGTGTGTGTGTGTTTAGAAATCAGAATCTTATGTAGTTCTTTATGTGAAGATCTTATTCTAAACTAATGATCTCATATGCATTCTCTTAGTTCTTCTAAATTACTCTTAGAATGTTCGTATAGTCATCCAGTGACTTAACCATGTATTCAATTTGTGTAACAACGCAAATTTTCAAAACAATTTTTCATTTCTTTAAAACCTAATTTCATTCAAGACAAACCATAAAATCCAATGTAACATGGTCATAATACAAAACATATCAATCCCAAGATCAATCATATCCAAATCCGCCTGTGTGTGTGTACGAGTCATGCCGGCGCCTTCCCACGGTCCTCACTAGTACCTGAAACACATTACACATAAACACTATAAGCAAGAAGCTTAGTGAGTTCCCCAAAATACCCCTTACATACATACGCCTTTCCAGGCCATACTCCACACGACCTTCCGGTCCATGTGTCTTAGGGGACTTTCGTCCCAACCCAGTAAACCTTCCGGTCCTACCCATGTCGACCTTCCGGTCCACATCATATTGCCTTCCGACCCATATTAAGCATAGCATACATATCACATACATAGCGCATACGAAACAAACAACTCATAGCATACAATGCATATATCTCATAGCATACCAGACCTTCCGGTCACACATAGGTACCCTTCCAGGTACAGTATAGTGAGAAGACTCACCTCAGATGTCTCGGTAATTCTCTGACTCACAAGAAATACGATCTAGCCTCCGCCTAATCACATAAAGTAAATACTCTCATAAATATATCTCTCGGGACTAGAATCAACCCACTCTTGGCAACCTCAGAAGGGAAAAAGACCATTTTACCCCTCATTGGCTCAAGGGCCACATTATTGACCGAAACCTAAAAGTCAACAAAAGTCAACGGTCAGGATTTGACCCGACTCGTCGAGTGCACTTGGGCGACTTGGCAAGTCTACACTTGTCCACTAACTCTATAGTCTCGCTTGGCACGTCGAGTTCTTCCCCTTTCTCAACGAGTCACAACTGGCATGAATCGCGGGGCCACCCCGACTCAACTCGCCGAGTCTCAAGATCAACTCGACGAGTTCCGTTTTGAACTCCAGCCTCTAATCCCCCCCTGTCTCACTAAGTTATTCCTCCAACTCGGCAAGTCCACTCACTGAGTGATTCACGGGAAACCCTAACCCTACTCGTCGAGTCTGCCCTTGCACTCGGCGAGTTCATGCCATGCACAAACTCAAATGGCCTCCTGAGGTCAGATATGTTCCTTGAATCCATAGATCTGACCTTCCCAATCCTGATAAACACGTAAAGTTCGAAACTTGACACTCATGGGACGTCTAGGAGAGTTCACTTGATGATTTAGTCCCAAAAGTAACATGCTTAGCTCAACACCTCCATATCTCAACATAAAGCAAGCTGAGATAAGCTCTATAGACCACTATGGGTCCATATCTGAAGTATCAAGGTGAATAGGGCCATATCCTCACAATCTTCTTCCAATAAAGGTCATAAAAGTCTACATCTATGGATTCCTTCCACAAAACAGATAAAGGGGCGATAATATACCTCAAAGATGAAGTCTCTTGCTCGAAATCCACATATGCACAACCTCCTTGGTCTCCTCTAAGCTGGAAACACCTCCTTCTTGCAAGAATCAACCACAAAGATCAAGAAATGGCTCCTATCCTTTCACAAACGCTCTAGCTCCTTTAGGGGTTTCTCTCTGGGGTTTGGTAGCCGCAAATGACGGCCCTAAGGTCCTTTAAATAGGTCCCAAACCCAGAAAATTAGGGTTTCATTAAACAGCGTGGACTCGCCGAGTCCACCTCGTGAACTCGCCGAGTCTAACCATGAACCCGGATGAAAATACGCGACCCTACTCGGCGAGTCTAAGCACCAACTCGTTGAGTCCCCTCACAACCTCCAAAAATAAAAGAATAAAATAATATACCTGGGAATCCGGATGTTATAATTTGTATATTATGATATGCTCATAGCATGATCATATACTAGGTCTTATGTGTAATATGGCATAAATGATGGATTCATTTACCATAGAAATTAAATATTCATCATTTCAGCTAAATAAAACGTATGAGTTATGTCCTTCTGAGTCTGGCTCAAAACTTAGTGCCATGTGATAATGTCAAGATTCCTCCAAAGGAATTGTTGGATTAAGTTTCTAAGCCCAAAACTATTTTTGGTATGTACTTGATTTGATTATGAGCATGGTCCTTTTGGGTTGCCTTCACTCATGCAAGTTGATAGGATGACAAGAGGAGAGAGAGTAGAATTTATTATATGAATAATAAATTCATACTCAAAATGGTTTTATTAACATATTACAAGATTAATATATTATTTCGAAATCATATTATTTAATTAGTATTGATCAGAAATTAATTTAGTGGTCAAAAGAGATTGATTAAATAATTGAGGGATTGTTATGCAAATCATTGATAGTTGCATAAATGGACTGATGGACTGCATGGAGTGGAGTGGACGAATTTCTACAAAGAAGCGTTATAGAATTCGTCCATGGGATCTAAGGAAAGGAGTTCATGAGTTGCTTGTTGCCTAAGTTAGGTATTAGGGTTTCCACCTGAAAACCCTAGCAGCCACAGCTATATAAGGAACTCTCTACTAAGGATTTTCGGCCACTAAGTCTTTCAAGAGAGCTCTAGCCGATTTCCTCCCCTCTCCTGAGTCATCTTGTTGCAAGAGTGTTTGTGACTCCATTAAAGGTGCAACACTTGGGGCACTAAGCTTTCAAAGGTCAAGGAGTTCTTGTTATTACTACAAAACAAGTTGAGGTAATCATTCTAACTTGTTTATTATGTAAATTTCGAAATAAGCATGCTAGATTAGGGTTTATTGTTTTGGTATTCATAGTTGTATGTTAAAATTAGAAAAACCTAGATCCAAGCAATTTGGGTTGCTTGTACACCATAGGAATGATGTTATGCTCAAAACCCAATAGGAATTTCATATCTTGATCACTTTCAAGATGTATATTGTTAATATATGCATAAAGACATAAAACTTTTAACATTCATTTTATCTATCGCTATAGATTTTATATTCCAAGAATGCATCTTGTCTTTCTTAATTCTTCTTTTAGAAATACATTATGAGTCAATGTGAAAAGGTTTGGCAAGGTCAGAAAGTAGTTTCTTATGATTAAGTATGTCACTTTCATACAAGATTAGGAATGTCACTATGCTCCCACTAGATCTTAGTAAACACATACATTTTATTCATTTTGATATAAAAGCATACCTTGTGGTTTTATATTAAAATGATGATTGCAACCTTAAGATGTTCGCTTTATATCCACACGTGGATGCTAAGCTTTAAACATTTTATTAGGATAACATGGATTAAGAAAACCGCTAGGCTAATCTATATAGATATCTTCTTGTGGATGTCTATTAAGAAAAACGGTCTTTCTTGAAATGTACTTGATATATGTCATATTGAGAATATGAACTTATAGTAAAATAATATACTTGTTGATCTAATCATAACTACTTTTGAAAAAAGGTTTGATCAATGTCAATGTCATAAGTATGACAAGGACCATAGTAAATGACATGAGTATGAGAAAATCATTTTAAAACAACTCTTCCTTTAAATATGTATAGTGATATGTGCATAATTAGTTCATATTAAGTATACATTTTTATTCATTTATTAACTTAATTATCGCATATTATGGACAAAAGGTACTTAAAAGTGTTAAATTATGTTTTTCAATCCAAAGATGAAGCTCGGAAGCGAAAGGAAGCGGGAGAAACAGTTAGAAGATTGAGAATGGAATAAAGAAGAAAAACACTGAAAAGGGCACCTACTCGGCGAGTCAGATTGTCTACTCGGCGAGTCCAATCGAAGAATCGAGAAGATAATGACTCGGGATCCCAGAGAGTTATCGCAATACGGGGAATGTGAGAGGGACTAGACGAGTCACCACTTGACTCGACGAGTCGATTCGTATATTTAAAGATAATTCCACAGATCGATTGGAGGATTCGACTTCTAACCTAATTTAGTCGACAATTAACTTCTGTTAAGCCGTTTTGAGGGTCTAGAAGGCGGCCGGAAGGCCGTTAAGCTAACGGGAGCAGAGATCGGAAGGATTGGAGAGCGGATACATGTCGGTTATCATATGGATTGCTGACGTGACCATGTTTAGCATTCCATTGTGGTACTTTTCTGTATTAAGTTTCTGATTTAGGTGTAAAAACCTTTTACTTTGTGTTTATGATTGAATGAAGCTTTGATTATTAGACTAATTGCTATATTAAATAGTTTATTTGTGTTTAATTTATCTTGCCAAGCTTGTTTAAAGATCCTCATGTGTTAATGATGATTATTTTCTGTTAATTGTTAAGTGAATTGAGTTGCTTGGACATCTGCTCGATTGCTTGTCTCTTATGATTTTTGATGACCATTGAGATTATAAGACTAGAAATAACGAATGTGAAACTAGAATTAATTTGAGAATAAGTAAGTTAATGTGTGAGCCTTGTTTTATGACCATCAACAAGAGGTTAATTAAATGTCTACATTGATTAACTATATTTACAAGTCTTGCCTGATACGAACTGAACACTAGGAAGCATGTTAGTTTAATCAATTGATCACTGTTTGAATTGACTTGTTTGCTAAAGGATTAGTTATAGTGAACATGAATCTAATCATTTTAGGAATCGGTGAACATGAATAAATGAATTTGTGTATGCAATTGTCTATGTTTTTAAGGTGTAATTTGTTTAAACCAAAGTACCTGAAGAGATTTGCTTTCCTGTTAGTTTATCGAGAGTTGTTAATTAATTGTTAGTTTGAGATTTATTAAACTATTTCTTTATTCTTTTCGTGTGACCTGTAACCTATAATCAAATATATTAAATTAATCCACCGTTCCCTGTGATCGACACCCGACTTACCTAAGCTATACTGTAATCTGACTAGGTACACTGCCTATAAGTGCATAGATAGTCTAAGTTTGTTAGGTTATAAATATTAAAATTAGTGGGTACTTTTGTGCACATCATATAGTTATCCATATAATGTAATCTTTCTAGTAGAATCATTTACTCCTTCTAGCCTTGCTATAGGGAGGAAGGTTAATAAAGACAATACTTGATTATTCTACATGGATTATGTCTCATGTTCATGACCCTAAGTCATTAATCAGATTCAAGAATTGACATAACATCTTGGTATTTGATGGATTTTCCAGAAACCATCAATAAAAGCTCATCAATGAGAGATTCCACATCTCAATTCAATGATATTTTTACCACTAATTTGAACGATTTGTGTTTATGAATAGCTATTATTAAATTTTAACAATCCGGAGAATATGCAAAAATTATTAAATGCTCTTTTAATATCTCGGAACTTGGTTTTATGATTTATTTGTGTTGCTCATAAAGAAAATTGAAAATCATAGAAAAAAGTAACAAAAATTGTTGAAACTTCATGAGAGATGTTTATTAACTTTAAGGGTTACCCACGAATTTATCCAGGATTTATGGATCTCAGAAAGTATTTTATATGATTTATTGCTCTACTTTTTTGCAATAATTATAATAATTCAAGAAAAATGAATTATTTTCTAAAGATTAACAGATCATCTTATTTTATCGTTTGGGTTTTGGGAAAAATCGTATTTGAACAGAAATGAAGTTTTAAATATTTATTTGGGAATAAATCCTTTATGAACATATTTGAAAGATTTTTACAACAAACTTTAATCATCTAGCATCTAAGCTTGAAGATCATCACATGCATGTTGGTTTGAAAACCATCCATGAGTTTGAAATGTTCAAAAATCATTTTTGAAAGACAACTTAGGATGCATGTGGTTTTCCTGCCACCAAAACGTGTAGAAAAGTGCATTTCCTTGATTTTGACTTAGGTTTAGGTCATGGGACTTCACCATCTACAACATGCATGTTGTTTTTGTGTGAACTCCTACCACTATCATCATCAAAACCATGAGTAGGTGCAAGTTTTCATGATTTATCAATAGAATTGAGTAGAAGAAGGAGAAAATGCAAGAAAATAGTAAAAGTTGAAGGAAAAAGTGAAGTAGAAATGGATTTTACCTTCAAGAACACCACAAGATGGTGAAGATTTTGAGTTTTTAGGAGTGTTTTTTGGTTCATTTTCTGGAAAAATTTCATGAGTTTGAGAGAGAAGAAGATAGAAAATGGAGTAGTTGTGATGAAGAGTGAGAGAGAGAATGAGATGTACAGTGAGAGAGTGATCAATTGTTTTGGGAATCCAATTTTTGAAGTATGAGAGAGGCTGGCCGAATTTTGAGGGTATAATTCCCTCCCTCTCTTTTACTTTTATAAAGAAGAAGTTCAATTGTTTTATAAAAATATCAAACTATTTATAAAATATACAACCTAATTAAGTTTTTATTAATGAAACCTTGATTTTTGACTTATAAGTTAAGGGTAAATGTTAATAACTTAATTTTTATTTTCCTTGATGACATTTTCCTGTTTAATTATTTAAAGTGGTATTATAAGGTTCATAACAAATTTTATGAAATTTAAGGTGTTAAAGTTTATAAATTTGAGTTTTTAGGGCTTTTAGGGTTTTGGAGTTTAATCCATCTTTGGATATCAAAATAAATTGAATCTTTGAGACTTCAAATTAGTTTTGTGTTTCCTAACTCTTTGTAACGCCCCATTCCTGGTATGTTGCTTCCGTGGCATTTATTTAGAAGTTTTCGAGAGGGACTCGACGAGTCTATGGCCCGACTCGTCGAGTAGGGACGAGATTTCGAGCACGTGTTAGTCGGCGACTCGGCGAGTCCATATTCGGGACTCGGCGAGTCTGCCTGCCAGGTAGAAACCCTAAATCCCCGGGTTTGCGCCCTATTTAAACCACCTTATGAGCCCCAAACTCGTTCCCTTCACCCTCAGAGCATCATTTAGCAAACCCTAATCATTCCCTTGAGTAATTGAACATTCTTGTGTGAATCTTGAAGTTTTGAAGAGAAGAAGGAGGCTAGATCCAAAGGAGAAGAAGAAGATCCAAGGTCTTGCACCCATTTCAGAGTTTATTGAGGTATCATCTGATTCCCTTCTGTTTCTATGATTTATTTCTCTTTCACAAGCATATTTAGCCTCTTTTAGCCATTCCTTAGCTTGTTCTTAGTAGAGAGATCACATTAGATTGATTAGCCTTCGGATCTAGCCATGTTTCAGTTCCAAAATCGTAGATCTATTACCTTTATAGAGCCATTTTGCATGATAGCCCTAGATCTACTCTTCTAAGTACCTTTTTAGCCTTTATATCCCTTTTCATGCGTATGTGCACGTAAAGTTGGAAACTTTACGTGGTAAATCAGCCTTAGAAACTCAGGTCTACAAATTGTATGCAGAGGTTTTGATTAGAATCGAGTTTTTAGGATCTGCATGCATGTGACTCGGCGAGTCGTTCTTCGGACTCGGCGAGTCAGGTCGCGAGTCCCCGATCTTTACCCCTTTGAGTGATTCCGGGTGGAGGCCAGTGAGCAGTAGGATGGACTCAGTGAGTCGGAGGTTAGACTCAGTAATGGAGGGACTCGACGAGTTGTTCATACAACTCGGCGAGTCCAAGACAATCTTCTTAGATCGAAGAACAACTCGTCGAGTTGTTCATATGACTTGACGAGTCGGATGCAGATTGCCTGAGCTTTTGAATCAAGAGGGTACTCGTCGAGTCGATGCCATGCTCAACGAGTAGCCACGAGTAGGGTTGAGAAGTGAGACTAGGGACTCGGCGAGTCAGGTCAACTTTAGGTTGACTTTGACCGGGAGAGTTGACTTTGACCAGGGGTAAAAGAGTCATTTTACCCAAGGCAGTGATTAGCATCTAATTGAGTGTGTTTATGGATTTGTAGCCGGAGAGATACCGGAGCTGCAACAGTTAGCTTCCAGAGCGATACACACAGCAGCCTGTCCGCGAGGTGAGTTTCCTTCCAGTAGGAACGGGTCTAAGGCCACAATGCCGGCCCGTTCAGTTAGCAGTAGTTTCTGGACTTCGGTCCAATGCAGTAGTTAGTATGTTTGACGCCTCCGTGGCTCAGACAGGATTTATGTGCTTATGCTAGATGATATGTTATGCTATGCCGTGATCAGTTAGTCTGGACTTCGGTCCGATGCAGGGGACGGGGTCCCAGTCAGTTTCGGACTTCGGTCCGATGTAGGGGACGGGGTCCCAGTCAGTTTTGGACTTCGGTCCGATGTATGGGACGGGGTCCTGATCAGTTTTCGGACTTCGGTTCGATGCAGGGGACGGGGTCCCAGTTAGTGGGCAAGGCCCAGTATGTGCTTTATATGTATTGTATGGTATGTGGTAGTTTGGGGGAGCTCACTAAACTTCGTGCTTACAGTTTCAGTTTTGGTTTCAGGTACTTCCGCAAGCAAAGGGAAGAGCTCGGGATGATGGCATCGCACACACCACAGCTTCAGTTTTTGTCCTGGGAGTTGATTCAGTTTCTTGTTATGTTTGGATACAGTTGTGTTACAGTTTCTCTCACAGTATTTTATTATGGTGTTTTAAACACGCAACATATGGTTTTAATATGTGATACTCAGTTTCATGGTTTTTGTTATAATAAAAATTGTAATTTTTGGGTCGTATTTTTGGGTTGTTACAAGTTGGTATCAGAGCCTTGGTTTGAGGGATTCGGGCGCACTCCCGAGTGTGTCTGAACTCAGACTAAGGAAGTGGTAAAAAGTTTCTAAAAAAGAAAAGGATTTTGAAAAGCACTTAGAAAGAAAAGAATTTTTAAACAAGATAAGGGTGTGGTGCATGCGATCAGCCGAGCTCAAGTAAGTACTCCCAAATTACCCATACAAGTTTTATTATGATTAATTGTTCCAGTTTCAGTAGAACAGCATGCTAGTATAGGACTAAGGATCTAGGAGGATGCCTTATGTGCCTGCTATATGTGTTTCAGCTTTATGAGAATTGCATGCTAGTATTGAGTAGATAGTAGTAGGATAGCCTGTTTAGGTTATGCATGGCAGCGCGAGCTTAGCATTGTATGCTAGTACAGTTCCTCGTTATGAGAGTAGATTTGCTTGAGTAGTTTCCGGTGTCCGAATGTTGCTTGATTCGTGCTTTGTAGAACTCTTGATGATGAGAGCTAGCTGTTAGGTGAATACGTCACGTCACATGTGATCAGGGTTGAATAATCTCAGAGTGTGGGATTTGGCCCTATTGCGCAGCTCTTGTCTGAGTCCAACCGTTGTAGGGACGAGCCTTTTACTCGAAGGATTATCCGAGCCTCATCACATGTGATGGTATTCAGGTGATGGCTAATTAGCATTACAAGGAGGCCTTCAGCAGCTGAGGATTGGTTTGAGTGGAGTCAGAGATTTCCCTAGGGCAAGCCTAGGATGAGAGTAGCAGAGATCAGTAGTAGTAGAAGTGACTTGGTGGAGTCAAGGCAGTTCTTGAGGAAAGTACGGATAGATGTGGAAGGTAGTATGGGCCGGTACTACTGAAAGCAGAGGATCCGTACTCGAATCAAGGAAGGCCGAGACAAGACCAGGAAGCTAGTAGTAGTATCAAAGAACCCTTGAGATATTTCAGTTTTCTGATGTTGCTATGATGTGATTCAGAATGGTGGTTTTGCGTTCGAGGTCAGCAGCCGGCAGTGGAGGTGCCGGGGAGGGATCAGGATCAGGCTCGGGGGACGAGCGCATGGATGAGCAGACCAGAGAGTTTCTTTCTTCAGAGATTACTCGTATCATTTTGGAGTAGACTCCTGTGATCTTCGGTTCGATCAAGGAGGGTATCCTAGAGCTGATGGATGAGAGGTTGGGCACCTTCCGTGTCGAGGTGGCGGCCATGATGGGGTCGCGCACACTTACGTTCAGGGAGTTCAGGGCATGTGGAGCTCCAGATTATCATGGGGCGCGGGAACCCATAGCGAGTACTAGATGGTTGGCGGATGTGGCAAACGCGTTCCGCACGAGCAGGTGTCCCGAGGGGGACAAGGTTAGATTGGCGTCCTGTCTTCTGAAGGACAGGGCACGGGATTGGTGGGAAGAGGTCGGACATACCATTGGAGATGACGCAGCGTTAGATGCCATGACCTGGGCTGATTTCTCTACCAGGTTTAGGGCGGAGTTTGCACCGGTTATTGAGGTGCAGCAGTTAGCCAGAGAGTTTCAGGACCTCACCCAGACTACAGAGACCGTGGCGGAGATCACCGCCAAGTTCAGGGAGAGGGATCTTCTTGTTCCTCAGTATGCAGCCGATGAGGAGATGAAGAAGGCCCGTTATCATGAGATGTTGCGGAGCGATATCCGCCAGTTTGTGAGCCGGTCCAGCTGTAAAACGCTGGATGACATGATTGTTAGGGCTCGAGAGAGGGAGATTGATCTCGAGATGGAGAAGAAGAGGAAACCGGAGGCGGTTTCGGGTTCAGGAGGTTCGGGCAAAAAGCCCAAAGTTTCAGATCACAGATCCAGGATTCAGCCGAGCCACGGTCGATGTGGCAAGTGTGGGAGGATGCACGATGGGGTGTGCAAGGCAGGGAGTTCCGGCTGCTTCAAGTGCGGTCGGACTGGGCATTTGAGTAGGGATTGTACGACCCCTGCTACTACCATCGCAACATCATATCTGATTTGCTTTCAGTGCAATCAGAGGGGACATAAAAAGTCCCAGTGCCCGAGTTTAGCCGCAGTAGGGAAGGTGGCTGCACCTGCCCCTGCTACTTTGAGGATTACAGATGGCCAGCAGGGCCGAGCCGAGGCGCCAGTGGCGAAGAGTAGAGCTTTTCAGATGACAGCAGAGGAGGCGCGAGCAACTCCTGATGTGGTGACGGGTATGTATTTTCCCTTCATCTCTTTATTATTATTGATTGATTATTGCTTATGATTATATGTTTTTATATAGGGTCGTTCTCTGTGAACGACATTTCTGCTATGGTGTTATTTGATTCGGGGGCTACCCGATCGTTTGTATCGCTTGCGCTTAGCAAGAGATTTAGTAGAGCTCCAGGGAAGCTGGATTGTCCACTAGAGGTTGAGATAGCAGATGACAGAACCATGAGGGTCGCCAGAGTGCATAGAGGGTGTTCTCTTCAGTTATTTGACGAGCAGTTTTCAGTGGACCTGGTTCCTATTCCCCTGTGAGGGAATAAGGTTATAGTAGGCATGGATTGGCTGAGTCCCAATGGGGCGGTGATTGATTATGAGCTACAGCTAGTGAGGGTTCGCACTCCCAGTGGGGGAGAGTTAGTGATTCAGGGCGAGTGGCCACAGCGCGGACCAACCTTTTGTTCTGCCGCGAGAGCGAGACGCTATTTTCAGCAGGGTTGCGCTGGTTATGTAGCTTATGTCTTGGATGCCCGGGAGAAGGGCAAGACGACAGTTGATGATGTTCCGGTTGTGCGAGACTTCCCGGATGTATTTCCCGAGGATTTACCAGGAATACCTCCCGAGAGGCAGGTCGAGTTTAGGATCGACCTGATTCCTGGTGCGGCTTCGATAGCCAAGGCATCGTACCGTCTAGCTCCCCCTGAGATGCAGGAGTTGTCTACGCAGCTGCATGAGCTGCTAGACAAGGGTTTCATTCGGCCTAGCAGTTCGCCTTGGGGAGCGCCGATCCTGTTTGTGAGGAAGAAGGATGGGTCGCACCGTATGTGTATAGATTACCGGGAGTTGAATAAGGTAACGGTGAAGAACCGTTACCCACTTCCGAGGATAGATGATTTGTTTGACCAACTTCAGGGAGCGTCGTGGTTCTCCAAGATCGATCTACGCTCCGGATTTCATCAGATGCGGGTTAGGGATGAGGATGTGCAGAAGACTGCTTTCAGGACCAGGTATGGTCATTATGAGTTTGTGGTGATGCCATTTGGGCTCACCAATGCTCCAGCCGCATTCATGGATCTCATGAATCGCGTGTGTAGACCGATGCTGGATCGGTCAGTGATAGTATTCATAGATGATATCTTGGTGTATTCCAAGACGCAGGAGCAGCATGAGGAACACCTAAGGGAGGTGCTGGAAGTTTTGAGGAGGGAGAGACTTTTCGCAAAGTTCTCCAAGTGCGAGTTCTGGTTGCGCGAGGTGCAGTTCCTTGGTCACCTCGTCAACCAGAAGGGTATTTTGGTGGATCCGGCCAAGATAGAGGCCGTGATGCAGTGGGAGGTCCCGAAGTCCCCATCCGAGATTCGGAGCTTCCTAGGGTTGGCAGGGTATTACCGGAGGTTCATTCAGGATTTCTCCAAGATAGCAGTGCCGCTCACCCGACTGACCAAGAAGTCGGTGGTATTTCGTTGGGGGCCTGAGCAGCAGGCAGCGTTCGAGACCCTCAGGCAGAGATTGTGTGAGGCTCTGATCCTTACCTTGCCAAAGGGGGTAGAGGACTTTGTAGTCTACTGTGATGCCTCAATCACAGGTATGGGAGCAGTGTTGATGCAGCGAGGCCATGTGATAGCTTACGCCTCGAGGCAGTTGAAGCCTCACGAGGCTAACTATCCTACCCATGATTTAGAGCTGGGGGCGGTTGTGTTTGCCCTCAAGATTTGGAGACACTATCTTTATGGGGTCCGTTGTACTATCTACACGGATCACAAGAGTTTGAGGTACTTTATGGATCAGCCGAGTCTGAACATGAGGCAAAGGAGGTGGTTGGATGTGCTGAAGGATTATGATTGTGAGATCCTTTACCATCCAGGGAAGGCCAACGTGGTGGCCGACGCCCTAAGCCGTAAGGTGTCGGCAGCCCCTATCAGAGATTAGTGTTTGAGGATGACAGTGATTACTCCGTTGTTGGAACGGATCAGGGAGGCTCAGGTTGAGGACCTCAAGGAGGAGAGGCAAAAGTGTGAGAGGATAGTGGGCCGAGTAGCTTCGTTTGATTATGACAGTCGGGGATTGCTGACGCTTCATGGGAGAGTGTGGGTACTGTATTGGGGTGGGGTACAGCAGGTGTTGATGGACGAGGCTCATAAGTCTCGATTTTCTATCCACCCAGGGGCGACGAAGATGTATAGAGATCTTCGACCCGATTATTGGTGGCCCTGCATGAAGCGGGATGTCGCCTGGTATGTTGAGAGGTGCCTGACCTGCAGGAAGGTCAAGGCGGAGCACTAGAGGCCTCATGGCAAGATGCAGCTGTTAGATATTCCCGTGTGGAAATGGGAGGACATCACCATGGATTTTATCACCAAGCTTCCCAGGACCACACGAGGGGTAGATTCGATTTGGGTAGTAGTGGATCGGTTGACGAAGAGTGCTCATTTTATCCCGATCCAGGAGAGTATATCGGCAGAAAAGTTAGCCGATATCTATGTGCGTGAGATCGTGGCACGTCATGGAGTGTCGGTATCAGTGGTGTCAGACCGAGATGTCCGTTTTACATCCAGAATCTAGAAGCGGTTCCACGACGAGATGGGTACTCGTCCCCATTTTAGCACCGCTTTCCACCCTCAGATGGATGGGCAGAGCGAGAGGACGATTCAGACTCTCGAGGACATGCTCAGGGCATGTGTTCTAGACTTCGGTGGTAGTTGGGATACGTATCTTCCATTAGCGGAATTTTCGAATAACAACAGTTATCATGCGAGCATTGATCGACCTCCCTTTGAGATGCTTTATGGGAGGAAGTGTAGGACCCCGATTTGTTGGGGCGAGGTCGGTCAGCAGGTCGTTGGGAGCACAGAGGTGGTGCTCAAGATGACCGAGTTGATTCAGCAGGTCCGTAGTAGACTGCAGACTGCGCAGAGTCGGCAGAAGAGCTACGCCGACAGGAGGCGTTCAGACTTGGAGTTCCGGGTGGGCGATATGGTCCTTTTGAAGGTCTCACCCTGGAAGGGTGTCATCAGGTTTCGGAAGAGGGGCAAGCTGGGCCCTAGATTCATTGGTCCTTTCAGGGTTTGGGCCCGAGTGGGTCGGGTTGCTTATCGATTGGATCTTCCAGTAGAGCTTAGCCAGATACACAACACTTTCCACGTGTCTCAGTTGAGGAAGTGTTTGGTGGATGAGTCAGCAGTGGTTCCCTTAGAAGATATTCAGGTTGATAGCAGCCTGAATTATATTGAGAGGCCGGTCGCGATTCTGGACCGGAAAACAAAGACCTTGAGGAACAAGGCAATTCAGTTAGTGAAGGTGCAGTGGCAGCACCGGAAGGGGTCTGAGTGGACGTGGGAGACTGAGGAAGAAATGAGAGAGCACTACCCGGAGTTATTTGCAGATTCAGCCGTAGCAGACTTCGAGGACGAAGTCTGAGACAAGTGGGGGAGAATTGTAACGCCCCATTCCTGGTATGTTGCTTCCGTGGCATTTATTTAGAAGTTTTCAAGAGGGACTCGGCGAGTCTATGGCCCAACTCGTCGAGTAGGGACGAGATTTCGAGCACGTGTTAGTCGGCGACATGGCGAGTCCATATTCGGGACTCGGCGAGTCTGCCTGCCAGGTAGAAACCCTAAATCCCAAGGTTTGCACCCTATTTAAACCACCTTATGAGCCCCAAACTCGTTCCCTTCACCCTCAGAGCATCATTTAGCAAACCCTAATCATTCCCTTGAGTAATTGAACATTTCTTGTGTGAATCTTGAAGTTTTAAAGAGAAGAAGGAGGCTAGATCCAAAGGAGAAGAAGAAGATCCAAGGTCTTGCACCCATTTCAGAGTTTATTGAGGTATCAGCCGATTCCCTTCTGTTTCTATGATTTATTTCTCTTTCACAAGCATATTTAGCCTCTTTTAGCCATTCCTTAGCTTGTTCTTAGTAGAGAGATCACATTAGATTGATTAGCCTTCGGATCTAGCCATGTTTCAGTTCCAAAATCGTAGATCTATTACCTTTATAGAGCCATTTTGCATGATAGCCCTAGATCTACTCTTCTAAGTACCTTTTTAGCCTTTATATCCCTTTTCATGCGTATGTGCACGTAAAGTTGGAAACTTTACGTGGTAAATCAGCCTTAGAAACTCAGATCTACAAATTGTATGTGGTGGTTTTGATCAGAATCAAGTTTTTAGGATCTGCATGCATGTGACTCGGCGAGTCAGGTCGCGAGTCCTCGATCTTTACCCTTTGAGTGATTCCGAGTGGAGGCCAATGAGCAGTAGGATGGACTCAGTGAGTCGGAGGTTAGACTCAGTAATGGAGGGACTCGACGAGTTGTTCATACAACTCGGCGAGTCCAAGAAAATCTTCTTAGATCGAAGAACAACTCATCGAGTTGTTCATATGACTCGACGAGTCGGATGCAGATTGCCTGAGCTTTTGAATCAAGAGGGTACTCATCGAGTCGATGCCATGCTCGACGAGTAGCCACGAGTAGGGTTGAGAAGTGAGACTAGGGACTCAGCGCATTGACGGCCCAACTCGGTGAGTCAGGTCAACTTTAGGTTGACTTTGACCGGGAGAGTTGACTTTGACCAGGGGTAAAAGAGTCATTTTACCCAAGGCAGTGATTAGCATCTGATTGAGTGTGTTTATGGATTTGTAGCCGGAGAGATACCGGAGCTGCAGCAGTTAGCTTCCAGAGCCATACACACAGCAGCCTGTTCGCGAGGTGAGTTTCCTTCCAGTAGGAACGGGTCTAAGGCCACAATGCCGGCCCATTCAGTTAGCAGTAGCTTCTGGACTTCGGTCCAATGCAGTAGTTAGTATGTTTGACGCCTCCGTGGGTCAGACAGGATTTATGTGCTTCTGCTAGATAATATGTTATGCTATGTCGTGATCAGTTAGTCCGGACTTCGGTCCGATGCAGGGGACGGGGTCCCAGTTAGTTTTGGACTTCGGTCCGATGTAGGGGACGGGGTCCCGGTCAGTTTTCGGACTTCGGTCCGATGCAGGGGACGGGGTCCCAGATAGTTAGTCCGGACTTCGGTCCGATGCAGGGGACGGGGTCCCAGTCAGTGGGCAAGGCCCAGTATGTGCTTTATATGTATTGTATGGTATGTGGTAGTTTGGGGGAGCTCACTAAGCTTCGTGCTTACAGTTTCAGTTTTGGTTTCAGGTACTTCCGCAAGCAAAGGGAAGAGCTCGGGATGATGGCATCGCACACACCACAGCTTCAGTTTTTGTCCTGGGAGTTGATTCAGTTTATTGATATGTTTGGATACAGTTGTGTTATAGTTTCTCTCACGGTATTTTATTATGGTGTTTGAAACACGAAACGTATGGTTTTAATATGTGATACTCAGTTTCATGGTTTTTGTTATAATAAAAATTGAAATTTTTGGGTCGTATTTTTGGGTTGTTACACTCTTATTCAAGTTGGAAATAATGTTTGTAATTTATTTTTTTATCGGTTTATTGGCATTCTATGTAGTGGTTTCGAGATTCAAGTGAATTTGAGGAATCAAGTATATTAGTCCTAGTTTTCAACTTTTACTTAAGTTCCTACGAGCCTCGGACCTAATTTATACCAGTAGGTCAAGTGCATGATGTGTGTATATGATTCATGAAAAGGTGTTCAAGTCAAGGAATGACCCGAATTTGAATAGTTGTTACAGTGTAACTTTAGAAGTCACATACCAATGTGAGATCAAAGTACACTATCCTTCAATTCTACTTATTTCCAAGCTTCTAGTAGGTTATAACATAGCTCCTAGTTACAAAGTCTAGTATGTGTCGTTCCTATATATGTAACAAAGTTTATTCAAATCTAGAACCGACTCGCATTTTGATGGTTGTCACAACCTATTTCTAGTGGGTGGCAGTGGGTGCGAATCATAGTATCAATGTAGTATATTGTTCCACAAGACACATGCTTTCGTATGGATGTAAGTAGTGATATCAATGTGTCTAGGTTGAGTACGTTGGTTGCTTCAAAGTTTTTGTTACATACTAATCAAATGTATGTATTTTTCCAATGTCCTCAATCAAACACAATTATGCAGATTTTTGATGATAGTGATGTCTGATGTGTTTTATATAACCACTTGAAAGCTATAAATTTATATTCCAATTATTCAAATCAACTAAATTATATTAGGCAGTGAACCTAGTCATGTAGTAGCAAAGTAGAGTAAGTAAGAAGTTGATCACAAGGAACAGTATTCTAATTAAGAAAATCAATTGCTAAAATTAATCTAAAAGAGGTAAACTTTGATTGGGGGAGGGGTTTATCTAATTTTTCAAGTTCAGAAAAACTTAGTATAAAGTATAAACAATCTACTAAATACACTTTAAACTAAAGCAAACAACTTGAAAAAGAGTTTTGATCAAAATTAAAAGATACTTCCGTTTAGCTTTGAGTCCCACCCTTTCCCCACGGTTAATTTCAAGATAATGGATTACTTACGTTGGTTACCAAATTAAAAGTTACTAATTATCATGATCAGACTAAGTAGCATATGTCAGTTTATGAACTTTTACCCCAATGATCATGCAAGTTAAGCATAACAAACTCATTTTAATATATATTTGGACTATGAATGAATATATCTAAGAATTATTTATCTATGATCAAGATAAACAGTCAATCATATATTATGATGTAATAATGCTCTCTAACACAGTTAAGCGACTAACTTTACCATCTATACTAGTATATGTTCAATCTCTAGCTCTAGCAATTTAATGATAAAAGACAACTAGGTAAAAAAGTTCATGCAATCAATTCCCATTTAACTACACAAATATCAAGGGAAAGGAAATCAAGATTGAAACTTTAACAAGCTAGGATAGTGATCTACAAAACACAAGATAAAACCAACTTTTGGTCGAAGAAAAAGTTTAAAAAGCGAGGATAGTGATCTAGGCAAATTGAATGATTAATGATGAATCTTTACTTCAATCTCTCTAATTCTTGTTCTACAATAGAAATCAGATCTCCAAGGGTTCTTGGTTGCTTTTGGTCGAAGAAAAATAGCAGCTCTCTCTGTATGCACCATGAATTTTGACAAAAAAAATTGGTATTTATACTTGCCAAAAATCAACTTCCATGTCATGGCCATATAATTGCCACATCGTGGGAATCAGATCAGACGTATATTCCGTAAGCTTCGTTATTGTCAATCAAGAATGCTCTCATCACCACGTTGTGGATTAGGAGATGCCATGTGTAACATCTATTTTTTCAGGTTTACTTTTGGACCCTTGAGTTTTTGTTTGTTGCAAGAAGGGTCCAAAAGTAAACCGGGGCATACGCCTTGGTACGCTGAGCGTACTATGTCTTGTTCTAGTATGTTGCGCGTACTCCAGTACATCGGGTGTATGTGTTCAGACCAAAACCCTAATAATTAGGGTTTGTGCACTATTTAAACACATTTATGGACCCAAGGCCTTTCCCTTTACCAGCCTCCATCCCAAGATGGACCCTCTTTTCAAACCCTATTTCATTTTGAGCTTTTTAGAGTGATTATATGCTTCATTGATTGTGAAGAAGGACCTTCAAGTAGTAAGCTTTGCTCTCAAGACTTTAGATCCAACATCTCCTCTTCATTATGCACCATTTGGAGGTATAAAGCTCCAAACCTGGCTTATGTTTTTGTAAATATAAATTAAGCCTTGATTTTCTTCCTTTTTATTCCAAAGTCTAGGTCTTGGTGAGTATGAGGTACTCTTAAGCCTTCAAGGTGTCCTTTCAAACGTTTTAAGGCATTTCAAGTCATAAAATGCAAGCTTGGACCTTGATTTGTCCCCATCCAAGAGTTAGCGTGTAGAAAAGGGTTAAGTAAGCTAGGTTTTTTAGTGTTGGGGTTCTTGTAACCATGCAAAGGCATAAAGTTTGCAACTTTATGGCCTTAGGGGTCTTAGTGGGTTCAGATCCAAGTTTTGGTCGTAGGGTCTTAAGGCATTAAGACATTTTGCATGATTTTGCATGAGAGGTGCATATGTCGGGCGTAACTCCATGCACAACGCACGTAGTGCATCCCAGTCATGATCCTACCACTTCGGCTGAGTATGCTACACATACAAGTTGGTACGCCGAGCATACACCAGTCCAGTTAGGGTGATTTTTGGGCCTTAATCTTTAGGCTTACTTGTTGAACTGGACTATACACTTACTTGTTGTTGGGCCACATCTGATGTTGGGCCCATATTGGACCTTGGGTGATCCTTGGGGTTGGGCCTAGGATTTTATTGGGCTTAAAAGACAAACTTGCACCTTTTTACCTTGGACGTTAGGAAAGTATTGTAGGTTTTTAGTTTTGGGTTATGTCTCAATTATTAATTGGGACTCTATTGTTTAGTTAGCATGGAAATTTCTCCAGTCCGGCAGCCTGAACGTTTATCAAGGTTTTTCAGTAGTTGAGGTGAGTTTTCCTCACTAGATCCATGGGTCAAAGGCACCAAAGT